>NC_142042.1:15554942-15865542 GCF_982192425.1 Myodes glareolus
TATGTGAAAGAGTGTTTATTACCTTTTTTTCAATCAGTGAAGCAGGGAGAACATTACACTGTTTTCTGGAAGTTCAGAGTTAATCCTCTCAGAGGGATTAGAAAGCAGCTTGCCCTGGCAAAGAGGGTTCATCAGAATTGAAGACCTTGAATGTCCCCAGCTTCATCAGGATCTTCCAACACGTGCCATTCTAACCCTCAGGCTACCATTCTTGCCCAGTCTGCATTATAAAGCTGGCTGCTGAATTTGTACTGAGATTCAGTCAACCACAGAGTGAGATTTTGAGACTGATTTTCAGCACTCTCAGCCTCTGAGCTGCCAGAGGTGAGGCCTCTTTGATGCCACACTTAGAAGCTTTCAAGGTATTTGAGCAGCATCTTAGCTAATGACTCAAATCCTCGAGCTCACCTTTTTCCTTCCCTACTTTGTCCAGTGACTCTAGGAGAAAGACGGCTCCCATTCTTTTCTCATAATTATAAACAGTAGTTTGTCTAAGTATTGAAAAGTTCCATGTTCCTAGTCACTCAAGGACTCTTCTCTTAAGGCTGGTCAGTGAGGACATCCAATGATGCTGATGACTGTTCGCGTCTCTCCTGCCAGGTTCCGTCCTTGTCTGTCAGGGCTTCTTAACTTGGCAGAAGTCATTGGCACCTCTGAACATATTCAGATTAAGCAGCCAGTTCAAGAAACTCCAAAACCAGTTCAGAAAGCTTGTGCTTAAAATTCTATTCCTCTAAAAACATTCTTAACATCAATATTAAATCTATATTAGTCAAGGTTGCCCAGAAAAAGAGACTGACAGGTGTGTGTGTGTGTGTGTGTGTGTGTGTGTGTGTGTGCGCGCGCGCGTGTGTGTGTGTGTGTGTTTAAATATGGGAGCAGGAAAAACTGGCTTCCCAAGTGGTCTTCTCTAACTTGAGAATCAGCATTTTTGTTCTATCCAGAGTTGGTTGGATAAGGGTCACTGAGATTAAAGGATATAATCTGTCTATACTAGTTACCAAGAAAAAGTCAGTCTCGCTGAAAATGCCCTCAGAGACATTCCCGCCATGATGTTTAGCCACATATCTGGACATCCTATTGCCATTTCAGGTTCACATATAAAATTTACCATCACAGAAAGTAGAATGGCCCAGGGAACGTAACAAACTGCAACTGAATTGCCCAGCCTGTTCACATGTCACATCTACCTGTGACCATACAAAGCATGGGGGGATGGTCTATGTCAGTGACAGACTCTATGGTAAGTACAGGGAATGCATAAATACATGGAAAGGTATAAATGACATCAGACAATGTAGAAAAATTACAATCCGAAACATCAGTATAACTTACTTACCCTTAGTATGCTGCGGGAGCGCCTTCCGCTGCTTCAGCCAATAGCCGCTGAAATACCAGCCCACTGGGGCGTGGTATATTTCTCTTTAAAAAAAAAAAGAACAGCAAGCTCGGCTCTGCTCTCTTGGTTCTGGTGCTTGTTTCCGGCTCCTGCTCCAGCGACTAGGCTCCCTTCCTGACGGTTTATCAAGTATGTAAGTTTTACCCCCCAAAATAAATAACCCCTTAAAACATAACAGGTATGTGATTGATTCGCCATTATTAGTAGGACAGAAATGAATTTTATGAGTGATATAAATAGCTAATGCTGATTTGACTCTCAAATTCTACACCTTGACTTTGAAATCACAATAAAAGATTATAAACCTTGATTGCTGAAGGGGGGTTGTCAGTTGTCATACATGTGCCACGCTAGTGGAAGCATTGGAATTAGAGAAAGTTGTGCACGCAGGGGTACAAAGTGCACAGAAATGTCTGTGCCTTCCTTTCGGTGTTGCTGAGAATCTAAGATTTCTCTGAAAAATAAAGTCTTTCAAAATGACAATGTATAAAAAATGTCTAAGCTGGGGAAGACCTTGAGTGATTGTCTTCCATCTCCCTATTTGAGACAACATCACAATAATGTCATCCAGGCAGATGAAGAGCTATGTTACTTTGAAAAGCTCCCGAGGAAAAGATTCTATGACCTTCCAGCATTAACAACGCTCACTGCCAGGAAATTCGACCATCTATAATCTAAGGCTCTCGCGCTGCGGTTAAATCAGTTTCCACTCTGCAGAGAGGAGTCGATAGGGAGTCAGCTGCCCTTCGGTTTCTATGTAGAAACTCTTCATTTGCTGATCCTGGAATGGAATCAGGTAGACTCTCCTGTGTAGTTTTGATTTAGTCTTCATCTTACATCCTTGACCAAGCTGGTTAGCCCTAGTTCTGTGACCTGCCCGTGAATTCACTGATACCCTTATCTGTACTCTCGCCTCACTTTATTATGTCCCTCCACCAGAGCGCAATTGCAATTTAGGGTAATTACACGTGGGCAGGACTCCCTCCCCACACCTCCTCCTGTCTTATCTGGGTGCCAGTCTCTATCACTGACATGTAATAGGTCCCAGTAAGCAACTGTCAAAGGAAAGAAAGAATGGAATGGCATCTAGATAAACCACTTACTTTAACTCCGCAGACAGGGTTGTGGCTCTGTCAGTTAAATTTCTTTCAATAGTAAATAACAGCTATCAGCTCTGCTTGTTGGAGTGAAGAGGGAGAATGCATCTGGAGATTTCTGGAAAAGTTTTAGAGATGCTAAAGGAGAGCTAAACCAAGGCCGAGGAAAGTTCGCCCCACGTACTTCCTCTCTGAGAGGCTACGGGCTTCTTTCCAGACTTCTGTGATGTGTCTCAGCTCGCAGAACCTTCCAACAATGCTGTCTTCTTTCAACATTTCTAGTTCATAACAGTGACAAACGGATGGTTCTATTTCAGGTCAGGTGTCAGTACTGAACCAAATAGCCTTTGTCCTAAGGGTCGAGATGGCTAACGTGGAAATGGCTGTCAGCCAAAAGTCCAAAAGAGGACAATGTTCTATATCTTAGCATCCCTTAGGGAAGAGAAACCAAGCATCCTGAAGCTACCAAAGAGATGTGTGCTGCAGACAACAGCTGTGCCCTGGAATGCCACTGAGCCATCTGAAAGAACTATGGAAAGAGAAGTGTATTCATTCAACTTTTGGGTGCCAAGGGGTTTTTTCCTCTTCGATTTTATTGCTTGACTATTTCTATTTTGTTCCTCTGGTACAAAGATTTAAGAATATAAAAGCTTGTCTTGCTGAGCTGAAGTGTAAATTTCCTTTGAACTGTGGATCAATGCTTGAGCTAATGACAAATATTACCACAAGATTTGTGGCCGTCGGAGAAATCTCCCTTCCAGAAATCCAGCACGCTTTATATGTCATTGAATTGGCAGTAACCATGCACCTGGAATACTAAGCGTGAGAAACAGAAAGGGAATGGGTTGTGCAAAGTCCCAAGCACCCAAGTGATGCTCAGGATGAATTCCTCATAAGAACACCAGCCATGAAGATGCTGGAAAAGGAGGGGAGGAGCAACTGTCTGCCCACATAGTGATGGTACTTTGAGGGGAAAAAAAATCTAACCGACTGTGAATGAAGTCAAACTCTTTCATTACCCTCGTTTCATCTTGTAATTGCGATAACTCACAAGAGATTAAAAATGACCACAAAATTATTTGCTGCTTTTTCTACTAGGAGCAGTAATTGATTTCCCCACTCCTTGAGCCTGGGCTGACATTGAGATTTTGTTTGACTGAAAAAGGTCAAAATGCTGTGTGAATAAAAGCTTAAACCTCAAGAGAACTTGTGTGCAGAAAAATAAAATATTAGAAAAGGATAAGAAATAATGTGAAGACCTTTAAAATTTTGAAATGTTTGGTACATCGATGTGGGTAAAATAGTCACTGCTCAAATTCAGGGGTCTATTGTCTTTTATTTGGCTCCATTAAAAAAACGTTTGGGGTCAGAGAAGGAGCTCAGTGTGTAAAAACATTTGCTATACAAGAATGAGGACCTGAGTTCAAATACCCAACACACCCAGGACAATCTGGGGATAGCCAAGCAGGCCTATAAATCCAGCACTATGGGGGTCAAAGATGGCAGGATTGTTGAGGCTAGTCTCCTGTCTTCTTGGTATCAGGTTTAGTGAGAAAACCTGTCTCAAGAGACTGATTAAGCAGGGCACCTGGATTCCTTCTCTGACCTTTGCACATATGCACCAGCACTCACAAGTATGCATACACCACACGTGTGCATGAGTACATACCCAAAACAAAAATTTTTAAGGAGTTTAGTGTATCTGTATACCCATGTATAGATACACAGACACAGACATAAGTTTATATCTTCAGATTTATAGGCATCACAAGTTTGATGTCCTGACATTTTGGAGTAATATCCATACTTAGCATCTAGCTAAACCAGGGCTGTTCTTCCTCAGGCTAAGACATCCAAGTAGTTTATAAGATCTTTAAAATGTAAGACCATTTTCAAAATTCTCGCTTTTCGTTTTTGCATCATTTACTGAGAGAATTAAACTGATGTTTCATGTTTCCAGTTCTGTTCTCCTGAGTGAGTTCACTAGAGTTAACTGGGTAGTTGAAATCTATGGACCATCTCCCAGGATGGGGAGACTTGGCTCTCCTCCACTTCATCTTCCTGACTTCCTGATTTGGAGATCTGTCACCAGCCCCTGCTGTGAGATCTTCTTTATTCTGTGTTCCTTTTATCTTTACCCAGAGACTTTCAAGAATCCTTCTTTGTTCCTCCCATCTCCATAGTTACTCTGGTATTTGAATATCTTCCTACGTCTCCTCCTGCTACGGAGGAGTTTATGGATGCTTAGTTTGCATATAGAATGAGAGCTGGGATGCTTAATAATTAGCACAGAAGCAAGCCTACGAATTCCCGCCGCACCCCATATCATATACCCTTCTGTACTCATTATTTTTACTGTTTTTGGTAATGTTCTGACTCTCAAAGACTAAATGAGTCACAGTCTCTTGCCTTGGAAAATCATATTCATTTTGTATAGCTCCACTGCTTATTTATTTTTAATCTAATACCTTTATTGTTCCTTTGTCAGGTTCTGGTTTCTGATTTTCATTTCTCCCCAGATAATTGTTTCGTTTTCTATACGTCATTTACTCTACTGTCTCCCCTCATAGTCTGTCTGGTGTTTTTACCTCTGGAAAGCACTTGTGAGCACCCCGATAAACACCGGGGGGAAAAAACTAAAAGGAAACTCTTTGAAACAAGAGCTGAAACATATTAAGATTTTCTCCAATCCTTAGTATTTCTCTACACACCGTGGATCCAGCTGCCTCTATTCACATACAGCACCTGCCGTACAAAAGCAGAGAATGATGACCTAAGATGAAGGGAGTGGGAGGTGGGCTTCATGGGGAAAATGGGACACTATTAATTGAGCCCATCAAAAGAAAATGCTTCTCATTCTTTTTAGATGAAGTTGACATTGGGAGGAAAAATAAAGCCACACATGTGATTCCATTCATCAGAAAGCATTTGCCGAATACCTTGGTAATCGAATTTACATCTGCATCGTTCAACTTCCAGTGTGTTTACATCAATCATATAGAAGCAAGGAGTCAGATAATAAACAAGTTATTCTATGTGAGACATTATAGGTAAAAGAAGGTATCTACATATTGTATATATGCAAATGGTGTCTCCAAGAAGTTGAAAGATCTGCCAATCTGACAACCCTGGTTTCTGGACTCCACACTCCTCTGCATCAAATTACCTTCCTCTGGGTCTCCTTTCCAAGGCCCAGGGATGTGTATATGGAGATTCCAGACTTGGAAGGATTTACTAATCAGTTATGGAGGTTTTGGGGACATAGCTCAGTTGGTAGAGTGCTTGCCCGGTATGTGCTAGGGCCTGGCTTCAATCTCCAGCACCGAAAAACAAATTAGCTATGGAAAAAAGCCAGGCATATAAAAGCAAATATAAAGATGATAATGGCAACTGGTAACATCCACAGAGTGCTTCCCGGTGCCAGGCGTTGCTTTACACGCAGTGACTCACCCGGCCCTCCCAGCCATCTTGTGAGACAGGCATGATTCTCGGCCTCCGTGGAAAGGTGAGACCCTGAAGGCACAGAGAGATTTACTTATTTTGCTACAGTCACCAAGCTAGGGAGTGATGAGATTTTAAATCATCTGAATCAAAGTTTAAAGCCAGCAGCCTGGCCTGTTGGCTGTGTTTGGTTACTATACTGTGTCCTACAACTTTTCTGGAAAACAGCACATGAAAGAGAGTTCGTGTTCGTGATGTAAGGAGTATGCTAGAAAGCCAAGAAAATTTGTGTGAGGGGCAGGGTAGGGGAGAGAAGCTTTTGCCTCTCCTATACAAAAGTAATGCAGACCATAAATAGCAGGTAAGATTTATTTAACCGGAAGGTGCTAAGACAACATGAACAGCAACATGAGGGAAAAGAAAGTCTGCTCCATGTTGGCAGGAGCTGCCAATGAACCAGACTGACTGTGGTAAAGCCCCTCCTGTGATGGCATTATGGGATCGAGAATTGCGTGTTTGCTGCAAATTAAAGTATGGCCCATCTACAACAGAATCTAAATCTGAACCCAGAAGTGAATAATGAAATACCCCAAAGACAATTTATATAAGGGACTAAAGTCCTCAAGAGGGTTTTCCCAGTTACAAACAGAATGGTTTGGGGTGGGGTTAAGCGTCAGACTTAAGAAGAGCAGTTAGCAACGATCACATCAACAGAGGAGTGGGGTAGGGTGGGGACACAGAGGCTGTAAGCGCTATTCACAGTGGACTCAGGGCCCCAGTAGCTAACACGACTGGGAAGATGAAATTTTCAGAGATGATGCAAAGCTTCCATGAGAGACTGGGAAAAGAATGACACCAATTCAGAGACAGGCAGAGAGATGCTAGCAGGGAGGCATGCTCAGATCTGCCACACTAAATTGAGCATGGCAGGATGACACAAGTTGAAACATCATGAGTTGATCAACAAATATTTGTTTTCCATACCTGTTTTGTGTTCGGAATATGTCAGAGCGTGGGGACGGTGCCGGCACAAAACAAAATGTCCCTCCCACGGAGACTTGGGTCTAGCGTTAAGCAGATGAGAAGAAAGCCAATTGAATAGAGGTGGTAGTTACCTCCAGGATTTCTTCTCTTTCCCTCTCTCCCTCTCTCTCTCTTTCTCTTTCTCTCTCCCTTTCTCCTCCCTCCCTCCTTATTCTAGCTCTCTTTATATGTTATTCCAATTCAGCGTCTCCCCTCAACAAATGAATTACTACGCGCAATCGCTTTTCTTCACAGAAAGTTAGAAGGAACATGCTATTTTAGGAACCCTAGAGAGGCAGAGAGAGATTGAAGGCAAGCATTTGTTTGAGTTTATTAATGAAAAGGATTACCAGAGTCCAGGGGCCCAGCCAGAGTACACTATCAAGAAGAGAAATAATATTTTTCGTACAACAATCTCTTCACTAGCGGGTGAGTTGAAGAGCCTCTGCTCCTGGTATGAACCACAAACCCCTGGGCTAGTGGCAACAACTTGCAGCTCACATGTGTTCATGTCATTGAGCCTCAGGCTTAGCTCCAGCACATATGAACCAGTGTTGGGTGGTTTTAGTACATAGGTAAGATGTGCCCAAGGCTATATGTAATCCACGACCTGTTTTGTATGACCTGTACAAGAGTCTTTTCAAGACTTGAGACATTTTAGTGTTTAGGCTTGGAATTCGGGGGTTAGACATCCTACTAGAACTCCCCACTGCTCTTGAAAGACCAGCATTGGGTGTGTTCTGATGACCGGCCATATTTGGGCAAGACAGTTCTTAGAGTCCTTTACTGGGCAAACTAACATTTCAGCAAGCTGTAGAAAAAGTGAAGCCTATGTTGGTCAGAGTGGCATACATGCCTGAGTTCAAGGCAAGTGGGGACTATGTCCTGTAGATAAAGTTCAGACCCATCTCACCAGGAGACAGCATGTCTTACTCCTTAATATTTTCTATGTGGTCCCTGTATCTGCACTGGGTAAGTTCAGCAGAGGGGCATGTCAGCAACAGGGAATAGGCCAAATAACTATGGCTGCACTAGCTACGAGGGGGCTCTCCAGTAACCAACACTTCAGGCAAGGAATTCAGATATTCTAAAATTCAACTTCCTGATTTGTAAATTGAGATGAATGGGTAACCAGCAATTCCACTACTGGCTATAGTCAAAGGAAGTGAAATTAGAGTATCAAAGAAATGCCCAGGTTCCCTTATTGTACTGGTTCAATTTTTGCCAACTTGACAAAAACTAGAGTTATCTGGGAAGAGGGAATATCAGTTGTAGAACTAACTTCATTAGATTGGGGTGGACAAGTCTGTGGGGCATTCTCCTCACCCATGGGCATTTTCCACACCCACAGGCATTCTCCCCACCCACAGGCATTCTCCCCACCCACCGGTTTCTTGAGACAGGGTTTCCTTGTGTAGCCATGGCTGTCCTGGAACTAGTTCTATAGACCAGGCTGCCCTCAAACTCAGAGATCTGTCTCCATCTGACTCTCTAGTGCCGGGATTAAAGACTTGTGACACTACACCCAGGCTGGCATCCTCTTGATTAATGATTGTTGTGGAAAGGCTTGGGCCTCTGTGGGCATGCCACCTCTGATGGTCCTGGATGGTCCATGTAAGAAAACTGAGTGAGCCATGAAGAGGCAAGCCGACAGTCAAGTTCTTCTGTGGTTCTTCTTCAGTCCCTGTCTCCAGCTTCCTGCCTTCAGTTCCTGCCCTGATTTCCCTCAGTGATGAACTAATACCCAGAACTATAAGATGAAATGAACTTTTTCCCCACAAAATTGCTTCAGTCAGTGTTTATCATAGTGGCAGAAAACAAAGGAGATCACTTAGTCGCTATAGTAAAGATATGGGGTCAACCTGAGGGTCCATCATGGATGAAAGGAGAAAATAGCAGCAGCAGCAGCAATAACACACACACACACACACACACACACACACACACACACTAAAAGAGTTGACCCTTAAAGGCAGGAAGCTCCTGTCACAACAACATGGGTGAACTTGGGGATATTATGTTAAGGAGAAATCCTGCATGATCTCGTTTATGAAATCTAAAATGTTGATCGCATGAAAGTAGAGACCAGAATCAGGAGCTGGAAGGTGCAGGAGTGGGGGTCTAAAATTGTGCTCCGAAAACCCAAATTTTCTGTTAGATGGGAGGTTAAGTTCAAAAAATTAACCATGTGGTTGCTACAGTCAGCAGCAATGTTGTATGTTCTTGAAAATTACCATGAGAGTAGGTTTTAGGAGCTGTTTCCACAAAATAAAAGGTAAATGTTGTTGGCAATACTTGTATGTTTAGTCAGCTTATTTTAGCCATCCCATAAGTTATACATGTGTGAAAATAACACATTACAAATGGTAAATTGGTAAATGTATACAATTTTTGTCCATTTTTTAAAAAAAAATGTAAGAAACTGATAGAAAGTTGGTATGGTGGCTTTTCCCTGTAAACTCAGCTTTGGGGAGACTAAAAGAAGGAATTTTAAATGTGAGTCTAGTCTGAACTGCATGGCAAACTCTTGTCTCAACAAAATAGCAACAAAATGTGTCAATGGCATTACATGATATCATATTGCGAATGAAAATCTTGGTATAGGGCTTAATGTATAATAACACTGATAAGTAAATAAAAATAACTATGATTTTTAAGGAAAAGTCTTCAGATATGAAAGCAAGTTGGGCTTTTCACATATTTTATGCAAATCTATCATGCATCTTCTATGGACCTAGTTCTGTGTAAAGCATTGGAAAAATAAGTAAATAATAACCCACGTATGGGAGTGCATGTCTGTACTCTCTCTGCTCAGGAAGCTGAGGCGGGATGATCATTAATTCTAGGCCACCCCAGCCTACACAGAATAAATATAGTCCATTTCCTTAAGGAATTCCCCGCTAAAAGTGAGATGGTACTAACAGGAGAAAAGGAGTTTCAGAAGTTAGATGATGCCTTTTAAGAGGAAAAGCGTGGAAGTAAATGACTTGGAAGAAGCAAAGAAAATTCAAAGCCAAGGCAAGAAAGAAAAAAAAATATGTGTAGCAAATGTCATTAAGAGGAGTGGGAAGAAGCTGACTCTTTCTTAAATTATGGTAAATTTGTATCTAGCAGTTCATGCTCCACAGAACAATGAGGATTCACAATTAGAATAGTCAATCCTAACACTTACTTCACAGCAGGCACTATTATAAATTCTTGACACTTATTAATTCTTTTAGTCTATAAGACAATACTTGATAAGTATGCTCAGATTTCTCTTCTGCAAAGAAATAAACAAGGGCTCACGAGAAGCCAGAGACTTCCCAATATTAGTAAACTCCTAATTGGTGGGGCTAGTATAGACAGAAGTTTCTGTCCCACCTAGTCCAGCAGCCATAAGGTTCCAAAGAAACACACAGAGGCTTATATTTGTTCTAAACTGTTTTGCCTATTAGCTCAAGCTTATTACTAACTAGCTCTTACAACTTAAATTAACCTGACTACTTCTCTAATTCAATTATTTAACCAATCAATACCAAAAGAGAAAATAAATGATACATACAGTAAAGTCAGTAGTGACACTAGGAAACTTGATGGGTCACCCATTCTTTGTTAGATTCAACTGTTCTTTGGGTAGTGTCTAATTCAAACCCTCAGCTTTGGGAGTGACCAAGATACACAAGACACAGCTAAAAGGTGCTATTCAGACTCTAGACTCAAATAGCCTAGCTGGCCTACAGTCCATGGTCACTACAATCATTTGCTATTTTAGTTAAGAGGGTGATCTTTATTTGTAAATATCTTTCTACGACAGATATTTAACAAGAAACTATGAGGCCTTTTTCAGGTCTTATTCAGGTCTGAGTAAAAAAAAAAATGCAGGTATCATCTCTCTATTAGCATCTCTTTCCTGATATGTAGGGCTGCCCCAAGCTGTTCTATGTTTTCAGGATAAGGTGTAAATACATATAGTATACACACAGACACACACACACACACACACACACACACACACACACATGCACACTCTCATGCACACATGAACACCTACTGTAGATATTATCTTGATGCTTGTTCCTAGTCTCAGGTGCGAAACAATTATTTGAAATTGGAGTTTTGTACAAACATGTCCCTAAAGTCTATTTAAATTCATTAAGTAGTGACATTTCCTTTTACTCAGGAGTAATTTTCTGTTAAATTAAGGGACAGGATAAATCTATTAAATACATTTTTTCTACTTAGCCAAACAAGATTTGAAATAAAATCTTTAACATGAAAAAATACTGAAATCAAATAGTGGCTTACCACTAGATGGAGCAACTAAATTTAAATTTTTTCACTCACTGCAAAGATTTGAGTGGTTTGAATTTAGTTCTGATTTTAGGTTCCTTCTTTATTTTTCTTACAGTCTCCCCTTTTTTTTGTTTGTTTGTTTATTAGGTGTTTGGAAGGCTAGCACATCTCTAGTAGAAAATAAAAATAACATTGCAGTTTGTACATCAGTGTCCATGAGCTTAAGGCTTTGTGAGATGAAAGGAGCCTTAGAAGAAAGTCTGCTCAGAGAGAAATTGGAGTTCAAAACTATAAGCAAATAAAAAAAATTCATCTCAAAAACAATGATAGCATCTTCTATACTACCTTAATCTTTCGCCTTACAATGCTGCCTATCTAGTCAAACCAAGCAAAAGTGACCTTTGATCTGTCAGAACAAGTGCTGCCGAGTTTGTGTGTACATAGCCTCCTGTGTTATGGCTATGTGTACAACGCCCAGGAGAGCCAGGACAGTGTCTGCTAGTATGCACAGGAAGCCACATCAGGTTAGTCGCTGACGTGATTCAGGTGGAACTGGAAGGGGAAGGTTCTAGCCCATGGCTTTATTCTGTTCCCTCTGAAAATCAAAGCACTTGTCCATTAATGTAATAAATATGTGTGGGGCTGAGACCTCTTGCCTGACACACATGGGGCCCTGGGTTCAATCCCCAGTCCTATACAATAATGATGAATAAATAAATATGCACTAAGAATCTGATGTCCTGAGCACTCTATTCTCCATCCATTTTTATCTCAGTGGCTGAAGAGGGTGTCTCAGAATTAGACCAGCCCAATCAGTCCCTGAAAGGTACAATGATATGTGTATTTGCTGTGGACAGAGGGTGGCGGGGGGGGAGAGCCAGAATTCATAAAGCTGAGGTTGGCGAAATGAAAGAGGACAGGATTGTATTCATCACGGCTTAGCAATGACACCATTTCCTGGACTGTGAATGTGAGCCATCACCGTCATAACCATACAGAACGGTTCTGGAAATGTGTCCGAACAACCTAAGTCTAGCGTCACTACGCCTAAATTATATGCTTATATTCCAGGAGGAGCCAATTTCATCTGTTGTCATCATTCTGAAAACTAGAATTAAAGAATTGTTTTTATGAGATTCAAGTTCTCTGTCTAGACTGATGATGGGGGGGGGGGCTCAAGATCCTGGGACTCAGAAGAGTAAGCAGCCCTTCAGAAGAGAACAATATCTTTTCCTGCCTGAAGGAGAGACTGCACTAACGCTCAGTCCCTTTCCTAGCAGGCTTTCTGATCAGGCCATCAAAGATCATGTAATTCCATCTTTTTTAGGGTCTGAATAAGGTTAACTGGTTTCCAAGTCCTTCCAAAGCAACAAACAAAGAGAAAGAACCAGAAACACAAATAATGTATTGGGTACCTTATATTGTGTTTATACATCTTGAAATCTGTTTATGCGTGTGTACACATATGTGTGTTTGTGGGTGCACATGTATGTGAGGCTATAGGCCAATTTGATTTAGCTAGACTGGATGCCCAGCAAGGCCCAGGGATTTCCCTGTCTCCATATCCCCAGTGCTGTAGTGACAGATGCATGTTTTTGCACACAGCTTTCTTTTGAAAAAATATATTTGTATTACTCTTTTGAGAGTTTCATGCATTCGTTTTATATATTCTTATTACATCCACTCATCCCCTTAACTGCTCCCAGATCCACCCATACTCCCCACTCCTCCCCGCTCCTTTCTTTTTTATAACCCACCAAGCCCAGTTTCTACTGCCCATGACTCATGGTGTGTGATCACTCTCTGGGGTGTGATTGACACACTAGGAGACACACTGATTCTCCCTCCCTCACAGGCTGCCAGCTGTCAATCATTCCTCAGTTAGGGTTAGTGGTGTATGAGCCCCACCCGCTCTTTGCAACCAGCTTTCTCCATGCATGCTGTGAATCTGAACTCTGGTAAGCAGTTTATAGACCAAGTCATCTCCCTAACCCCAGGTCCTCACATTTATCCCATGGTTGGGATAAAAACACCAAGACCAAGAGCAGCTTGGGCAGAAAGGGGGTATTTAGTTTACACTTCCCAGGTCACAGTCCGTGGACGGAAAACAAGGCAGGAACTCGAGGCAGGAACCTGGAGACGGGAGCTGAAGCCGAAGCTATAGTGGCATTTCATTTGTATTTTAGTGAGTAAAACTTGCCTGAAGTGAGTAAAACAGCCCTGATGGGCAGCCTTACAGAGCAAGCAGTGGTAACACACACCTTTAATCCCAGTAGTCACACTAGTTGCCTTTAATCCCAGTGGTACACGCCTTTACTCCCAGTTTTAGGATTATAAAATGGGAGGAAACAGCTCTTAGTACAGTCTCATTCTGAGATTCCTGGAGGCAGGGTCACCATTTCAGACCGAGGTAGAAGGAAGAGCCAGTGGCTGGCTGTTTTGCTTTTCTGACCTTCAGGTTGAACCCCAATTTCTCTCTTTGAGTTTTTATTAATTGTGCTTCAAGAAGCCATGGAGAAATACTATTTCCTGACTTTCTTAGTCTGTTTTCTTATAAATCCCAAGACCACCAGTCCAGAGGTGGCACCGACCACAATGGGCACTGCGCTCCCAAATCTATTGTTAATCAGGAAAATGTCCCACGGGAGGTATTTTCTCAATTGAGGCTCCCTCTTCTCAGATAACTCTAGCTTGCATTGAGTTGACAAAAAAAAATCAAAACAAACAAACAGGACATTTACTCTCTAAGACAACTTCATGAGATAGATACTATTTTTATGTATGCTTTTGAACACGAGAGCACCAAGGAACAGGAAGGTAAGTACCTTGCTGGAAGCTACCCAGCTCTAATACGGCAGCTCTAAACTCTCTGAACAAACATTCTTGCTCTAGGCTCATGCTCAGAACCTGCTGGATGTCCTTCACTGAGCAAAATGTGACTGCTGCCCACCTGACAAGGGGAGATGTGAAGAGTGGAGCCTCTAGACAAATTTAAAATTCACCACAACCTAGCAATGTTTAAAATATAATTTTCCCAGTTTTTTCAGGATATTTCAGGTTTAAAATATGTATTTCTATTATTCTCATTGAGATAACTTTGCCCAATGTTTCTTTTTAACTTTCAATTCACAGAACAAAGTTCTGTACCCTAAGTCTTTTATATGTCTGAGAGAATAGTTTGGCTGTGGTTATAGTGAGCTGGGAACTGAGTGTTTGCTGAGAAATGCACCTGTGTCCTCCTGGGTAGCATTAAGGACGCCCCCAGATGTTTTCTCCTAATATGAGAGAGTATCCTGGCATCTGACAATGGAAGTCTGGAGCAAGAAGAATTCACTTAGATGGTCTTGGTTAAAGAGAAGGCTTAAAGAGCAGACACCATAAAAACAGCAGGGAATATGCTCCGTCCTACCAGAAATAAGAGTTCTGGACATGTGTGTGCACATGGCACACACGAAACAGTTCCCACAGCCAGCAGTGTCACTTAGACTTGACTGTATGTTCCAGATGAAGAAAAGTCAAAGCTATGATCATGTGCTCCCGCCTCTGAGGTGAGTACAAGGAAGAGGACACTGGCACACTACTGCCCGGCTCTACCGATATCAGCATCCTGAGCTAACGATTCAGGATTCATGTTCTCTCCTCCCCGAAGGGATGAGAAAAGATAAAAAGAACATGAAAGTTTGTGAGGAGCTGTATAGCCTGCTGGTGACATGTAGCTGAAGTCAGTTAGGAGTGCAACCCTCCACAAACTATTGAGACTTACTTAATGCAGTTCTTACAATTCCATTGTGTGATTTTTTTGAGCATCAACTTTATAGAAAGCAGTTTCATGTTATAATGTGAGAAGGTTGGACACGTTCATGAGAGGAAGACACAAACAGTTGGGAATGCAAATGGTACCCAGAGAACAGAGTTGCAAAAAGGGTGGGGTCAGTTTTTTTTAAAGATATTTGAAACTAATAAACTGTAAGGGTGTCATTTAAGGACAAACATAATTATGAATATAAATAGAATAAAAATCAAATATTCATGTAAAAAGAAAAAGGCAGCACAGCAAATTACAAGCACTCAGGAGGATGAGGCAGGAGGATTGCTTCAAGTTCAAGGCCAACCTGAGCTACATGGCTGCATGTTAAAATTAATAATAATGGAAAAAATTAATAAAAAATGACATACTGTTTCCCCATCCTCTGACATATTAGTCCTGTATTTTAGGACTGCAGTTAAACATGGATAGTATAAAGTTTGTATCATAAATCATCACTAAAAACTCAGGACAATTCCAGTTTTCTTGACAGGTAGTAAAATAAAGTATTTTCTCTTCCTTCCTTCATTTATTTAAATTTATTTTGTGTGAGGAATGCACACATCTGTGAGTCTGTAGCTGTCTTTTGTGTGCAGTAGGTCAACACTGGACATCTTCCTTTGCTGCTTCCCACCCCCCACCTTATTTTTTGAGACAGAGTCTCTCCCAGAACCTGGATCTCACTGTGTCAGCCAGATTGACTGACCAGAAAAGCCCTGGGGATTCTCCAGTCTCTGGTCTCCCCCAGAGTGGACTGGAGTTACAAACACTCTGCCATGCCCAGCTTTTATGTAGAAGCTGGGGAATCCAAGCTCACGACCTTATGATTGAGCAGCAGTGAGACATTTCTCCAGGCCCAAGCATTTGAAATCTACAGTATAGCTGAGGCTGAGGAAGAAGCCCAGAAAGCTAGGTAACAGCCCTGAAACTCACCCCACAGTGTCTTCAAGACAACTCCAGCAAGTGGACAACTTCCAGAGCAAGTTGGAGAGCCAGGAGAAGGCTCAGTAAAGGACCATTGTGTGAGGGCAATGGGAGCTAATCACCTACACAGAATACTCACATAAGTGGCCACTGAAAGACTGGAAATCACCACCAGGCTCAGCAAATTTGGCCATAAAGGCACCAAGAGCAATTCAGAGGTTTCAGTTGCTGTTTCAGTGTCTATACCAGCAACAGAAAGGAGGAGCTGTATGAATCTGGATCCTGCCACGAAGCAGCGAGAAAGGCCAGTGCTGCTATGGTACTAACCGAAGGGCAAACTCACTCTCAGTTGCAAAAGACCAGGAGTAAGCATCCTAAGAGGTAGCTTTCAAACACTTATTCCAAACAGAGGAAACCCAGTACCTGCATTGCCAGCGGTGGTGTTCAAGTGTCCCACCTAATCACACAGTGTGGTAGTTTGAATGTTACTGGGACCCCATCTCATAGGGAGTGGCACTATTAGGAGGCGTGACTTTGTTGGAGTAGGACTAGCCTTGTTGGAGGAAGTGTGTCCTCCACACTGTGGGGGAGGGGGGAGACTTTGAGGTTTCCTATGCTCAGGATACTGCCCAGTGTCACAACTGACTTTCTCTACTTTCTCTTGCCCACAAGATACAGTACTCTCAGCTTCAGCAGCACATCTGTCTGCACGCCGGCAGGCTGATATGCTCCCCACCATGATGATAATGGGCTGAACCTCTAAAACTGTAAGCAAGCCACCCCAATTAAGTGTTTCTTTATAAGAATTGCAATAGTCATGGTGGCTTTTCACA
Organism: Myodes glareolus; assembly: GCF_982192425.1. Classification (NCBI taxonomy): domain Eukaryota; kingdom Metazoa; phylum Chordata; class Mammalia; order Rodentia; family Cricetidae; genus Myodes; species Myodes glareolus. The sequence goes on from NC_142042.1 coordinate 15,571,740, forward strand.
GCAATGAAAAAACCTAACTAAGACACACAGTGTATCAGCTTTGAAATCACAGGGACTTACAACAAAGTGTTAACGCCCATATTCAAAACAAAATGTATTGGTTCTTGTGAACCTTATTGCCTCACTACCCTAAAACTACACCCAATCCCTTTCATCCCTAGTTATCTTAGAGACAAATCCTAGGCGCTATTACCCTTTGTTCATAAGTATTCTAGAGTGTATCTTTAGCAGATAGAGCTTCTCAGCCAGATGTGATGGGTGCACGCCTCTAACCACAGCACTGGGGTGCTCAACAGACCCTGAGCTCAAGGTCAGTCTGGGTTTGGTGAGATTTAACTAAAAAACAAGCCATGGCAAAACTAAAACAAAAAATGGCCCCCAAACTAAATACCAAATACCTTTAAAAGAATGATCATAACCGTACTAGGACTACCACACTCCGGACTTTGATACTCTATGAATTGTAACAAGTATGTAGCCAAATGCTCCTTTGATTGATGCCAATAATTAAAAAGCAGACCAACAAAAGAAACTCAGACCCAAAGGTAACAGTGAAAAGCTGTGTCTGGACCTCAGTTCACCTCATTTGTGAACACATGGGTGCAAATCCTCTAGAACTTGATTTTCCCGTTACAAAACGGCCAGCCCTGTTCTCTTTTCATTGTTGTTCCTGGGAGTAAGTTACTTAACTTTTCTTAACTTTAGTGTCTCTGTGTGAAACTGGAATAATGACCGACGAGAACGGTAGGATAATACCACGAAGTATGAGGCTATTATGCATATTAATTAAAAGAGCTTAAACATGGCATGCAGTCGGTATGCAACCATCACTCAACTTCTCTTTCTTGTTTGAATTACAAACTAATTTGCAGTAACGTTGCTATTTTTAATAGTGTATAATCCCGGCTCTGATTTTCATCCCTCATGTATTTCCAACAATCTGGCAGAGAGAGTAGTTTAGGTTGAATGGAATCCAAGGCCCAGAGAGATTTATTGTCTTGCCCAGAGTGCACAGCTGTTAAATGGCAGAAGCCGAGTTTCCATCGTGAACTCTTGACTCTCCCTGTTCTTCTGAACCTGTGACATCAAATGAAAGTTAAGTTGTGCTTGGAATATTATGTTCAGAGACAGGTTGATATATAACAACCTCAAGAAAAATTGTCACTTAGAATAATTACTTTCTACAATTTTTGAACTAATAGAGAGAACAAAGTTACTTTTTAAAAACCTCATTTTTGACTGTCCGGTGTACTATAAGTTTCAGTTTTTCTCTCTCCTAAAAGAAACGTAGCTAAGCCTGCTGATGGTGGCACTCACCTTTAATCCCAGCACTTGGGAGTCAGAGGCAAACAGATTTCTGTGTGTTCGTGGCTAGCCTGGTCTACAAGAGCTAGTTCCAGGACAGGCACTAAATTTACACAGAGAAACCCTGTCTGGAAAAACAAAACAAACAAACAAAAACAAAAAAGAAAACCAAGAGAAAGAAAAGAAAAAGAAAAGGATCTAAGTGATAATAATACACATTCTGCAATTAACTACAATGAAACTTGTGTACAACTCCATATATAAAATTTAAACTTTAAAAGTCATTGGACTTTTAAAGCACTGGACTGAGCCCCCAAGGTCCAAGTGAAGAGCAGAAGGAAGGAGAACATGAACAAGGAAGTCAGGACCGCGAAGGGTGCGTTCACCCACTGATACAAGGGGACTGATCGAATGAGAGCTCACCAAGGCCAGCTGGACTGGGACTGAACGAGCATGTGATCAAACTGGATTCTCTGAATGTGGCTGACATGGGGGCTGACTGAGAAGCCATTGACAATGGCACTGGGTCTTATTTTGTCTGCATGGACTGGCTTTTTGGGATCCTGGTCTGTTTGGATGCTCACCTTCCTGGACCTGTAGGGAGGGGGGAGGAACTTGGATTTCCCACAGGGCAGGAAACCCTGACTGCTCTTGGGAATGGTGAGGGAGGAGGAGAGGGAGTGGGGGGGAGTGGGAGGGTATTGGGAGGAGGGGAGGAAGTGGAAATTCTTTAAATAAATAAATAAGGAAAAAAAAGTCACATTTTAGTATAGGGGCATACAACTGTTATCTCAGCACTCAGGAGGAAGAGGCAGGAGGAGGCCAGCCTGGGGTACATAGGAATTTCCAGTCTATTTGGAGCTGTAAAATGAGAACCTGTCAAGGAGGAAGAAAAGAAAGTAGGGTGAGAGGGAGGAAGGGAGGGAGGGGGAAGGGAAGGAGGAAAGAAAAAAGAAAGGAGAGGGGTGGGGAAGGGAGGGGAAAGAGACTGGGCACGGTAGTACAGATCTTTAAAAAATTTAGGAGGTAGAGTCAGGCAAGTGTCTGTGAGTTCAAGGACAGCCTGAACTACAGGAACAAAGATAGGCCAGCCAAGGTCTAGATAATGAGATCCCACCATAAAAGAAAAGTGAAAAGTGCTGAATGTTTATTGACTTTAAATGAACAATCACATGTGGATCACAACGTTTATAAATTAGTGAACAAAGACTTTTTAAATTGTTCTCATAAAATGAGACTAGGCCGCCCATACCTACAAAAAGCAGTGAAATTTGGCCAGATGCTTGGTGCAGTCAGTATTCCTTTTGTAAACGGATTGGCAATCATTTGTAATTCTGAATGTTTCAAAAGTCAGAAGTCACGGAGTGGCTGTAGCTCCCAGCAGGTCCTTTCCTAGCGCGCGGGCACAAGCTGCCAGTGTCATCGATTTGCTCACACGTGTTTACACCTGGATGACCGCTAAGCCTCTGCTACAGAAGCTCTGGGAACCTTTTTCCCAGCTCAGTGGTGCTCTCTTTTTCATTGCATGCTCCTATCTTTCTGCTCAAGATTCTTTTCTTGGAGGGTAGGGAATTTGTAGTTTGTGTGTGTTCGTACGAAACTACCTCCCTTAGATTTTCTTACAGATGTTTGTGGAGCAAAGGTAAACGATCCTGGGCCTGCTGTCTAGTATTCCCAGGACGGCCTAGATGAGAGGCTAGAAGTGGCACTCTCAAACCTGCCTGGCCATGGGTAACCATTAACCGTCAAGCAGCTGGGGAATTTAACATGACCTCAGACTATCCAAGTAATGTTAGAAACAGGGAGCACTGCCTGCAGTGGTGACAATGACCCCAAACAGCAACAAACAACTTAGCAAGAGAAAACCATAGGAGGGCTTGCAGCTACTCAAGTTGGTGTCACCTGGAGACTCTGAGGTCAACATGCAGGAGCCATGAAGATTTTCTGGCGTAGGAAATTGAGCACCAGAGTATAAAGACCATAACCAGAGTTTCCCTGTTTATTTCCACATTAGTGAAATCCTACCATGACCTCTTTCAAGTCTGACAGCTACCATTGTAAGAGAAAGGTAGAGGTTTCAAGCCTAGGCAAAATGAGAATTATGAAGATAAGGAAAGTATTTTGATTTGTTTCTTTGAAAGATTAGAATATAGAATCACAAAAAGAATGATAATAGGGAAGTGACCAACAGAAGTCATGAACACGGGACACCAATAACTAAACAAGATGAATCAGGCTTAACCTGCATTGTGAAGTCCCGCCAGTGGCAGAAGCAGGCTGATTAATCATTAAAATGAATTGACTATGAGGATGTCCAATTTCCTGTTCTGAAAGTATAATTTATTAAAATTTGAAACATGCTTCCAGATTTTATTAATATTGACAATAATCATCTAAGGTTATTTTTATTTATCTACATGTGCGGGGTCTGTATGAGTGTATGGCACATGTGTGTGTGCCCAATGGAGGCCAAATGAGTGCATCAGGTCCCATGGAGCTGGAGTTACAGGTGCTAAGAGCAGAACTCAGATCCTCTGGGAAAGAGGGGTAAGCCCTCTGAGCTACAAAGTCATCTCTCCAGCCACTCAGGCTATTAAAGATACTCACAACTAAGAAAATAAAGGAGTTGTCCTTACTCCCAAGTGCAGAGCAAAGGACTTTGCAGTGAGCTGATGAATAGTTGGTAAGATTAGAATGCTGCTTCTCGGTGCACAGTGAAAGAGGGATCTGACGTGTTTATAACTGGGGACTAGCCACTGTTTATACCCTTGTCTTACAGCATCTCGTAAAGAACAGACAGGGGAAGCAATCTGGAGAGAAGGCAGGGCAATGCTGAACCAAAAACAAAGTTGTCTCTTACCCAGCTCATGGAATGGGTGTGAAGAGGCTCAACAGCTGAGAAATAAGCCTCCAGGATCTTCAGACTGATGCTCACACAGGGGAATAAGTGCCCTTAGAGGCATTTGGAATCAAGGTACACTTGTTTAAGATTAGCAAAGCTGGCTTAGGGGAAAAGAAACATTAAAAATAAATGAAGAGGGCTAACGAGGTAGCCCAGTGGGTAAAAGCACTGTCTTAACCACATCCAGAGGCCTGAGCTAGGTTTCCAGCACCTGCTTCAGATGGCTCACAACCACCTCTAACCCCAGTTCCATGGAACCCAGGGCCCTCTTCTGGTCTCCATGATACCTGCACCTGCACATACGTTGTGCAGGGTTTAGAGTATATACTGTAATTCTATAACTTTAATCCTATAGTTAGAGTATAGGACTCTAATTTGGTTCCCAGCACACATGTTAGCTAGCTCACATTACCCATAACCCCAACTCCAAGGAATCTAACCCTTCTCATGGGCATATAACCACAGACTTGTCCACATATAAGCACAGAACTTAAAAATATATCTTTAAAAGGAAAGAATGAACTCGGCATGATGGTGCACACTTCTAATCCCAGCACTGACAAGGCAGAGGTAGCAGGATTTCTGTGAGTTTGAGGCCAGCCTGGTCTACACAGTCAGCTCCAGGACAGCCAGGTAGAAAGACCCTTCTCAATCCTGTCCCCAAAAATGGATTAGAAATGAAAATACTAATTATTATAACAGAACCAATTTTGTCATGCTTCATTTAAAATTTTGTATTTTTAATGGTATAACTAGAATACAGCCCTTGGAACTTGAAAAATTAAAGTTGAAAGTCATGCAAAGAAATTGGACTTTGAGACGCCCTCAGCACAGTTTGAGAAATGGTAAAATCTGATTTGCATGTTAGAAACATGCTTCTGGGGCTGGATAGTTTGGATCACGGCTGGAGCCTTAAGGACCATAGACATAGCTTTACTGAGCGCCTGACTGTGCTCCAGATGTCACACGTGGAATATTAAGATTGGTCATTTTTTCCTGCCAGGTTTTGATCTTGCTTTCATTTGATTCTTACTATTTTCCTTGCCTTTGGAGTAGGACTTCTTTTCTCAGACCACCGTATCTTGGATGTATGTAGCTTCTTTTACATTCCCAGCTGCTCACAATTAATACTTTGCCTTGAGTGCCATAGGAGACTTTGGACCTGGGTTTTTTGTTTGTTTGTTTGTTTGTTTATTTGGGGTATTTTTTGATTTGGGTTTTTTTTTTGTCTTGTCTTTTTGTTTCTGTTTTTGCAATATTGAAACAGTTGAGACCTTGGATAAGTTTAGGGATACACTTGATTCTTTTTGCATTGTCAGACCAACAAGAAGCCTTGGGAGCCTGAGGTAGGATGCAATGGTTTAGATCTACAATATTACCCATAGCTCCATATATTAAGACGGACTTTACCTTTTATCTTGGCAATATTGAAAGGTGGTAGACCTTTTGAAAAGCAGAACCTATTGGGGCCTTTAGAACACTAGAGGAATGTTCTTGAAGATGATTGTGGGTGTTAGTCTCTTTGGGCTTGTAGCCGACATAAAGTATGCTCTGCCATGCGCTCCTATCATGAGGCATTGCCTTACCACAGGCCTAGAAGCAATGGGGTGAAGCAAACACGGGCGGAAACCTCCAAGAGAGTGGATCAAAACAAGTCTTTCCTATTTTGAAGTTCATGAAGTGGCAGTCTGAGAGGTGAACTTTAGAAAACTTGAGAAGAGAGATAGGTCAACCTGTCCGGGGCTGTGCTAGTTAGCTTTTAGTCAGCTTGGCACAAACTAGGATCACATGTGAAAAGGGACCCTCTAGTGAGGACTTGTCTCTAGCACATTGACCTGTAGACAGGTTTGGGGGATATTTTCTTGACTAATGGTTGATGTGGGAGAGCCTAGTCTACTGTGAGCAGTACTAACCCTGGCCAGGTGGTCCTAAGATGCCTAAGAAAGAAAACGGAGCAAGCTTATGAAAAGCAAGCTGTAAGCAGACGTTCCTGCCTCTGTTCCTGCTTTGATTTCCTGCCCAGATTTCCCTTGGTGATGAATTGTTGCCTGGAACTGTTAAGATGGAATAAATCCATTCCTCTCCAAGTTGCTTTAGGTCTGTGTTTTATCACAGCTACAGAAAGCAAATGGGAGAAGAGATTATTTCAAACGCCTAGAACAGGCAATGATGAGCATCTAAAAGAGAGCCCCAAGGCAATGATATGAGCATTACAAGGAATCTGATCTCTGTAAGATTCTTCACATGGGTTTCACATAAGTAGGAGACTAATTAGATGAGAAGAAAAACATGGGACTGAAGATGCTGCTCAATGTTATGCCTGTGTTGAACTGGTGCCTTATCAGAGCATTAGCCGAACTAGATAGAACAGAAAGAAAAGTAGAATTGGGGAAAACAATAATGACATTAGTTGAAGATATTTGCGATTTGAAGCAGAAATATTCAGTTGTTCGTTAGAAATATTTTGTTTCAAGGGCAAAGAAAGGTTTGAGTGGAGGTACACATGGAGGTGAAAGCCCAAACAATGAAAGCTCTTGACTCCACCTTTGTGGGAAACTGTGGTTTTAAATCGGGTTCTATCTTGAATCATGAAGGTCTATTGGTAACTATGGCATCCAATGATGTTTTACTGGGATGTTTCTCGATCCTCATGCCTCTCACTATGGGGCAGATTGCCTGAGAATGAAGGTACCCAGTAAGCACAATAGGACACAGAGACATGGCCCACCCCTGAAGAATTTGAGCCAATGCTCTGCCATAGGGTTCAGGAGTATGCATATGTAGTAATCAACTCCAAACTGGGTGTGGTGGTTTGTGCCTGTGATCCTATTACTAGAGAGGCTAAGGTCAATTTTAAGGCCAGCAGCCTACACTACATAGTAAAGTCCTGGTTCAGAAAGGGGGAGGGAGAAGAGGGAAAAAAAGAAAAACAAAAAGCAACTCTAGATGCTTGCTATATTCAATGGGGTCTGTTAAGTTCTTTCTTAAAACTTTATTTATGTAAATATGTGATTATGTGTATACGTGTCTCTATGTGTGTGTGTGTGTGTGTGTGTGTCTGTGTGTGTGTGTGTCTGTGTGTGGTAACCACAGAGGTAGAAGAGGTTCCTCTAGATCTGGAGTTTAGGGCAGCTCTGAGCCATCTGATATGGGTGCTGGGAAGAGGGCTCAGGCTCTCCAGAACAGCAGCAAGTGCTCTTAACTACTTAGCCATCTCTCTTGTCTGAGTTTGTATAGTTCTTTTGCAAAATCTAATTAAAAGGAAGGACCAAAATATAGTTAGAATTTTGCATTGTGAATCTTGTTATCACAATCACTATGTAAAACTTCTCTCAGAATATTTTCTTGTAGTGTAAAATTTATGGTTATACTTTTCAACCTAGAAATTATTTCCCCAGAACAGTTTATGATAGATTGGTCTTTGAGTTATAACAGATATTTCCCTAAACTTAGTAGAAAAAACAATGAAAGCTAGTAATAAAACCATCAATAGAAAACACCTGTGTATCAAGTTTGAAAATGACCAGTTTTCAATTTTAGTTATTATGCTTTTTAGAGAAATCCTGAATTGATCATCAGAAACTCTCCACTGTATAACATTTGCATTGACATTGGTCAAGGTCTTGTTCTTTTGGTGCTGTAAATTGAACCCAGGGTCTTGTGCTAGATGAATATCCTATCACTGAGCTACATTGTCAATCCTTCTACTCCTTTAACATCTCTAGGCTTCTGTTTCTCCATTTGTCTCAAGATAAAATTAGGGTAAGAAAATTTCTAGAGTTTAGATAATATTAGCATGTGATCTCTTAATTTTTTTGTGTTGAGACGAGATAAAAATAATATTATCCATTTTACCCATCTAAAATGGTAATTTCACATGACTCAACATATCTAGAGTGAAGCTAACCAACTAGAAATAATCAGTCTATGAACTTTTTTTCTGATAGCTCCCTTCATGTTTTCCCTAACAATATTCTCTCCATGGCCATAAGCAGACCCATGTATATGTTCTTTGAAGCTCTGTGGCTTCAATGGTCAATTTCTTTTTCTAACTCTAAGTGAAAAATTCCCAGAAAAGCACTGACTGTAACCCCAGGTCAGACAAACATTGTGAGCAGGGTGCCATCATTGGCTAGAATAGCCTCGCTTTCCTATCCCAATGACTAGAGGGACAGAAGTATGTGTATGTGAATGCCTGCATTTAATTTCTCAAAAGAGGCTTGGAGTGTAAGACACGGTGGTGCATGGGTGCATACCTTTAATTCCAGCACCTGAGAAGGCACAGGCAAGCAGATTTCTGTGAGTTTGCAGCTATCCTGGTCTACATAGTGGATTCCAGGTGAGCCAAATCTACATAGTGAGACCCTCTCTCAAAATAATTAAATGAGATTTTTTTTTTATAAAGCGTTTCATGCTGGGCAAGCTGGTGCATGTAGGCACTCCTAGCACTCAGGAGGTTGTCGGAGGAACATCACTGTGGCCTGAGACACAAAGTTTGAGCTTGTCTCAAACAAAACAAAGGAGTTGTGGAACTGGGAGGATGAACCCATAGATACCCCTACTATTTCCATTACTCTGGGTCTGTGTGTGTGACTTAAAACATACTCCATTACAGAGGGTACGGAATGACTTGGTGGATAAAGTGTTTGCAACATGTCAGGACTTCAATTTGAAACTTAAAACCTACACAGAAACTGAATGCACACAAAGAACATCTGTGATCCCAGCACACTCCTACCGGGGGATGGGAGGCAGAAACAAGAATTCCAAGAGCTCATCAGTCCATAAACCTGGCCTAGACAATGGAAGACTAGCAGACCCTGTCTCAAACAAGATGGAATGTGAGGACTGACATTTGAGGTTGTCAGGTTGCCATCTGACCTCCACATGGGTGCTGTGGTACACGTGAATCTGCATTCACCCACAGGAATGTGTACACATACATACACTCACACATCACACATCCACAAACACACTACACCCTCCATTATTGAGACAGTGTCACTAGACTGAATTAAGTCAGAAGGAAGATTTGACTCCAAAACTTTTGTGACTTCGAAGTCATTTTTCCCCTTTGAATCTATTTTCTCATCTGAGAGATGCATTATAAATACATCAAAGAGCTATTATGGGATGGTATGAAATAATGTGTCTAAAACTACTTTGAAAATTGCAAAGCTCCATAAGTTGAGAGATCTTTCATTCAATGAGCACAGAGTACCCGCTGTGGGCTGTGAACTCTACTAGGTGCTATGAATGCAAAAATGAGTACAATAGGGTTTTTTTTTTGCCCTCATATCATATAGGACCTTGTTAACATCTAGTACATAAATAGGCTCAGTACATCTTAACTTGTTTAATCTTTAAAATAGATCAAGTGGTTGAGAATTGGGTCAGAGGTTATATTAGTTTAAGAAACATGGGCATAGCCTCTACCTTATAGAAATGTTTTTCAGAATCTGAGTGTAGCCTGAACTACTTGAAGAAAATCTTTCGTTTTACCACTGTTATTTCATGACATTCTTTTCTATTCAGTTCCCCTCTTAAACAAATGATTTCCTCTTAAGGTAGGTGACAATGATGGCCCCTGTCTGGCGTCTTTCTTTAAGTATGCTCTTCAGGCTTGTTCTGAAAAGAATGCATCTCATTTTTCTATGCACAATTAAACACCAATGCAGCAGGTTTTTTTTTACCACAGCCCTCCCTCCCCCACAATTTTATTATTTTTCCCAAAGAAGTCAATTTTGAACTTTATTCATGTTGGTTTCTCTTATCTTTTCTTGGTATAATTCTCTTATTAAGTTATATCATCCTTGCCAAGCTCCTGCTTTGAGAACAAGTTGATAAAAGTGAGATCGAAGAAGTTATTCTACAATTCTTTAACCATTAAACCTAAAATGGCCCATTATCATTTATGTCAGTCCAACGGATTTCTCTGAGAGTGATTTGGGTTTTACAAATCATCTTGAACCACATTTTCACAGATGACTTCTTACAAATTTCAAACTGATTAAACAATAAATTCTAACAGACTTGTTTGAGAACTACTTGTCAAAAGTATTTGCTTGCCTGTGCAAAATATTTACATGTCAAGCACATGCTTTTGTAACCCGAGCTGAGCATATTACATTAAGCTCCTACCTACACCAGAACTGTGTGAAATTTCCAAGCCTACAGCTGCTTAGTGAGCTCGAGATTCACTTCCATGGATGGCAGGCACCAGTCATCTGTTAGAGTGTGGTCATAGCTTCCTCACATACTTTTCTTGAAACTCATTGCTCTGGTTTGTTTGTTCATTTCTTTCCTCAACAAGTATTTCTTGAAGGCCTGTTCTATGCCAGATGATATCCTTGGTAGACACAAAGGTAACAAGGTAAATTCTTCACCCTTGAGATCATTATCGAGCAGTGTAAAGGATGGAGAATCAAATATAAGTGCAACACGGGATTTGTAGTGCATGTGCAAAGGATAGCTTCCCCCGTGTGATCGTTCCTTTGGGAAGTTTAGCCTACACTATTGAGCTGAAAGAGTTGATCGTATTGCTCAGAGATGCCCATATGATTGTTTCAGAGTAGTCCAAGGACTCTCGAGATTTTCTGATAGAATTTTCAAGGAGGCACTGTTATTTATCCCACCAAGATTTATCCCACCAAGAGCCCCTACGTTAAAGGCTTGATTGCCAACCTGTGGTGCTGATGGGACGTGGAACTTGTTGAAGTGGGTTTCTGAGGTGGACATCTTTGGGTCAATGGATCTAGCTGTTTGAAAGAGGTCTGGGGAACCCAGTCCCTTGATCCCTCTCTCTTCTGCTCCCTGGCCGTGAGGAAAGTGGAACTTCTCTCTCCATTGTATGCTGCTTCATCACAGATTTGAAAGCTGTTGGGCCAAGGGATTATTAATTACATCCTTCAAAACTGTGAGCCAAGGTAATTTCTTCTTTTTCTAAATTTACCACCTCCCCTGCTACTGAAGATCATGTAGAACCACACACCTCACGCAAGTAGCACAGCCCACCTCTTGACTTATTTCTCTATACCCCACGTGTTTTTTTCTTTTTTATTTATTTTTTTCTTATTTATTTATTTAAAGAATTTCCACTTCCTCCCCTCCTCCCAATACCCTCCCGCTCACCCCACTCCCTCTCCTCCTCCCTCACCATTCCCAAGAGCAGTCAGGGTTTCCTGCCCTGTGGGAAATCCAAGTTTCTCCCCCCTCCCTCCAGGTCCAGGAAGGTGAGCATCCAAACAGACCAGGATCCCAAAAAGTCAGTCCATGCAGACAAAATAAGACCCAGTGCCATTGTCAATGGCTTCTCAGTCAGCCCCCATGTCAGCCACATTCAGAGAATCCGGTTTGATCACATGCTCGTTCAGTCCCAGTCCAGCTGGCCTTGGTGAGCTCTCATTCGATCAGTCCCCTTGTATCAATGGGTGAACGCACCCTTCGCAGTCCTGATTTCCTTGTTCATGTTCTCCTTCCTTCTGCTCTTCATTTGGACCTTGAGGGCTCAGTCCGGTGCTCCAATGTGGGTCTCCGTCTCTATCTCCATCCATCGTCGGATGAAGGTTCCCTCTGGTTCTGCTTTACTTGCTCACGATCTCCCTCCCTCTGTTTCTCATTTGGACCTAGGGAGTTAAGCCCAGTGTTCCAATATGTGTCTCTGTCTCTATTTCCATCCTTCACCATATGAAAGTTCTGTGGTGACATGCAAAATATTCATCAGTATGGTTATGGGCCAAGGCCAGTTCAGGTACCCTCTCCTCTGCTGCCCAGGGAACAATCTGGGGACCTCTCCTTGGGCCTGGGAACCCCTCCAGAATAAAGTCTCTTGCAAACCCTAAAATGGCTCCCTTAGTTGAGATATAAACTTCCCTGCTCCCATAACCATCCTTCCTCCCTCCCCCCTCCCATTCCCCCAAGCTATCCCCAATCCTCCCTCTCTCCCCTCTCCCTAACCATCTCCCCTTACTTCCACCCCCCACACCCCGTGCACCCAAGTTTGCCTGGCAATCTTGTCTACTTCTAATATCCAGGAGGATAACTATATGATTTTCTTCAGGTTCACCTTCTTAATTAGCTTCTCTAGGATCACGAAATATAGACTCAAAGACCTTTAACTATGGCTAGAATCCACTTATGAGTGAGTACATACCATATTCCTCTTTTTGGGTCTGGGTTACCTCACTCAGTAAAGCGTTTTCTATGTCCATCCATTTGCATGCAAAATTCAAGATGCCATTGTTTTTTACTGCTGAATAAAACTCTAATGTATATATGTTCCACACCTTTTTTAATCATTCTTCTATTGAGGGGCACCGAGGTTGTTTCCATGTTCTGGCTATTACAAATAGTGCTGCTATGAACATAGTTGAACAAATGCTTTTGTGATATGTTAGGGTATCTCTTGGGTATATTCCCAAGAGTGGAATTGCTGGGTCTTGAGGGAGGTTGACTCCCAGTTTCCTGAGAAACCGCCACACTGATTTCCACAGTGGCTGCACAAGTTTGCATTCCCACCAACAATGGATGAGTTTTCCCTTTACTCCACATCCTCTCCAGCATAGGCTATCATTGGTGTTTTTGAGTTTACCTATTCTGACAGGTGTAAGATGGTATCTCAAATTGGTTTTGATTTGCATTTCCCTGATTGCTAAGGAGGTTGAGCATGACCTTGAGTGTCTTTTGGCCATTCGAAGTTCATCTGTTGTGAATTCTCTGTTCAGTTCAGTACCCCATTTTTTAATTGGGTTAATTAGAGTTTTAGTGTCTAGTTTCTTGAGTTCTTTGTATATTTTGGAGATCAGACCTTTGTCTGATGAGGGGTTGGTGAAGATCTCCCAGTAAGAAGGTAGCCTTTTTGTCTTACTGACAGTGTCCTTTGCTTTACAGACGCTTCTCAGTTTCAGTAGGTCCCATTTATTCATTGATTCTCTTATTGTCTGTGCTACTGGGGTTCTACTTAGGAAGTGGTCTCCTGTGCCTATATCTTGTAGACTACTTCCCACTTTCTCTTCTATCAGATTCAAAGTGGACAGATTAATGTCGATGTCTTTAATCCATTTGGACTTGAGTTTTGTGCATGGTGATAGATATGGATCTACTTTCATTCTTCTACAGGTTGACATCCAGTTATATGCCAGCACCATTTGTTGAAGATGCTTTCCTTCTTCCATTGTATACCTTTAGCTCCCTTGTCGAAAATTAGGTGTTCATAGGTTTGTGGGTTAATATCCAGGTCTTCTATTCGATTCCATAGGTCAATTTCTCTGTTCTTATGCCAATACCAAGCTGTTTTCAATACTGTAGCTCTGTAATAGAGTTTGAAGTCAGGGATGGTAATGCCTCCAGAAGTCCCTTTATTGTATAAGATTGTTTTGGCTATCCTGGGTTTTTTTGCCATATAAACTTGATTATTGTTCTTTCAAGGTCTGTGAAGAAGTTTGTTGGAATTTTGATGGGGATTGCATTGAATCTATAGATTGTTTTTGGTAGAATTGCCATTTTTACTATGTTGATTCTCCCAATCCAAGAGCAGGGGAGGTCTTTCCATTTTCTGGTATCCTCCTCAATTTCTTTCTTCAAAGACTTAAAGTTCTTGTCAAATAGGTCTTTCACGTCCTTGGTCAGAGTAACCCCAAGATATTTTATGTTATTTTTGGCTATCGTGAAAGGTGATGTTTCTCTGATTTTCCTCTCTGCTTCTTTATCCTTTGTGTATAGGAGGGCAACTGATTTTTCTGGAGTTGATCATGTATCCTGCCACATTACTAAAGGTGTTTATCAGCTGTAGGAGTTCTTTGGTAGAGTTTTTGGGATCACTTATGTACACTATCATATCGTCTGCAAATAACGAAAGTTTAACTTCATCCTTTCCAACTCGAATCCCCTTGATCCCCCTATGTTGTCTTATTGCTATTGCTAGAACTTCAAGCACTATATTGAAGAGGTATGGAGAGAGTGGACAGCCTTGTCGTGTTCCTGATTTTAGTGGAAAGGCTTTGAGTTTCTCTCCATTCAATTTGATGTTAGCTGTCGGCTTGCTGTATATTGCTTTTATTATATTTAGGTATGATCCTTGTATCCCCAGTCTCTCCAACACCTTTATCATAAATGGGTGTTGAATTTTGTCAAATACTTTTTCTGCATCCAATGAAATGATCATATGGTTTTTTTTCTTTCAGTTTATTTATATGATGGATCACATTGATAGATTTGCGTATGTTGAACCAGCCCTGCATCTCTGGGATGAAGCCTACTTGATCATAATGGATAATTTTTCTAATGTGTTCTTGGATTCGGTTTGCCAGTATTTTATTGAGAATTTTCATGTCGATGTTCATGAGTGAGATTGGCCTGTAATATTCTTTCTTGGTTGTGTCTTTGTGAGGTTTTGGTATCAGAGTAACTGTAGCTTCATAAAAGGAGTTTGGCAATGACTCTTCTGTTTCTCTATTGTGGAATACATTAAGGAGTATAGGTATTACCTCTTCCTGGAAGTTCTGGTAAAATTCTGCATTGAAACCATCTGGTCCTGGGCTTTCTTTGGTAGGGAGACTTTTGATAACAGCTTCTAATTCTTTGTGACTAACAGGTCTATTTAGATTGTTCACCTGGTCTTGGTTCAACTTTGGTATATGGTACTTATCTAAAAAAAGTCCATTTCTTTTACATTTTCCAACTTTGTGGCATATAAACTTTCGTAGTAAGAGCTAATGATTCTCTGAATTTCCTCTGTGTCTGTGGTTATGTCCCCCTTTTCATTTCTGATCTTATTAATTTGCATGTTCTCTCTCTGCCGTTTGATTTGTTTGGATAGGGGTTTGTCGATCTTGTTGATTTTCTCCAAGAACCAGCTTTTTGTTTCATTGATTCTTTGGATTGTTTTCTGTGTTTCTATTTTGTTGATTTCAGCCCTCAGTCTGATTATTTCCAGTGTTCTACTCCTCCTGGGTGAATCAGCTTCTTTTTTTTTCTAGAGCTTTCAAGTGTGCTGTTAAGTCTCCAATGTGTGCTTTCTCCGTTTTCTTTAATTCGGCACTTAGTGCTATGAACTTTCCTCTTAGCACTGCTTTCATAGTGTCCCATAGGTTTGAGTATGTTGTGTCTTTATTTTCATTAAATTCAAGGAAGACTTTAATTTCTTTCTTTATTTCTTCCTTGACCCAGGGGTGATTTAGTAGTTGACTGTTCAACTTCCATGAGTTTGTTGGCTTCCTGGGGGTAGCATTGTTGTTGAATTCTAATTTTAATCCATGGTGATCTGACAAGACACAGGTGGTTACTAATATTTTTTTGTATCTGCGGAAGTTTGCTTTGTTACCGAGTATGTGGTCAATTTTTGAGACGGTTCCATGAGCTGCAGAGAAGAAGGTATATTCTTTCCTATTTGGGTGGAGTGTTCTATAGATGTCTGTTAAGTCCATTTGACTCAATACCTCCAATAATTCTCTTATTTCTCTGTTAGGTTTCTGTCTGATTGACCTGCCCATTGGTAAGAGAGGTGTATTGAAGTTTCCTACTATTAGTGTGTGTGGTTTGGTGACTGCCTTGAGTTCTAGAAGAGTTTCTTTTACATAAGTGGGTGCCTTTATATTAGGGACATAGATATTCAGGATTGATACTTCTTCCTGATGAATTGTTCCTGTTATGAGTATGAAATGTCCATCTCCATCTCTTCTGATTGATTTTAGTTTGAAGTCGATTTTGTTAGATATTAGAATGGC
Source organism: Myodes glareolus (assembly GCF_982192425.1). Lineage (NCBI taxonomy): Eukaryota > Metazoa > Chordata > Mammalia > Rodentia > Cricetidae > Myodes > Myodes glareolus. The sequence continues at coordinate 15,587,670 of NC_142042.1, forward strand.
CACACCAGCTTGTTTCTTAGGTCCATTTGATTGGAAAACCTTTTCCCAACCGTTTACTCTGAGCAGGTGTCTGTCTTTGTACTTGAGGTGTGTTTCTTGTAAACAGCAGAATGTTGGATCCTGTTTTCATATCCAATCTCTAAGTCTGTGTCTTTTTATAGGTGAATTGAGTCCATTAATATTAAGTGATATTAATGACCAGTGGTTGTTGACTCCAGTCATTTTTGGGGGGTAGTAGAGTGTATGTGTTTTCCTTCTTTGAGTTGTGTTTGTGAAGGGTCGCTAGATGTCTGAGTTATTGTAGGCAGTGTTGGGAATGTTGGATTCCTTGGGTTGTGATTTTCCTTCTAATATTCTCTGTAAGCCTGGATTTGTAGCTACATATTATTTAAATTTGTTTTTATCCTGGAATATTTTGTTTTCTCCGTTGATAGTGAACAATAGCTTGGCTGGGTATAGTAGTCTGGGCTTGCATCCATGGTCTCTTAGTTTCTGCAGTACCTCTATCCAGGACCTTCTGGCTTTCATGGTTTCCATAGAGAACTCTGGTGTAAGTCTGATAGGTTTACCTTTATAAGTTACTTGACCTTTTTCCTTTGCAGCTCTTAATATCCTTTCTTTAATCTGAATGCTTTGTGTTTTGATTATTATATGGTGAGGGGATTTTTTTTCCTGATCCAGTCTATTCGGTGTTCTGTATGCTTCTAGAACCTTCATAGGAATATTGTTCTTTAGGTTGGGAAAGTTTTCTTCTATAATTTTGTTGAATATATTTTCTGGACCTTTGATCTGCAATTCTTCTCCTTCTTCTACCCCTATTATTCTTAGATTTGGTTTTTTTATTATGTCCCAGATTTTCTGAATGTTTTGTGATGAGAATTTGTTGGATTTGCTGTTTTCTTTGGTCAGAGCGTTTATTTTCTCTATGGTGTCTTCATAATCTGAGATTCGTTCTTCTATCTCTTGTATTCTATTGGTTATGCTTGTTCCTGAAGTCTCTGTTTGTTTGCCTAGATTTTCCATATCCAGCCGGCCCTCGGTTTGTGTTTTCATCATTGCCTCCATTTCAGTTTTCAATTCATGAACTGATTCCATTACCTGTTTGATTGTTTTTTCTTGGTTTCCCAGGGTATCGTTTACAAATTTACTCATTTCTTCAAACTTTTTGTTATATTTCTCTCTATTTCTTTACTCATTTCTTCAACCTTTTTGTTATATTTCTCTTCTATTTCTTTAAGTGAGTTACTCATACCCTGTTTAAGAGACTCTTTTGCTTTCATAATGACACTCTTTTCCACTTCTTCCGGAATAGGGTGTTCAAGTCCTTCTGTCGTAAGATCTCTGAGATCTGGTGTTTTCATGTTGTTTTTCAGATTGTTGGAGGAATTCTTGCCTTGGCGCCTGCCCATCTCTTCCTTCAGATGCTCTCCAATGGCTCTTCCCTCCACTGGGTCTTCTGCTACAGGATTAGTGCCCCTTGCTGGCCAGGAATCACTTTGCCTGCAATCCTACCTTGCTGCAGGCAGGTTATTAAAACAAAAGAACTCCCTCCCGTTTGCACTCACCGCCCCTTCCCGGCGGTGCCCACACAGGCTGAGTTTGAGGATTTATGCCCCAAAAAAAGGAGAGAGGAAAGGAAGGGGTTCCTGGCTGAAAGCAGGGATGGGGTAGGAGGAGAGAGGGTTTAGCCGTGGGAAGCTACCCCTTCGGAATACCCAGGGAGATAAGGATGTTGGGAAAATTGTGTGTTCCCTTACCGGGCTTCTGTGGTGGGTCAGTATAGTTTTGTGCACGGAAAGAAACAAAGATCAAGTTTTATTCTTCACCATATAGCTATCCAGTTTGGCTCTCACCATTTGCTGGAAATTCTGTCTTTTCCCCAGTATAAACTTTGGCTTGCCAAAAAGTCGGGAGGCTGTAGGAGTGTGGGTTTTTATATGAGTCTTCAATTCTGTTCCATTGATCAATGTGCATTTATGCAAGAACATGCTGCTTTTATTACTACACCTCTGCAATATAACTCAAAATCAGAGATGGTGATATCTCCCAGTAGCGGTCTTAGGACAGTTTTGGCTATCTTGAGTATTTGTCTTTCCATATAAACTTTAAATTAAAAAAATCTGTGAAAAAAGTATGGGAATTTTTATGGGTGTTGCATTGAATCTGTAGATTGCTTTTGGTAGAATGGGCATTTTCACCTATCCATGAATACAGGTGCTCTTTTTATCTTCTGGGGTCTGCTTCAACTTCTTTCTTCAGTGGCTGAGAAGTCTTCTTTGTATAAGTCTTTCAATGCATTACAGATATTTCTGAGGTTATTTTTAAAATGAGACTGTTTCTCTGATTTCTTTTTGGTGTATTTGTTCTTGGTACTTGGAAAGGCTTCTGATTTTTTAATGTTAATTTTGTGTTATACTATATATATATATATATCAGTTGTAGAAATTTTCTGGTGGAATCTTTAGGATCTTTATGTACAAAAGCATATCATGCTCAAATAAGGATACTTTGACTTGTTTGACTATTTGTGATCCCTTCATCTCTGTCTTTTGCTTTAGTCCTCTAGATAAGACTATAAGCACACTGTTGAACAGAAATGGAGACAGTAAATATTCTTGTCTTCTTCCTGATTTAGTAGAAATGCTTTGACTTTTTCCCCCATTTAGCTGTGGGATTTCTCCATCTTGACTGTGGGATTGTTTTAAAATGGCTTTATTATGTTGGGAAATGTTGTCTATATCCCTATATTCTCTAGGACTTTTATCATGAAGGGGTGTTGGATTAGCAGAAATTTGACTAAGATGGACTTCATGCACCTTCTTGAAAATTAAGCAGCATTCCAGACTTGTCTTTGCTCTAATCACCCCTATTTTCTTTTTCTTTTCTTTCTTTTTGTTTGCTTGCTTCTCTTTTTGTTTTGTTTTGTTTTGCTTTTGAGACAGGGTTTACTCTGTGCAGCTTTTCAGTCCGTCCTGGCACTCGCTCTGTAGACCAGGCTGGTCTCGAACTCACAGAGATCTGCCTGCCTCTGCCTCCCAAGTGCTAGGATTAAAGGCCTGTGCCACCACCATCAGCCTATTCTCCAGACCTAACTCCAGGCCTTGTCCTTTGCTTACATTTGACACTTTGCTCCTTTGTCTCAGCTGGGTGTGTCATGCAAATGATTTCTAGAAGTCAGACAGGTTGCGGGAGAGGGAAAATCCAATTGTCTTCAGGGTTGTAACCCCTGTCTGTAGGACTCTAGTAGATAGACCTACATCCATGCACACACAGAATCAATAAGTGTACTCAGTGAGTTTAAAATGTGTGTGTGTGTGTGTGTGTGAGAGAGAGAGAGAGAGAGAGAGAGAGAAAGAGAGAGAGAGAGAGAGAGAGAGGAAGTTGGGACAGAAAAGTGAGGGGTGTAGATGAAGGAGGAAACTGGAGTGGATTTAATTAACACACATTGTGCATGTATGAAACTCTCAAACAACTAAAAAACTATAGATGAGAAAGAAATTCAACAATTCCCTACCCCAAAAGTCAAAGATAGTACAGGATCGAAAGACAGGAAGCAAGGAGGCATATGGAAGCAGTGTAACAAAGATTAAACTCTTATTATTAGCAATTATAGCACTTGACAGTACACGTTCTCAAAGACAGACTAACAGAATGGATAGAAAAGTGTGTGCTGTCTAAAAGATTCATTTAATATAAAAGGACAAAAACCATTTTTAAAAAGGGGGAGTGTACAAACAAATATGGTCCATGCAAACAAACTGTAAGCAAAAGAAAAGGGGTGGCTGTACATTAAGAGACAAAATGAATTTTAAGTTGATGTAGAGAAGCTATGTATCTGCAGCCATCTAAACCTGGAAGGAAATAGCCTCTTTATCAAAGGAGCTCACTGTTAACTCTATGAGATGAAGAACAAAGAGAACTAGAACCCTGCCAGAGCCTAGGGGGGTTTGCTCATCGGTGAATGGGTGGCTGAGCTCCAGAAGCAATGAAATCACGGCTTTCCTAAGCCAGTGGCCCCAGGGTTGCGTTTCCTATTTCCTGACTCTTAGGAGCAAACAACTGGAGGATGAGAGATTTAGTCCAGACTGCCTGCATTTGATCTGGGAAAGTCTGGGCCTTGGAGGGGAAGTGACGGCTGAAAAGTCATGTGGAGAGGCTGGAGAGATGACTCGGTAGCCCTGAGCACTAACTGCTCCTCCAGAGGACCCAGGCTTGATTCCCAACACCCACAGGGCAATCCACAAACATCTATAACTCCAGCCACAGAGGATATGACACCCTCTTCCAGCCTCTGCAGGCAGTGCAGGCACAAGATAGGCAGACGCACACGCAGGAGAAAACCTGTACGTGTAAAACTCAAGGTTTTTTAACAAGTGATAGGCAGAGTCCCAGCAACAGCCTCCATACACTCTGAGTGGCCTCCACACACTCCCCATTAGATCAGGTAATGTTTAATCCAATTTAAGCAGCCAGACTGATTCATTGATCCTTTTAGTTATACTCAGACAGCGTTGCTGGTTTCATATCAAATTCCTAATTGATTTTAGATCTTATGCCCTATTAAAAGTAATAGGGTTTGTTAGGAATATTTCTTAATATTAGCTCCCTGCCGACGCAAAAATTCCCAATCCAGCCAAATCAAAACAAGCCAAATTAAGAAATATCCAGGTTTAATGGGAGATCTGCCCTCTCAGGTGACCCTGAGGGGGAACTGGGGAGCCACAGAAATGCGACCCACTGGAGGAAGAAAGGAAGACCATCTGTTCCTCTTTTGGGAGATCACTTAAGTACCCTTGGGAGTGGTCCTGACCCCATCCCCAAGGAGGGGTCAGGATCTGCCCTGCTGGGATTTGGAGTCCAGGCCAGGCCTGGAGGCTGGGACAGATGCAAGGAACTGGGGCCTACGCTCCCAACTTGACAGGGTTGCCAAACTGTGGTAGCGCACGCCTTTAAACCCTGCATCGGGAGGCACAGGCCGGCGGATCTTCATGAGTTGGAGGTCAGCCTGGTCTACATGAGCTAGTTCCAGGACAGGCTCCAAAGCTACAGAAAAACCCTGTCTTGAAGATCAAAAAAAAAAAAAAAAAAGGAAAAAGAAAAAGAAAAAGGAAAAGGAAAAGAAAGAAAGGAAGAAAGAAAGGAGGGAGGGAGGAAGGGAAAAAAGAAAAGCGATAGGGTTTGACAAATTTATTCCCATGCCATAAGATTGTGTTTCTTCCGGGATATCTTTCCCCCTGTGTATTTCCCTTCTCTTCTGGCTTTGGAATTTGCTCATTTTCAGTGAGTTTCATCTCAGAGTGGCAAGGGAGCACCTGCAGGGGTTACTCCATCTGGTTCTTAGCTCTGTTAACTTCCTCGGCACACCTTGGGTGCTTTGCTCACCTGGATATATCCAATGACTAGATTAGAGAATCTACATCTAAACCTTGAAGTTCAGCATCACTGTCTGAGTCTTTAAACATGTGCAGCAAAAATTCAACACTTTTTTTGGGCCATCAGCCCTGTGTGCTGCCCTGCTGTTTGATCTGGGAGCACGTACTGACTGCACCACTATACAGCTATACACTACAACGTGTGCAAAAACAGCACACATTGCTTTTGTAGGGCGACTTCTAACAAACTTCAGACTTTTGTTAGCTTTTCAAATATGCCTACCCTCAATGGCCTGGGCAGTTTTACAGACGTTCTTAAAGTGAACACGAAGATTTGAATCTCTTAATTTGCATGATTTTGTAGGGTTTTCTGGGTCACTAGAGTAGCAAACCATCTTCACAAGTTACCTCAGGGACTTATGGGAAGGAGACAGAGGTGATAGGGTTCTAAAAGAGAGTGCAAAAAAACACAAAAGTGATGTTTGTATCTGGCAATACTTTTTCTTTTCAAGTAGTATGTAAGTGTACAAATAGGGGTTTTATTAAGACATTTTCTAGCATATATATCAGGTACTGTAATCATATTCACCCTTCACTGTTGGGGGCAGTGAACTCCCAGATCCTGAATTTCTTGTAAACAACTTGTTTCCCCCTGATCTGAGTGCCTACAGCTGCTCTGAGCTCGAGACCCTCAGGAGTTCCTGATGGCAGGGGAATGGTTTCTAGTGTGTTTGGCTGGGGCGTGGCTATCCCTATATAAACTGATTCTGGACACAATAAAGGGGGTATTCTTGGGGCATTCCTGTTTCAAAGATGACTCGTGTCTCTGTCTGTCTTTGTGTGTTTCAATCTCCAGCCCCTTGCTCGGTTCATGAACTGTGTGGTGGCGCATAGAGCGCACACGGGCATGCTGCTGCGCCGCACTTCACGGTCCTCCCTTGTCCCCCGACCACTGCTGCTCATCCATGTCTCTTCACAGACACTCCCCTTCTGCTTTCATGTTTTCTCTCTGTCTTTTCTCATTTAGACTCCACATAAGAGAGAAAATGTGCTATTTATCTTTCTTAGCCTGGTTTATCTTGCTTGACATAATGATCTCCAGGTCTCTCCATTTTCCTGAAAAGGACATAATAGCATTACCCTTTATGTAGATGTACAATTTCTTTATCCATTCATCTGCTGGTGGTCGCTTGACTTGGCTGTGTAGTTCGGCTATTATAAATAGTGTCTCAGTAAAGGTGTTCTAGTAGTCATCACGACCGCATGCTGACTTAGATTCCTTTGGGTGTACATCCAGGAATGGTAGGGTTGTGTTATTTGGCAGTCAGTACTTCCATTTTTGTTCTTTGAGCAACTTCTATTCTGATTTCCATAGTGGCTATATTAGTTTAAATTCCCCGGAAGAGTATAAAAGTGATTTCCCCCGTAACCTAACCAGATTTTTTTGTTTTCTTGATGCTAGCTGTTGGGGGAGGCTGCTCATTTGTTCCCAGCCCCACACAGAAACTGTATTAATTAAATCACTGCTTTAGCCTATTTGCTCTAGCTTCTTATTGGCTAGCTCTTACATCTTAAATTAACTCATTTCCATCATTTGGTGTATCGTCGCGTGACTGTGTCTTATCGGCAGGGTTCCGGTATGTCTGTCTCCTGAGGCAGCTATGTGGCATCTCACTGACTCGGCCTCCTATTTCCCAATATTCAGTTTATTTTTCCTGCCTAGCTGTACTCTGCCCTATCACAGGCCAAAGGAGCTCCTTTATTCATTAACCAATAAAAGCAACACATATACAGAAGGATATCCCACATCTGCTAGTCACTCTGATTGGAGTAAGATGAAATCTCAAAGAGTGGGTAAGGATGTTGAATGTTTGTTCAAATATCTATTTTTATTTGTATTTCTCTTTGGAGAATTGTCTGATTTGTTAATTGTAAAGGCCCACCTACATCAGTTAATCCATTTACTGACTGAATAATTTGGAATATTTGGTGTTTGGGGTTCTTTAAGGGGTCTAGATATTAGTTCCTTGTTCAGGAATATTTGGCAAAAATTTTTCTCATTCTGCAGGTTGACTTTTCATTTGGCCAATTATGTCCTCTGCTGTACAGAAGTTTTTGTTTGGGCATTTATCCTGTCAATACTTGCTCCTACTTCTTGAGTTACTGGAGTCCTAGTCAGAAAACCATCGTCTGGATCAAGAGCTAAAAGAATTTTCTCTAGATTCCCATGAGTAGTTTCAAAGTTTCAGGACTTACTTTAACCCTGATGCATTTTAAATTGACTTTAGCATGGGATGAGAGATGGAGGTTTGGTTTAGTTTTCTACGTGTAAATACTTTTTAAAGCAACATTTGTTGAAGAGATTGTATTTTCTCCAACATGTTTTTGCCACTCTTATCAAAAATCAGAGGGCTTATTTCTGTGCATTACAGCATGTTCCATTCATCTACTTTTCTGTTTTTGTGCCAGGACCATATGAGTTCATTAATATAGCTATGAGGTATAATTTGAAATTGGCATTGTGATACTCCTAACTCTGCTCTTTCTTTTGAAGATTGCTTTGGATGTTTTGGAAAATTGTGTTTCCATATAGATTTATAAGTGGATTTTTTTTAAGTTGTGTTAAAAATGCCATTGATATTTTGGTTAAGATTGTATTGAATCTATAGATCACTCTTTAAATTTCCTTTTGGATTTTTTTCAATGGTAACCAATCATTTGAACTTATATGTTGTGTTGTGTCAATTTCTGTGTTTGAATATCTTTTTCTAGTTTCTCTTGTTATTGATTTATCATTTTATTCCACTATGATCTGATAAGATTCAAGAACTTATTGCCGTCTCCCTTTTGTATTTGCTAAAATTTATTTTATGGATTAAAATGTGGTCTGTTTTAGAGGAAGTCCAGAGAGCTGGTGGGAAGAATGTGTATTTCATAGCTACTGAACATGCTTCAAATGTCAACGTGTTTTCTTGTCCATTCAACCTATTGTGCTGGCTTTTATTTTATTTGTTCTAAGTTTCTTGCAAGTATATATTCTGTTTCAAGCATATTCACTCTCAAAATGTCCTAACTACTGTTTAGTTTAACTCAGAAACTCCTCTGTTGATTTTTCTTTTAATTTGGAAGATTCATCTATTGATAAGAATGGGTTATTGAGTTCACTAGTACAGTATTTGGATCTCTTTGTTTCTTTATGTCCTATAGTTTTTGTTTCATAATAATTGTGGTGGTTTGAATGAGAATAGCCCTGTTGGTTCATATGTTTGAATGCATAGTCTCCGGTGAGTGGAACTGTCTAAGAAAGATTAGGAAGTATGACCTTATTAGAAGACGTGTGTCACTGGGGATTTGCTTTGAGGTTTCAAAAGTCCCTGCCTGGTCCAGTGACTCCACCTTAACCCTGTGCCTGGGGATCAGAATGTGAAGTTCTCAGCCACTGCTCCAGCACCATGCCTATCTACTTCCTGCCATGGTGATAATAGGCTAATGTAGTTGTATATTATTTGTATCTTAATAAATAAAACTTGCCCAAAGGTCAATGCAAAGCAGTCACACCAGTCAGCCATACAGGTTATACACACCTTTAATCCAGCAGTCAGACTAGTTAGCCATAGAGGCTGCATAAAGACTGCATGCCTTTAATCCCAGCACGTGAGAGGAATATGAAATGGGAGGAGACAAGTCTTACACTCAGTTTCGTTCTGAGGATTCTTGGAGACAGGATCACCATTTCGGTTTGAGGTGGAGGCAAAGCAAGTAGCCACTGTCTCTTACTTCTCTGATCTTCAGGTTGAACCCCAATGTCTGTCTCTGGGTCTTTATTATTCATGCTGCAGACTAATCCTCTGAAATTGTAAGCAAGTCTCCAATTAAATGCTTTCTTTTATAAGAGTTGCCTTGGTCATGGTGTCTCTTCACAGCAATTAAACAATAACTAAGACAGACGTGTATCTTACAATGATTAAAGAATAAGTTTAACAGAAAGATTGAAAATGATAATTTTATATGTGTTCAATAATAGAATCTCAAAATACATGAAATAAAAATGGACAGAATCAAAGGGAATAATATATAACTCCACAATCACAGTAGGAAATTTACCAATGCAAAGAACTAGAATTTTAAGTCACTTAATATATAGATGACTTGTGTAACTATCCTATTTGATTCTTACTGACTTAAGGTTCATTAAAATATCCTAACTGATACTTATTATGGTATCATTATTGGCTGAGACATGTACATGATCCATTCAAGCATCATACACTCCATACATGTTATTTTTGACATATGTGATGGTTGTTGTCTTTTAGGAAGACAGAAGATGAATCTTTATTTGCAGCCATCAGCTGAAGTTAGAATTGGGAGATGGGGTGAAGAGAAGGCTCAGTGGTTAAAACGCTTGTTGCTCTTGCGAGGGACTTGGGGTCCATTCCCAGCACCGACATGGTGGCTTTTACAATTCCAATTTCGGTGTTTCTGATGCCCCTTTGGTCTCTGTGGGTATTACATGCAGGTGGCACACATATATACATGTAGGAAAAACATTCATACACATAGAATAAAAACAATAAATTTTGAGAAAAGAATTTAAAGCTACTAAAGCCTTCTCTAGGAAAAAAAGAAAATACTGAATTTTAATATCTAAGTTCTGATTTTATTTTTTTATCCTAACACTTGTAGGAAGAAGCTAAGGCCAAAAGGAACCAACCTAAAGTCTGTCTGGTGCTGTCAGAGGTCCTGATCATGCCTAACCAAAAAGGAATGACCAAGTGGTGTTTCCTGAGTGCCTAGCAACAGGCACTGTCAGAGGTCCTGATCATGCCTAGTCAATGAGGGATGAACATGAAATGTCAACTGCCCATGGATCAGAAAGCCTGGATGCTGGAGAGGGTAGGTAAGCTTTCCACCATTGTTAAATAAATGAGTCTGCTGTAAGCCTTCTACTTGACTCCCTGTGTCTTTGTTTCTTGACATTGCACCTTTTCATCCCTCACTTGAAGAAGACCTTAGGGTCCAGCAACAAACACTATCTTTATCTCATTGCTCCTTGGCTCTTTTACTGTTATGGCTTAAGTCAACACAGAAAACAAAACATTTCGAAACTTGAGAGCGCAACAGGCAGGTAAAAATGCTAACTGTAGGGTGGCTGAAAGTATTTCTAGACTTTAAATCTTAAACTGTGTCTGAAACAGAGGTGGGGAATTTTCTTTGTTTTTGGCTGACCCACAATGTAATTCAAATGAAAAAAGCAGATAGGTCTCTGTACAACCCCCTGATGTTGAAGAAAACTGAACTAGAGCCCATGTAAACAGACCAATTGCTAGACAGATAGTTGAGTAAGTCTTTCACTTAACTCTAGTGTATATGTATTCTGCCAAGTTTTATTATTTTCAGAATCAACTGCAAGTTCAGATTAGTAGGTGTAAATCAGAAGGCAACTTACCAAGTTGAGAGTAGAGACCTGCTCGGTCTATGAATAAAGACTTTGCGCAGGGTTGACTAACGAAAGCTTCAAGCCTATGGTTAATCAGAAAGGCGTGGATTAAGGAGCAGATGGGGTTGCGTGCTGGGGTTGCTCTTGGATGGCTGACGTCCAAGCTGTGCCCTAGTCCTTTTCTGCTGCTGTCACTAAGTCCTTGAGACTACGTGACTTATAATGAATAGAGGTTTACTTAGCTAGTAAGGTCCCCAAAATCTGTGGGCATGATGATTTTAGAACTTGATTTGACAGAGGGAATTGCATGGTGAGACTGAGAAATGTGTGCTGGGGTCTCCTTTCTTCTTAGTGAGGAACCAGTTCCAGCATGGGGATCGTCATGATCTTAAAACATCCTAAGTATCTACCAAAAGCTCAAACTACAGGCATCATCTTTGTATTAATCAGTGATTAAGTCTCCACTAGAGGAAAGTTGGGTGACACATTCAACTCAAATTACCATACAAATTTAGACGTAAGAAGAGCCGGACTCTACAACAAATAGATGCCGTTGCTGTGAATGCTGTCTTTATCCTCCGTGTCTTCAATCCCTGTCGGGTAATTTCTAACCATGTGGAGTAGAAGGCGGAGAGCAGGGAAGGGCAGAAAGAAGACAATAATGGTGTACTGAAGAACTCATCTTGCCACTTCCAGAAGTAATAGCTAGTTTTTCTATAAGCTGCCTCCACCACAGACCACATCAACACCACAGCAAGTGTAGCAAGAATAAATATTGAGAAAGTCCGACTATCACACTTCAAATATCTCCCAGGGATGTCTTATCTTTCATCCATTAACACGGCCTTAGGCCAAGGATGTTCTTTATGAACTGCATGTAGATAAGAAATCAAATCTTTAACATTTTGAATGAGCTTTGGTTTGTATAAGTCTTTATAGCTGCTGGCTTCATTTACCTTTCAAAGAAAAACAAATGAGCTGACTGCATGCATCATTATAGCTAGGGAATTTAAATTCTTTCACCACTAAAGGCATAGGGAGGGCAAAAATTGAGATCAACTTTTGACATGATACTTAGGGCAAGTAAAACATGTACTAATGAAAAATGATTCATTCAGAAATGTTAGTCTACATCATGAATCAGCAGGAGAAAAAAAAGCCCTTGAAGGTTAATGGTTTTAGAAATAAGATTCGAAATTGAAAAATAGATGTGATGTAAAAACCTCAATAGGCTATAAGAAATAATTCAATTTATTATTGTATTACTATGGCCACATCATGTCCAGGCAAGGAATTGAAACTGAGAAACCATGTTACTCAGTGTTTTTTCAAGCAACTATAACTGGATTTTGACATTGTGTAGCTGTTTGTGAATGGCCCCTACATAGTGAGCTTCGACATGTTGCAGTCTCCTCCATGTAAAGGACATCTTTATCAACAACTGGCTTAAAAATAAGTAATTTTTCTTATTGTGATAAAACTATTCATCCTTCCCCCTTTCTTTTTATTATTAAATATAGTGAAACCCAGAGTTGAGCACAATTTGAGATCAAAGATTATAAACCAGCTGACTGACATAATTTTATTAACTGAGTATAAGATATTTTTATGTAGATAAACTCAGGATGACATACATTTTTAGGTAAATAATTATCCCAAAAATAGACTTTTTTGTTAGTGTGATTAAAAAGATGTTGATAATATAGGTAAGCTGTGTTTCTGAAGAATTTATAGTAAGACCAATGTAACAGAACAAAGCCAGAAGCTTGTTAAATTCAGTGTGAAACCCTTCAAAACGTTTCTTTTGCTGATAGGATAATGTCTACAATACTACAGGTTTAATAAAAATTCAATTTTAAGATTGATTATTTTCATTCTTTGTTTTAAAATAGCTCTTACTCTTAGCACATAAAAAAAAAAATAAAAAGTGTCTATCACAAGTGAACCCATGAGGAAAACCTTGAATATCTTCTCTGTAGTCCCAGTTTCAAGTCAAGAGACTAGGTAGGTGTCCACGTGGCTTGAGTTAAGTACCAGCTGTATAAGCTGCTTCAGAGGTGTTTAGAAGATTGCTTATGGCAGGAGAGCACAGTCTGAAACATGGTTTTCTGGACTTGTTGAGATCTTCTAAGCCTCCTTATAGTAATGAAGGCAGCTGAAAGACAGTAGCTGGATCTCTCATTTTTCTCCAATAAAGTACTTTGGGAGCTTCTTCTATGATATCCAGTATAGCCAACAGCTGAGTCTGGATCTCAGATTACTTGCATATGTGTATGCAGTTAGGTACCTTAAAAATAAAACTTCATAGGTTTTATTTTAAAGGTGGCACACACCTTTAATCCCAGCACTCGGGAGGCAGAGGGCAGGCAGATCACCATGAGTTTGAGGCCAGCCTGGTCTACAAGAGCTAGTTCCAAGACAGCTAGGACTGTTATACTGTTATTTATCTGAGACTGTTACATGGCTCAGATAAATAAATAAATAGATAGATAAATAAGTAAATGAAAATTCATTTGGTGGGCAGCTTACAGTTAAAGAACTAAAGTAATACACAGGTGAATTATCAGCATATAAAAATAAATATGCAAATGACTGTAATATACTTTTCCAAAATAGCATCTTTAATAGGGCACCTTTCATAAGACTCTTTATGAAGTGATGTACTTTAGGTTGTTTTATATTTCAGAAGTGCTTAGAACCAGCGGTTCTTATTTTTAAATAGAAAAGTGTCTTTCCAGCCACACCCAAATAAATGGGATGTGAGCACATGAAGAACCGGTGCTTATAAACACGTTTATGGTAAATTAAAGCATCAATTAAGCAAGTTTAATAAGCACTTTACACTCCTAAGCAGCTTTTTACAATACTGAATGCTCTGAGGTACAAAGTCTGATATTAGTTTTCCACTCAAGGAGCTGCAAGTATACACAGAAACTCAAGAGTCGATACAACGGGTCCTATCAGTACAGTTTGCTTAATGAAGCCCCACTAAAATGTAGTCTTCTGCAAATATCATAAGAAGAGTGAATAAAGTGTGAAAGTGAATTTTTTAAAATTGGGTAGAGCATTTAAATACTTCAGAAAAATTCTATCAAGGGCAAGTTTAAGGAACGGGACTATTTAAACATACAACGTAGACCGTATCCTCAACATTGATTGTATCCACTGTCCTTCATAACCCTTAAAAACCCAGCAATCTAAGAACCCATTTTGGTATGCTTGTGGATTATGTGGTCTGGGAATTTGGACAGGACACAGGATTTGTTTGTCTCTTTCCTTGATGTCTCTAGTGTCCGATGACTTAAACAACTCGGGGCCAGAACAGCTGAGAACAAAGTTGATTAATGACAGGGCTGGAATGATGGGAAGACTTGGCTGAGCTATCACTATTGACCACATCTAGGTATGGTCTCTGCTTGAGGTTCCGTGTTCTACAGAATGGTTTCTGGGTTCTAGGAGGTTCAAACTAAGAGAACGTGTTCTAAGAACTTATGGCAGGTTTTAACTGCTGCAGTTGTTACATTTGTTCCGGGTCCTACAGAAATCAGTGGCTATAGATTTGGACTTGAAGAGTCAAATGCTTTGCTGATGGAACAAATCCCTGAATATACAACTGTCTGTCAAAATCTACCTGGCCTTCGTGAGGAAGAGTTATGGGTAGGCCCATGACATTGCTCAGAGACATTCCTCAGCCTCATCTAAAACTCAACACAATCAAGTCGCTACCTTTTCACAGCGAAATGTGAGTGGGAATGTCTATTTTTGAGTTGTAGCCTTAAGACATAAAACGTTATCACCCTCCATGATCTACTTTTCTTCTCAGAAAGTAGGTCATGGAATTCCCTGACAAGCTTTCAGATATGCAACTGCAAAGATGCCATAATTACTAGTAGAACAAGAAAGAGAAGACAGAAGTCCTCTGATGGCCTCAGGCGGAAGAGCCACCCTGATAGCTTGCTGTTCTGTGCAGTCCTGTGCACAAATATTACTATTTCATTACAATAACAAAATACTTTATGTAGGTTATTTATGAAAAGTGTTCTTTTAATAATAAAAAAATCAAAACTGAGCTCACAGTTCTTGAGGCTTCACTACTGCAGTGAGGGTCAACCCTTGGCTGCACTGTCCCGTGGTAGAGAGAGATGCCAGCAAAGCATGCCAGAGTGTGCGGTTGTGATGCCGGTTCTGGGCTGTCAGCTTGACCTCATCTGGAACTGACTTAAACCCCAAGCGGCCAGATACACCTGTAAGGGGTTTTTCTTAATTAAATCTTTACAGTGGGAAGACACACTTTAAATCCAGATCTTTTGAAGGGGTGTGATCCTTGGAATAAGAATAGATCCCATTGGTTTAGATGTTTGCATGCTTAGTCCCCTTTTGGTGAGCTGCTTGGAAGGATTAGGAGGTGTGCCCTTTTTGGAGTAGTTGTGTTGCTGGATGTGGGATTTGAGGTTTCAAGTCTGCTCCAGGCCCAGGATCTCTTTCTGTGCTTCTGTAGACCAGGATGTAGCTCTCGGCTACTTCTCTGGCACCTTGCTTGCTTGCTTCCATGTTCCCTGTCACGACAGTGAACTAAGCCTCGGAAACTATAAGCGAGTCCTCACTTAAATGCTTTCTTTTCTAAGAGTTGCCTTGCTCATGATGTCTCATCACTCAAGAGAACAGTGACTGAGACAGGTGGGAAGTGCCCCCTTCCATATGGGAGTCACTTTCTGGTGCCAGGCTAAATAGAGGAAAAGGAAGAAGGGCTTGCTTCTGCCTGCTTGCCCTTGCTCTCTCTGACATGGTCATTCATTCCCTGGTGTAAGAGCCCACTTCTTCAGGGTTCCAACATACACTGAAGGCCAGCTGAGACATATAGCCTCCAGATGGAACAGTTACTGGACTCTTTGACTTTCTGTTGGTAGGCAGCCATTGTTGGATTAACTGGGCCACAGACTATAAGTAAGCCATGCTAATAAATCCCTTTCACATATATGTGTCTGTGTTGTGTGTGTGTATATATATATAATTATATATGCATACATCATACCATAGATCATATATAATATATCATATATAACCTATTATATATGTATATTCTAACACACACACACACACACACACACAGTTCTACTCCTCTAGGGGACCCTAACTCATACACATGTGAAACCTAGAAGCAGAAAGCAGTGAGTGGGGCAGAAAATGATGAGCGGGATTAGACTTGCTCTTTTAAAGCAGCCTCAAGAGAGAACCACCACAGGGTTACATGGGAACTGTCTTCATTCTCAGGTTCTCCCTGCCAGAAGGCCGATCCCTGAAAGGTTCCACAGCAAATCCCAGTACTGCCACTCTAGCGAGTGGGTTCCAAGTGCAGGAAGCTTGGAGAGGACATAAGGCACTTCCAAGCTGCATCAGGAGGAGAGAAACATATCCAGTGTTCGGGAGTCTGTTACAAAGAGCAATTTACCATATACATTGTTACAGTGGCCTGATGCTGAGGAACTGATCTGGGAAAGTAAGCTTCCTGCCACGCTCTTCTTCCTCAAACCCTCTCAGGCATTCTGCATGGTCAGTAGTTTTGGCACGTATTCATCTGGACTGCCATTGGACAGTCACAGTTTTGCTTTAAGGCAAGCACTAGTAAGTGGCCATGATTTTACATAAGCTGTCTCATTTTCATGTTCCCTTTTCATTTTGACAAAGACAACTCAAATTTCTCATGTATTATCAGCTTCTCACAGGAAAAGCCCACGATGCTTGATATGATTTGAATACGGTATGGACCCGCTTAACACTCGTGTTGAAATTTGGTTTCCGCTATAGCAGTGTTGAGAGGTAGTGAGTCTTTTACAGGGTGCTGTGGATGTTAAGAGAACGGCTGCTGGGCACAGTGACGCATCCCTGTAACTCCAGCTCCACTTGGGAGACTTAAACCGGAGGGTTGAGTTTGAAGTCAGAATAGGCTGTGTAACAGGAGCCCTATCTCAATAGATTAACTCACATATAAATAGTGAGTCCGAAGGAACCAGTGTCTTTCTCATGGGACTGGGTTAATTCTCATGGGACTGGATTAGCTAGTCCCCACAGCAGGCTGTCATTAGTGAGGGTGTGCTGGATAGGTTATGTCAACTAGAGGAGGGAACCTCAATTAAGATAATACCTTCAAAAGACTGGGCTGTAAGCAAGCCTAGAGGGCATTCTCTTAATTAGTGATTGATGGCAGAGGGCTCAGCACATCGTGGGTGCTGCCATTCCTGGGTTGGTGGTCCTAAGTCCTAGAAGAAAGCAGTCTGAGCAAGCCACTAAGCAGCACCCCTCCATGGCCTCTGCATCAGCTTCTGCCTGCAGGTTCATACCTTGTTTGAGTTCTTGTCCTGACTTCCTTTCAGGATGGAGTATAATGTGGAAGTATAAGCCACATAAACTCCTTCCTCCCCAACTTACATTTCGGTCATGGTGTTTCATCACAGCAGTAGAAACCCTAACTAAGACAGAGCATGTCACTTGTATGTGAGACCTTTTCTGTCTATGAATGTTTTCCACTCTCTTCTTTGCATGAGACCTTCATCAGGTCCAACCTCCAGGACTGTAAGATACAACCTGTCTCTATTTCATACCTCACCCAGTCTCAGGTATTTTTTTCACAACAACAGAAAATGAACAAAGGCTGTAGTAAGTCAGAAGCTCTGGAAGCACAGAGATCCCGTTTCATCATTCACATGGAGCATTGCTAATTCAGTCACCAGCCGCAGCCCTACACATTAGCAGCTCTCCTTCAGGGCCTGCGGAAGAAGTGCAAGGTCATTTCCACTTCCTTAGCAGTAGTATGATGCCCTTTTTCTTTTTCACTCTGATGACATTTTTCTGGGATTGTGTGGGAGAGGATAAGGCCATTACTTTTAAAGATTAATGAGCTGTAAGCCTGTATATTCTTGTGTTTTTAAAACTTCTTTGGTTTTAACGTCTAAAGAGTAAACTTCAGAAGATGTAACTCATCGGGTCTTTGATAATATGTTAATACAAGAGATCTTCAATGTTTATATTATTTCCAGGTGCTAAAACAAAACACAGAATAGATGGCTTACCAAAACAGAAATTTGTTTCTCACAGTTCGGATGGCAGGAAGTCCGAGATCAGTGTGCGATGGCAGCTGTGTTTCAGTGAGGGCCATTTTCAAGTTGAAGAGTGCTGGATTCTCACTGTGCGCAGAACACAGGGGTTCTCCTGAGCCTCTTCTACAAGGACGCACATCTTTTCCACAG
Source organism: Myodes glareolus (assembly GCF_982192425.1). Classification (NCBI taxonomy): domain Eukaryota; kingdom Metazoa; phylum Chordata; class Mammalia; order Rodentia; family Cricetidae; genus Myodes; species Myodes glareolus. The sequence continues at coordinate 15,605,726 of NC_142042.1, forward strand.
AGGAGTCTGCTGTGGTTAGAATATGAAAAGTCCTGACAAGTTTGCACTGCTTTGGGAAGTGGAACGTTATGGAAATGGATAGCTGCTAAAAGAAAAAAGCCAGGGGTCCAAACAAATCCTTGACTCCCTTGTTTCTTGTCAGGTATTTGGTCACAAGTTGACAACAGTAATCTAGTCTCTTGTCATGTGACCTAAGTACTGTCCTAAGGCCCTAACTCCTAACATCACAACTATTGGGCTTCCATGATTTTTTTGGGGGGGCATTCAGTTCCTGAGACTGAGGGTTCCTGAGTGTGCAGAATGAGTGGGTCTCTGCATTTATATCTAGGTTGTGTGTGTGCGCACGCGTGCACTTTTTTTTTTGGTTCTATTCCAATGTGTTAGATTTTTGCCTTATTTATTACTTTATTATTCTTTAGAAGTCTGTCTTTTTTTTCTAATGAGAGACAGAAAGGGGTGGATCTAAATGGAAGAGGAGGTGGAGAGGAACTGGGAGGAGTAGAAAGAGGAAAAACCATAAACAGGATATATTATTGTAGGGAAATATTATTTTAAGGCATGTTACTTCTGTCTATGCTGTGGAACATTTGTTTAATGTTTAATGATGTAAAGATGTGTTGCTTTTGTTTATGCTGATTTATTTAACTCTGTGAAGCTGTGTTACTTTGCCTTTCTGAAAGACCTGATAGCCTAATGAGGAGTTGAACAGCCAACAGCAAGGCAGGAGAAAGGATAGGCGGGGCTGGCAGGCAGAGAGCATAAATAGAAGGAGAAACAAGAGGAGCAACAGAGAACAAGAGGAGGAAGATGTCAGGAGACAGCCATGGAGTAAGAGTGAAAGTAAGATACACAGAAGTAAGGAAAGGAAAAAGCTCAGAGACAAAAGGTAGTCTGGATAACTTAAGAAAAGCTGGCTAGAAACAAGCCAAGCTAAGGCCAGGCATTCATAACTAAGAATAAGAATAAGCCTTTGTGTGTAATTTACCTGGGATCTGGGTGCTGAAACCCGCAAAAAGCTAAAGAGTAAAAAAATAAATAAATAAAAATAAACATATTATATGACTAAAAACCAATCTATTTTCAATAGAAATAAAAAAAACCTGTAAAGACAAAATAAAACTTTACTTTCCAATCATGGTTTAAACACTTTTTCAGGTCTTCAGACTTCAGTAGCTGTATCAAGGGAGAAAGTGGCATTTTCTATATCTCTTTCAGGAGACCTTTTATACACTTGGAAGACATTTCCAAATAATTTTATTTGGTTTAACAATTGAAATATCAGAATCTGAGAATGATCAAACTATAACAGGAAAAGGAGTAAGGCTTACTTGTTTGTGGAGGCTAAGGAGAGGCATGGACTCAGCATGGACATGAATGGTACCAGAGCCTACCATGTGGCCTTCTGTGCAAATTTAGTGAAGTCTTGAAACGCTAGAGATAGGGGGTGACTATCTCTATAAGGATGACTGGTCGTGGATTGCATTTCTGGCCCACAGCAATGTAGGCACTCAAGAAATACAAGCAGTGTGAATGCTGTGGAAATATATGTGGGAAAGAAAAGTAACAAGCATTTGAAAATAGCCTACCAGAGACTTCTGGAAACCGGATTGGAAGAAAGAGGCCCCTAACTTTAGAGGTTATGCCACTGAGCATCCAGGGCAGAATAATTCATTCTCTGGTTAGCGAGTCCCTGGCTAAGATTGTTATACCTTCAGAAATGTAGAACATAGTTATTTACTCCTTGTGAAATACTATATTGCACTGTATAAAATGCGTGCCTTTCTAGTGATTAAAGTCTAATAGAAGAGCTACATTACATACACTGACTCTACAGAGAAGGAATTTAAGTGCCTATAAAATGCAAAAACAAAGTACTGTGGCAAGACTCCATCAGGCCCAAGATGTAATTATTATTTATAATCTGCCCAGCTGCTGGTGCCAGGATCCATAGGGAACAAGCACACCAGATAGAGGAGTCTTTAGAAGTGAAGGCTGCACCAGCTGAACTGCTGTTGTGCTTTGCTTGTATCTTAGAGCAGAACTGTGGTCACACTTTCATTTACGGTTACTACCTGGACGAAATGGTTAGGGCAGTATGAGAACATGCGTGCACGCACACACACACACACACACACACACACACACACACACACACACACACACACACATATGTGTGTACATACATATACACCCCAAAATGCCCACACATACATACATGCATACACACAAGCATATATACACACACAGACCTACATACACACAAACATACATACAAATATGCTTGCGTACTTATATATGACAGATTTATAAGAACAAGCATAAACATAGCAATGGGACTTCCCGGGAACCGCAGTCACAAGAACCAAGTTGCCTGCTTCTTCTGCCCTCTGTCAACACAGGTTCTCTCATTTCTGCTTCTGTTTGCACACCATTTTATCCTCCCATCTACTTTTTGTTGTTGTGACTTGTTTGAAACAAGGTCTCACTATGTAGCCCTGGCTGGCCCTGAACTTGGAGTTCAGCCTGCCTCTTGCCACTAGAGTGCTGGGCTTAAAGACATGTACCACCATGCCAGGCTCTCCTATTCATCACCAAAATGGGCATTTTCTGCATTTTTACTGCCATGACCCCATAAAGTACAACTTTTGGGGGGCGGGAGGGGGACTGAACTGATCTCATTTCCTTTCTCAAACTTATTCTCCTGCTTCCCAGCTGTAGCTTTCCTCACTGCGTACCAGCATGATTTATTCAAATGAGAAACGTAGTAACTGTTTCCCCACCACACTGTTAGGATAAAGGCCCAAATCTCAATGTGTTATGAAACGGATCAGAGTCACCTGCATTTGGTCTCCTTGGTTGTGGTGTTCCTCTGTGTCTGAGGATGACATGCCCTGACCCTTTGTCCCTTGGTGCTCAGCATAAGAAAAGTTTGGCTGCTTTGCTAGTCTGGGTTCAGACTGAAGATGACAAGGAACAGAGCTTTGACCTTGTCACAAACCACTGAGAATCTTTCAGAATATTTTGTTACACAGCATAATGTCCTTGTCCTGACTGAGGTACACAGTCTGTGAGCTCTTGCATATTATCCCATCTCTTTGCTGCAGCTGGACTGACCTTTCAGTAATAGCAAACTTGGTTTTATTGTCTCTCCTTGGAGCTTGGTTTATCTTTCTTCTTTTGCCCACATTTACCTATGGGGGCGATCCCAGCTGAGATCCCAAAGGTCACTTGGCCTTTGTATGAAAGAAGCCGAGACACATACTGTGGCCAGGACTGTAATCCTAGAACTCAGAAGGCTGAGGCAAGAGGGCTTGCAAGTACAAGACCAACTTGGCAATTTATTAAAAGTGGGCTGTTGGTGTATCTCAGCGGTACAACACTTGCTTTGAATGGGCAAGGCCGTGGGGCACCACAAGAAATGAATACTACATAAGCCTGAATTTAACTTGTCATCATATCCAGTTCAGAAGACAGCAAGTTCCATGAAGACAGAGATCAGATATTGTAGAGGTGTAGCATTCATGCTGCGACGTGTACTACATGTACTACAGTACTATGCCTGTAGCTACTGCCTGTACTACAGGATAATTCTCAAGTTGGGTAAGGGGTTGGAGATTGAAACAAACAAACACACACAGAGGGGGGGGTCATCCTTGAGACAAGAACACCAAGAATGCCCCATTGAATCAAGAAATACCCCCTTTATTGTGTTCCAGGGCAGTTTATATAGGGTCTCCTTGATCAATGGCCCTGGCCCAACTCTTAGCTACAAGCCTATCAGAAACCACTCTCCTGTCTCGTGCTTAGAGCAGCTGCAAGCACAGGAAAACAAGTTGTTTGCTCAGAGCAGCTGCAAGCTAACAAGTTGTTTACTCCAGCAGGCAAGGTGGGGGGGGGGTCACAGGAAATTCAGGGTCTGGGGGTTCACAGTTCTCAACATAGTGGTACTCAATTTGTATTTTAATAAATAAAGCTTGCCTGGAGATTGGAGAAGTAAAACAGTCACACTGGCCAGCCTTACAGACCAGGCAGCAATGAAACACACCTTTAATCCCAGTAGCCACACTAGCTTGCTATAGAAACCAAGCGATAGTGGTGCACGCCTTAATTCCAGTCCTAGAGAAGAATATAAAACAGGAGGAGACAGCTCTCACACACAGTCTCATTCTGAGATTCCTAGAGGCAGGATTGCTGTTTTGGACTGAGGTAGAGGTAAGAGCCAGTGGCTGGCTGTTTTGCTTTTCTGATCCTCAGGCAAGTTTTGTTTATTAAAATATGAATACAAGATGTGCTTTAGAATCAAAAGATAGAAAATGCCATTCCAGTCCTAGTATTTTCTCCCTATTCTAGCATCTTCAAACTCTTGTGCAGATTCCAATTGTGTATGGTATACCAGGGGAATGGTCAGTTTGCTAGAGGATCTAAATTAAGCTCAGTCATCATGGCTTCAGAGATGTCTTCTCAGTGGGGCAGATTTTCAGTGAGGCTCAACTGATACTCTCAGACCCATCTGCTACAGTCACTACAGTTGCCTTAACTATTGTATGTTCTTGAGTCAGGCTTTTCTTCAGTGATCCTCATATGGTGTACAAGGGAATACTTCTACAAGGAGGTTCTTAGAAAGGAGCGATGACAACAAGATAGCTCTTTTTAAAATTTGTGTATTTGTGTGCACACCAAGTGTGCATGTGCATACATGTATAAAGAAGAGAAGCTCCTCTCTCAGCTGCCATCCACCTTGCTTTTGGAATAGAATTTCTCACTCACCTAAATCTCAGCTGATTAGACTATGCTTGGCTGTCCCCAGAGATCTGCCTGTCTTCGCCCAGGCCTCCCTGGCCCCACCCCAGCATTCCCATGACAGATGTGTACCACTGTACCTACCTGGCTTTTTAACCTGGGATCTCTGGGATGCAGGTTCTCATACCTGTAGATCAAACACCCTACTGACTGAGCTTTCTCCCTGCTGGCTGGGAGCTCTCATTTTGTCTTCCTGAGTTTTAGGATTCTTATTGTTAATACCATTTATTCTCTGGACACTGGACATACAATTCATCTGAATAAGTGCTTCAACAGGACTGAAAAAGTACCAATTCAAGTTTACCACAATTTCCCCGGAAAAGTTATCTATGGAAAGGAAAAGATATCACACCAAAGGAAGACAGAGATAACATGCTTTATATAGTCGGCAACTGAAATTGTATATATATGTCTGGTCATCTCTATCTAAAAATCATTAAAATATATGTGAAAACATTTGAAAGGTGCTGAATAACTAGTGATACAAACTAGGTATTTTAATGACTTTAATAGAAATTTAAATTTCTTTCCTCCTTTTTAATATAAATTAAACAATAATAAAGTGAACTTTACTTATGATTTTCTAAAATCATTTATAAGCAGGGGCTGAAACATATCTGAACACACTTCTGAATCAAATTTGATAAGCATTTCCATGAAAACTTTTCCAAGCATCATCAGTCTGATAAGAACCATTTATTTTCTTTTAGTCCCCCCCAACAACTAAAAAGCTGGGTGATAGTTTTTAGCTTAATTTGCTTTGAAATCTATGATTCTGAAGTTTTTACGTCTTCCTCCACTTGGGTTATATTACTTTCTGGAGCAAAATTTATCTCAGAAGAAATTCCCACAATATAGTGATATTGTTATTTGTATTTTAATAAATAAAACTTGCCTGAAGATCAGAGTGCAAAGCTAAGCCACTAAAGGTTAAGGAGTGGTGGCACACACCATTAATCTCAGGACTCAGGAGACAGAGGCAGATGGATCTCTGAGTTCAAGGCTACCCTGGGCTACACAAGATTGATCCGGAAACAGATCAAGGTGGTAGAAGTGGCTCACATCTTTAATCTCAGTGTTTGGGAGTCACATACCTTTAACCCCAGAACTAGAAAGGTGGCAGACAGAAGTGATACGGCTGGGCTGAGAGAGGACTATAAAGAGGAAGAGACAGGAACTCACTGGAGTGTGGCGTCTGAGGTTTGGTGGAGACACAGTGCAGTCTAGGCAGCCTGAGGATCGCCCCTTCAGTGTGAGCATTGGAGGTAAAAGGTCTCTCGTGGTTACTGTTCCTCTTCTCTGATCTTTGGCTTTAACCCCATAGCTGTCTCTGGGCTTTATTATTCGTGCTACACTGCAGCTTTAAAAACCTTGTGCATTCGTTGTTTATACTTACAGGTGATCTGTAAACTTGAGACTATCATACTTATTTTAACACTGGAACTATGAAACATCTGAAGTTTTTCCTGGGGTAACATTCTGAGGGTGCATAATGATCTCTGAGTTTACACGAGGATTCTATTTTAAAGCACAGTGTAGATTACAACCAGTCAGAGTGGCAAATGGAACACAGGTTCTGAGACTTAGCTCCTTTTCTGTCTTGTTTAGTAATACCTATCTTTTTCCTAATTAGTCAAACTAGGGCTTATAATTTTCAACTCACTGTAAGATCTAGGCTACATATTTAAGTGCTGCCTAGATCTAAAATTCCGGGCTGCTGAAATGTAAACACTTTCTCTTTAGATATAAATTTGTTTTTCTAACAGTGCTCATTGTATGTGTTTCTATTTTTCTAAGATCTTGCACGAGTTTGTTTACCTATTAATTTGAGACATGGTCTCACTATGCAGCTTTCTGAACTGAACTCATTATGTAGACCAGATGGGCCACAACCTCAGAGTTCTGTCCACCTCTGCTTCTTAACTGCTGGGGTCAAATGGGTGCACCACCATATCTGGGATCTTAGTTTGGGCTTTTATTGCTGTAAAAAGATACCATGGCCACAGCAACTCTTATAAAGAAAACAGTTAATTGGGGTGACTTGCTTTCAGAGGTTCAGTCAATTATCATCGTGGCGGAGAGCAATGGCGGTGTGCAGGCAGATATGGTGCTCAAGCTGAGAGTCCTGTATATTGACTCAAGCAACAGATGTTGATTAAAAGTCACACTTTGGGAAGTTTGAGCAAAAGAGACCTCAAGGACTGTCCCCAAAGTTACACACTTCCTCCAATAAGGCCATACCTCCTAATAGTGCCATTCACTTTGGAAGTCATTTTCTTCAAACCACCACACCTGGCATTACATGAGTAATTCTTAATTTAACAGTTAAGTACTTACTATGTGTATACTGGATATCACATCTTTCCTGGAGTAAGGTATATATATATATATATATATATATATATATATATATATATATGCACACACATAAATTAATAAGCATCCAGTGTCCCTGAATTGACACTTTACATGATAAATTTTGTTATGTATCTTTTACATTAACTCCCCCTAACACTTTGTACCTACCATCTAAAATAAAATGACATTATAGTTGTTTTGGACACAATGCTACTTCCTCAAAAAGTCTCCCCACCCTTGTTATGAACTCTTTCTTAATCCTACTTTTAACTCCAGGTTCTAACTCCCCCTGACTATAGTTACTAGGGAAGGTAATTATATATCCTGGCTTTTCCAAGTGTTGTTAGTTTCTTATTTCTTCCTTGATTAATAAGACTCCGTATTATTAGCAAGAGTTTAAAACATTACAGAAATATTACAGCAAGTATGAAGACAAAGTAATGTGTTTCAGATGTACAGACTGGCTTTTCTAAAAGCAGAGGTCGATTTCAGACCTGGCAAACTATTTGAAATTCTGCGCTATGATTAAGAAAGAAACAGGATGCCGGGTGGTGGTGGCCCACACCTTTAATCCCAGGACTTGAGAGGCAGAGGCAGGTGGATCTCTGGGTTTGAGACCAGCCTGATCTTCAAATGGAGTTCCAGAATGGCCATGGCTACACAGAGAAATCAAAACCAAAACCAAACCAAACCAAAACAACAACAAAAAACCAAAAAAGAGAGAGAGAGAAACTGGATTTATGTTTACAAATTAATATTTCATTAAAGTTATAATCGATGTCTTGAAGTGAAACAGTATTAGCCACTAAACACATTCTAAAATTTATTATGTTATTTAAGTACTTGTTACTTTTATCATTTTCAATCCAGGTAATTCATTAAACATAAATAGTAAAACTTTTGAAGACTACACCAGATTTTGTCAGTATATTTATTGTGAGCTGCAGTCACCGAGCTCTAGATCATCAATGTTTGTTGAAACATACTCATCCGACTCGGAGCTACCTACCTACAGCCTGCCTTTTAACTCCTCATCTTTACCTAAATATACACGACCATCTTGTCCACAAAGCTTTTAACCAGCAGTGTATACTTAAGTAAGCTTCAGGATCCCAAGTGAAGCAAATGCAGAGAATGTCCATTCACTGATTAGACAAAACAAAAGCCACAGTTTTGAGACTCTGTGCGTACTTGAGAAACATAGTGTTACTTATAGAAGATTAAGCTAGTTACTAAGTAGACGATTGAGTTCTCCCTGATCCCTCCCCAAGCACAGTTGGCTTTTGTCCACTCCCGATTTTGTCCACTCCTTGATTTTGACTATCTCTTTTCATTAAACTTAGTTTTTTTAAAAAAAAAGCAACAAATGAGCTGGTTCAACTTTGCGCTCGGTAGTTTCCCAGTCCAAACCACCGTTCAGAGCAGCGCTCGAGGAAAAGGCAGCTTGTACAGATTGCACTCAGAAGTTGTGGGCGCTCTAATCCCTCAGATTTTTTTCCGCAAAGTGCCTTTTCCAGGCCAGCCCGGCTCGCGGGGCACTTGACTGGTGGCGAAGTGGCGCGAGCGAACCGCAGGAGGATGGCAGGTGGGGGGAGGGGTCGCGGGGTCGCGCGGGGCAGGCCGGGTCTGGGCGCGGCTCTGGAGAAAGGCCTGGGGAGCACAGGCCCGACCCGCCGCCAGCGCCCAGACCTAGCGTTCGCGCAGGGCCGTTAAACGCGGACGGAGGTGGGTGTGGCCTGCACGCTCTTCCCGCCTCCCGGCGACGCGAGCCCAGGCCTCTCGCCCCAGTGTCACCCCGGCCCGCCCGGAGCCAGCTCCGCCCCGCCCCGCCCCGTCCCGCCCCGCGCCGCTGGCCCAGGGGGGTCCCCGCCATTCCCCCCTCCCCCAATCTACCCTTACCCCGCCCAGCCGGGGGCGGGGCCTCGGCCATCACGTGCGCCGGCGGCCGCCAAGCGAGGCGGCTTTTGCGACGCGGTGACAGCCAAATGGTGCGACAGGGGGAGCTGCCGCCGCGGCCGCTGCGCCCCGCACCAAGAGCTCCGAGGCGGCTCCCGGCGTCGCCCTGAGGGGAGCGGCTGAGGGGACAGAGTCCGGCGGGCGGCGGCGGGCGGCGAGGGGGAGCCGCGCCGAGGGCCCTCGCTCCCCGCCGCTCTCCATGAGCCGGGCCGCCTGAGCCGCGCCTGCAGTCGGGCCGCGCCTCCATGACTCCCTAGCTGCTGCTTTCTCTCCGGTCCTCACCCCCCGCCCGGCTCCCGTCCCGCCTTCTCCTCCCTCGGCCGCGCCGCTGGCCGCCTTCAGGTGCGGAGTCCCGAGCGGAGCGCCATGGCGTCCAACCCCGACCGGGGGGAGATCCTCCTCACCGAGCTGCAGGTAAGGGCCGCGGCCCTGCGGGAGTGCCGGCTGGGGAAGCGGGGCGGGTTGGGGGGGGACTCCGGGGATGGCGGCCGCGGGCTCGGGGACGCTGCGCACCGCGCCCCTGACCCGCTAAGTGCGGAAACTCGCGTGGTGTCAGTCCGGAGCGGCTGCCCCACGCCCGGGACCGGTCTCCCGCGCGCTCTAGGAGGCCACCGGGCGGAGGGACCCTCCGTCCCCGCGGGCGGGGCCGTGTGTTCGCACGGGTCCCCTCCCGGTGTCACCGCCCCGCCCTCCCCCCTCAACCCCGCTCCCTAACTCCTTTGAATGACTCCCTGGCTGTGGGCGGTTCCCTCCCCTTCCCCTCAGACTGCACAAAGAGCGCCCCCCAGAACTTCAGCCCCCCCCGGAGGGCTCGCTCCGAAGTGCTGGCCTCGCTCCACCAGCCCTCTTCAGGTGACCGATGGCCTTTAGCGGACCGTGCCGGCCGTGTCTTTTTCTTCACTTTTCCTTTCTAACTCAGGGAGAGATTGGTGGTCCTCCCCGATGGCTCCCTCTGCTCAGATCCGGAAGTTCAGATGCTGAAGGGTTTTTTTCCCCCCCAGACATTTATTTTCCCTCCCGTTTGGACACAAGAGAAAGAGCTCCAGAAGTTGTTTACAAGCCAGAGAACAGTTCACTATGTGAAAACGTTAGGCAGCACATGTCCGCAGAAGATAGCAAAGTAGATGCCGTAATTAGTGTGGTTGGTGTCGGAGCAATATTATTCTTTCCTATTTCCAGCTAAATATTTGATGATGTAAGCACGATTTTTGTTTTGAGATCTCTGTAATGTCGGAGATTGAGTGTATACACTGTTATGTTTCATTACTTTGGAGTATTCAAGAGATGTTTACATCTGGATTTAAATTTTGCCTCTAAACTGATTTTGGTTAATTTTTGGTTTGTTTTAATATACTCATATTTTAGCCACTCAAAGCTTAGAGGGAGGACTAAAGCACTTTCGTTAATTCTGAAAAAGTTGGACAGTTCATTTTGTAAACACGTGAATCTAGAAGGTTGATTATGATAACAAAATTATTCTTTGCTTCTCCCTGTAAATTTCTTCTTGAAATGCCTTTTTCTTAGGTCTCGGCATAAGCCTAGTATATTGGGTCATCAGATGTAAGCATAAGTGCATTGCCATGATAGTTGGTGTATCTTTAAGTTAGAGACCTGGGCAGGGTACAACTGTACACTACTGAGTCTGTGGAATCCTTTGGAAGTACAAAGTGGAACTTCCTGTCATTTGAAAATGTCATTATAAAACGTTTTGATTACAGTTAGCTCTTAAGCAGCTCTTCACAGCATGCATTTGCTAAATGAGTAGATTCTGTTCTTAATTTGCATGCTTCTAAAGGTAAAATGTCCTGAAGTTTTTGGAAAGAGCATATATTACCTACTTTTGAAACATGAAAAGCACACTTTGATTTTGCTAACATGCCATTAAAATGGCATTTTTCTATCAGTGCTGTTAGAATTATAAATTTTATAGTGTCCTTGTATTTTCTGGAGATTGGCATAAATGGCACTTATTTTGGCACTGTAGCAAAAAAACATTTTTGTGTTTATTATATTTAGGACCTTTTTGTTAGTAAGGTCAATTTTGGCAGTAACAAGCAAGCAAGTTAAAGAATGAAAAAGAACTTTAAATATGACAATTTAAATAATGGAAACAAAATAAGGAACACCAGATGCAGTTATGGTTTACAATAAGAAAGTATAACTCAGCCGGGTAGTGGTGGCGCACACCTTTAATCCCAGCACTCGGGAGGCAGAGGCAGGTGGATCTCTGTGAGTTCGAGACCAGCCTGGTCTACAAGACATAGTTCCAGGAAAGGCTCCAAAGTTTCAGAGAAACCCTGCCTCGAAATCCCCCTCCAGAAAGGAAGAAAGAAAGAATAAGTCCCTCTGAAAAAGTAATAGTTCTTATTAAGTGTTACTTTAATATTAATCTTTACAGTGTCAATATATATCTAGGACATTTTTCTTGGTTTATTATAGTCTCAGTTGTAATAAAAGTTACTGCATTTAAAGTTTATACTGGTTATTAAAATATTTGTCTACATCACTTAAGATACATGACCATAAAATTTACTTCAAATATTTATTTCACTTGGTCATGAAACAAATGTAATTGATCCAATATTTGTCAAAAGTTTACTTAGAGAGTTACATTTTTAAAGCTTCTAAGTTGTTTGAAACTTTTTAGACTGGAAACTAGTTTAATATGAATTTCTCGATGTTTACCTGTCAAACACACTTTTAAGTATTTAAATAATAAGTTATGTAACCAATTTTAAAACGTGTTTAATGACAGAACACTGTTACTTTACCATACATTGTCTTGGAATACTGTTTCACTCTAGACATTGGTTTAACTTTAATGAAATACTTGTTTGTAAACATACATCCAGTTTCTTTTTTAATCATACTGCAGAATTTGGAGTAGTTTGCAGGAGTTGTCTTAATATAATGTTTGCTTCTAGACAGGCAAAACTATACATTTGAAACCATTACTTTGTCTTCATACTTACTGTAGTGTTTCTGTGAGTAACACTTTTGACTCTTGCTAGTGACACGGAGACTTAGTAAACAAGGAGGCATTAGTAGAGTGAACTGGAGCTTTGATGGCCAGAGACTAGAAGGTGTATGGAAAGATATTTGTTACAGAAACAACAAAAATAGGCTATCAAAAAATTTAAACTCCATTGGCAGTTTCCAGCTTTTATATCATGATGTATATTAATTTTTTCATTGGGAGCATGGCAGGAAACTTATTTTCGTGAGGCCAAAAACCCTACACTTTATTTTTAAGAAAACTTGGATTAATGAAAAGTATTAAAAATCTCCAAATGACTATTGCAGTAATTTTAGAAAATTCAGAACCAAATTTGAGTAGAACCAAATATTTAAATAATCTTACTAATATTGGTGATTCATCACCTTCATCAAAGTTCTTAGTGAAGTGTTGCCTGGGTAAAGGAATTTGCTCAATTGAAAAGTTTTGGTACTTAGCCTTAAATTGCAGATGTTAATGTCAACTGAATATCTACTAAAACTGTATTGAAGGATCTAAATATGACAAGGAGTTTTTACTTTCTAGAATAGCACAAATAGCTTTTGTACCAGTGGAGAGTTTTATGAAAGTACAGATAGCATTTATTATTTGCTACATACTGACCATTGTTCTTAGGTATCTTGTGTACTTTATTTGATATCCACAAAACACTAGTAAGGTAAGATATTTTACTTCCATTTTATGAATTAGGAAACTAGCCTCAGAAGTGTTAAATTGTCTGGCATGACAGCACATGTCATTAATTCCAGCACTCAGGAGGTAGAAGCAGGAGGATTGCTATGAGTTCAAGGTCAGTCTAAATAGTGAGTTCGGGGCTAGCTAGGACTAAATAATGAGACCCTGCCTCAAAAACAAAAACCAGAAACTAGCCAACCAAAAAACAAGAATGTTAAGTAAATTTCCTATGGTTATGCTGTTAATTTTAAATTTGAACTCTGATCTGTGTATTTTCAATTACATCATTAAGTTGTTTCAGTTCTTTGGATTCATAAATGTTTTGTATTCCAGTGTTGTATGAGAATTTCTAAAAATTGGTCTAAATGTTGTTAATCAGGTTAATCAGAGTTAGCTTTGTTGTAAATTCTAAGATCCTGCTAGAAACAGGACAAGTGGTGTTCATATTTCATTTGATTGTGTATAATTTAACGGTGCTTGATTAATTTCAAATAGGGTACACTATATAGAGTAGTCATATAAACAACCTTCTACAGACTTTCTTAACAATGACTGTTTCTGATGAGAGACATTAAAAACTTGTTGAAAATCTGCCAAAGATTGATTTCTCAAGTTCATAGGTTAAATTATAAGTTTCTGTATAACCTAGTTTTGTGTTGGCACTTAGAAGGTGTTCGGTATATTGACAAGAGGCTCCATTTCTTACCTACAATGAGGACTGTCCTGATCATTTTATGAGAAGTTCATTATAATTACTGCCTTATGCAGTTATGGTTAACCCTTGTATCTTGGATTCTTCATTCATGGATTCAACTCTGTTACCGAGTCAACCTGATCTGCATAAAGTTCAAGGAAAACCAAAGCTACATAAAGAGACTCAAAACAAGGAGGTGGGGGTAGACAGATGGCTCAGTGGTTAGGAGCTCTGGCGGCTCTTTCAAGAACACAGGTTCAGTTCCCAGCACCCACATGACATCTCACAACTGTCTGTGATGCAGCTCCAGGTGTTTTGACACCCTCAGACAAACATGTGGACAAAACACCAGTGCACATAAAGTAAAAATAAATAAATTGTTAAAACCAACTCCATCTGTATTGTGCACGCACAAATGTTTTTCATGTCATTTCCCAAACAACATAGCATTTGCATTGTATTGAAGGATGTATGTAGATGATATTATTACAGTTATTCCTTGAAATCAATAGGGAATTCATTTCATGACACCTCTTGATCTCAGAATTCTTAGATGCTTAACTCTTGTGTGTGAAATGGCATGGTAATCTGCATGCCTTCAATTACCTGTCGATTGTTTACAATACCCAATTCATATATGCTAAAGTGATGCATTATAAAGATGAACTGATATACAAGAATTATATAGTATTGAGTGTGGAGTATAAAAGATTTGCAATGTCTACTTTGCCTAATTAATGGTTTACTGTCTTAGCACATAGACATTTTAATTTATTGGAAAGTAATTATGACAGACTTTGGAATTTACTTTTCCTTGTAGAAGATATGCCATCTAGTATGCTAATATGTGTTAAGTAGCACATACTTCATACCTTAGTCTTTCTGTTTTCCCTTCCCTATAGTTACAAAGGGATGGCTATTCTGGCTGTTTGAGAGCTTTCATTGAACAAATTACACACAATTTTTTTCTTTTATTTAACCTCTGGCATACTGTACTGAATCATTATTTGTCATAGTAATTAAGTACTCCTGGACCACCACTTTTCCCTCCTCATAGTATCTGCTCTGTAGACAGAAGTTTCTGTCCTGCCTGGCCCCGCAGCTGTTCAGTCCCAAAGAAACACACAGAGGCTTATATTAATTACAAACTGTTTGGCCTATTGTTCAGGCTTATTAACAACCACCTCTTACAACCTAAATTAACCCATAATTCTTATCTGTGTTTAACCATGTGGCTTTGTGCCTTTTCTTAGTAAGGCATTCAGTTGCATTGAATATAATCTTTTTAACTTGGGTTTCCACCTACTTTCGATAAACTTATTCATATTATTGCTTGTTGATGTAGTGTAACAGCATTGACTGTAGTTTCATTGAGTAGATATCTCCCGTTGTTTGATATTTGAATATTTAGCTCTTGTTGGTGATTTATTTATTTATTTATTTTTTGCTTTTCTTAATGGTGAGTAAAGATACTATGGACAGCGTGTTTCCTGTGTGTTTTTTAAGGGTGAAAGTTTATGTGGAGGCTCACTTGATGCTTTACAGAGCAGGCTAATGCTTTTAGCATTAAAAGGTGATACTGAACTTCTTTTGGTATATGAATTTATAATCATGCCAACAAGTATATGAGAATAAAGGTTCTTTTGTTACCTGTTCTTTGAACACCTTATTTTATCATTTTTAACTTTTACAAATCAAAGGGCCATAATACTTTGTCTCTTGATGTTGATGATGCTTCCTGATTATTATGATATAGAATATTTCTCTTTTTAAAAATTAGCTTTATTATTTTTAAGTATGTATAGGTGTGTATGTGTTCAATATGGATATTTGCATTTGAGTGCAGGAGCCCACCGAGGCTAGAAAGAAGCATTTGGATCCCTGTAGCTGGAGTTACAGATGGTTGTGAGCTTCCTGACTTGGATGTTGGGAACCAAAGTTGTGTCCTCTGGAAGAGAATCAAGTGCTCTTAAGTACTGAGCCATCTCTCCAGGTGCCCTGGAAATTTTCTTTTTGTTTTTTGACCTTTTATGTTTTTTTCTTCAGTTGAATCCTTTTTCTCTCTTGCCCACTTTTTCATTTTTTCCTTTTTGTTTGTTTTGATTTGTAAGAGTTTCTTATATTCTTTATTCTAAACCTGTTTATTGTTAATATCTTCTTTCAGTTTCTAAATTTCAGTTCAGGAGGTTGTTTAGGAGGAACAGCTATAAATCTTTTACCATTTTGGAATATGTTCAGAATCATAACTTACAAGCTTGCAGTTATTATTTGTTGCAAGATTGGTGTAAAAATAATGAAAGTATAATTTATTTCTATGGGTTTGTAAACTTTTCAAATAAAAAGCCCCAGGTAGTTGTGTAAAACATGTAATTCCCACACATGCTAGGCATTTAAGTGTTAGTTAACATAGTGTAACTGTAGAAATAAATAATGAGAATTATGTATGTGAATAGTTGATAAAACTGCTCATTTTCCATTCTATTTGTCTTAAATTACTTAATACTTTGTTATTAAGTAATTAATATTTAATTCTTATGCTGTAGACAGTATTATATGATTTTCAATCAGTTATTTACATATAAGCACAAGCTGTCAGTTTATTTCTGGAGTTGGTTAGATTTAATATTGAGGATAAAACAAAAAAAATGTTACTCCTTATTGCAATTTACTCATATTTGCTAACCTAGAATCCTATGGGCAATTTTTTTTTTTTTTTGCTGTGGTATCCTTTGATGATGAAAAATTCTTAATTTTTAACATATTTGTCCATTTTTTTCTTTTAATTGTCTTACACTCTTAAGAGATTCCTTCTTAAACCCAGGAACTGTATTTTCTTACCTGTATTCTCTAGTAAGATTATTTTTGAGATAGTCTCCCTAGGAGAGCCGCCAGAGACTCTAGTGGCCCAAAGAACCAGGCGCCAACTGTAGAAGTTAGCTCGATTCAGGAAATAACCAGGCTAGCTTAAAGATAAACAATTATATTTTTACTTATTATAAGGGGAAACTCATGCCACAAGAATGGAAAGTCCAAGTTCCGATGTATCCCACATGAATCACCCAGAGAGAGCAAGCACCTGGTCCATCCCAGTTTTTCCTTCTGTGCTCCAGGAAGCCACGCCTTAACTAGGTTCCACTTCTTAAAGATGATTGGTTAACAAAGCTTCCCCAGCCTAGATTGGTCTTAAATTTAGAGTACTTCTACATCAGCCACCAAGTGCTGGATCACACAGATTTGTGCCACTACCTTTGGCTTCTACTAAAATATGTGATGTTTCATTTTATTTTTTATGTTTAAGTCATTCGGTAGGCTTTTTAAAGGAGCAGCGTTATGTTCACAGCAGAACCGAGGAAGACGCAGATTTCCTAACTACCATAAACACACATAATGACAGCTTCCCATATCACCATGCTGATCAGAATGATATGTTTATTGACATTGATTAATACACATTAGTATAGCATTTTCTTCCAAAGTCCATAGTTTATATTAGGTTCACTTTTGGTATTGTTTATTGGATAGATTTGTAAGTATAACATATACTTACCGTTGTGTTAGGGTTTCTGTTGCTGCGATGAAACACCATGACTGAAAACAACTTTAGGAGGGAAGGATTTATTTTTGCTTATTCTTCCATATCACAGTTCATATTAAAAGGAAGTTCACATCAAAAGAAGTCAGAGTAGAAACTCAAATAGGATAGGACCTGGAGACAGGAGCTCAGACAGAGGCCATGGAGGAGTACTTATTACAGACTGGCATTTCATAGTTTGCTCAGTCTTTCTTATAGCATCCAAGACCATCTTCTTAGGAGTGGCACCACCCCCAGTGGGCTAGGCCCTCCCACATCAATCACTAATTAAGTAGGCATTGCTATTAATCAATCTTATGGAAGCATTTTCTCAGTTGAGTTTCCTCCCTCTTAGATGACTCTGGCTTTTATTGTTGACATAAAATTAGCCAGCACAACCATTATACTATCATTCAGAGTAGTGGAGTAAACTAAGAATCCTCTGTGCTTCATCCCTTCATTTCTCCCTCTGCTCTGTTCCCTGAGAACAGCTGATCTTTTGTTTTTGTGGCTTTTCTTTTCCAGAATGACATGTAGTTGAAGTCATTATGTAGCAGTCTAATTTTCACTTCATTCACATAGTAATATGCACTTATGTTTCCTTTATATCCTTTCACGATTTGATAATTTTTTTTTTCTGAGGGAGGAGGATCTCATATATCACAGACTGGCTTCAGACTTGCTATGTAGCCTAGGATGACCTTGAACTTCTGAGTCTTTTGCCTCCATTTCCCCAATGCTAGGATTATAGGCCTGTGTCATTCCACCCAGATTATGTGGTGCTGGGGATCAGTCTCATGGGTACTAGACATGT
The DNA here is from genome assembly GCF_982192425.1 of Myodes glareolus. Taxonomy (NCBI): domain Eukaryota; kingdom Metazoa; phylum Chordata; class Mammalia; order Rodentia; family Cricetidae; genus Myodes; species Myodes glareolus. The sequence goes on from NC_142042.1 coordinate 15,623,610, forward strand.
AGTCTACTAATGGAACTATATCCCCAGCCCAATATTGTCTTACTTCTTTCTTTAATAATCTGCTGCTTGGATGTACTACATTTTGTTCACTTGCTTACTAAAGAACACCTTGGTTGCTTCCAAGTTATAAAATAATAAACTGTGAAGAATGTCCTGTTCAAATTTTTGTGGGGGGTACATGTTTTTAATTTCTTTGGGTAAGTACCAAGTAATGTAACTTAGATTGTGTGATAAGAATCTATCTAGTTTTGTTACTACCAAATCACTCTCCAAATTGACTTACTGTGTTTGCAACATGGAATAGTGGCTGTCTCAATTTTAGCTACTCTAATAAGTATTGGATCACATTTTAATAGTTCATTTTTGAATATTGAGTAAATATCATGAACTATCAGTTTTAATACTTAAAACATAATGTATATCAAACAACCTTATAAATTTCAAATAGAGTACTTTTCATCTGTTAAGGTTATATCTGAATTAGCTTTATTTGGTCTAGTTTTTCCTGTTAGAATTGAGGCTGTATCATACTAGGTATGTAAGAATCATGCCTGAAGTTATCCTTACTTAATTTGTAACTGACTTCTTCCTTGTAATATTAGTTTGTGTTTGGTCACTTATTCCCTAAAATCTGTGTCAGTAAAGATCATTCTTTAACCTCTCTATTGATTCCCACAATATTCACCATTTATAACTCAAGTTTTACATTTTCTCTAAGTCCAACCTACTCCTGCTTTGTAGTCAAGAAATCACTTACCTTGTTTTTGCCTCTACTAAGTGATACACATGGTATGCCAATGTGAACCTACTTAACTTTCTTTCTCTTTAAACTTTAAGGTTTTAGCCCTTTTTTCCCTAACCCCCCACCACATTTTAAGGAGATATTGTTTTACTTTGCTGTGTCTATACTTTGCTGGTCTTTTCCATTCTATGTGATAGCTACATTTTATTCTTTACAGTCTAAGGTTTTTATTCTCCCTTGGTTTATTAACTGAAAATAAATTTATGTTTCATGTTTTTATTAGACTTTTAGTATCATTATCCTTCAGACTTCTTTTATAATCACATTCATTTAAAGAACTTTTTTAACTACTTTTGTCTTTACTTTCCACTTCTTTAACTTATCTAAATATGACTTTGTATCAATTATTCCATTAAAATTATTCTCTTACCGACATCGATGGTCTTCTGTTTCTAATCCTAGGTACAACTGATATTACTTCAACTTCCTGTAACTTTCATGTTTAAGCTTTGAAGACCCTGCACAAACCTTGTTTTATATATATGTATGCACTCACATGCACGTGTGGGAGTCTGTGGCTAACTAGCTGACGTGTGTGCACTACAGGAAGATTTCACTTAATCCAAGGATAAGGTGGAGACCCTAGTCCCCATAGTACTAAACAGAAAACTGAATGCCTTCTTTCCCTGCCTCCCTTTTCTTCTCTATCATTGATTCTGTATTCTCTTATCTCTTTAGCCTTACAGATCAAATGCCCATAAATCCATTGCAAGTTGAACAGTATACTCTGTGCCACAGTTTCAAATGCTTGTTTGAGAAAATGATTGGCCTTATTCACCTTGATCCATTCAACTATGTAACTCAAGGAATGGGATTGTTTTAGGGATGACAATTATTTTCTGAGAAAGGAGTGTAGGGTAGGAAAAAGCACATGCGTTTAAACTCCTTCAATAACTTTCTTTTGATTATAGAATGAAATAGACCTTCCGTTTTCTGACCTTTGTAAGTCCTGCTAGATCTTTCTCTGTCTGTCTTAAGCTAGGGCATATATTGAACTATTCGAAGATGTATGAACCACATTTCTTTTGTACTTCTGTACCTAGTTTTGAAAATACTAATATTGTCTGTCTCCATGAATAGTATTTGGCAAATTGGACAGTCCTTTAACTTTACTAAGAAACAGTTATATTTATGTAGAATCAAAAAGTTTAAAGGTTCCCCCATCCCCCATTTGTCTGTGTTTGAAAACACCTCATTTTTAGTCTGGGTTGTTCTCAAGGTCACACTCTTACCTCAGCTTCCCAAGTAATGAAACTACAGGCATGTACTACCACATTATTTCTTTTTTTAATAAGTAAATTTAATGAATTAGTCATTTCACATTTGTGACTATAGTGATATTTTATTTGTGTTTTAGTAAATAAAGCTTGCCTGAAGAGCTAAGCCACTAGAGGCCAGGGAGTTGTGACACACAATTTTAATCCCAGGATTTAAGGCCACCCTGGGCTCCACAAGATTAAATCTGTCTAAAAGGTCCCAGCACCTTTACATATGAGATCTATTGTAACGTGAAGGGTCCTGTTTGTTGGGGGTTTCTGTCCTAGCCCGGTACCCCCAGCTGTTTAGCCCCTAAGAAAATCACAGAAGATTTCATAAATTATAAGCTGATTGGCCCATTAGGTCAGGCTACTTATTAGTTCTTGTAACTTATATTAACCCATTTTTCTGATCTGTTTCAGCCATATGGCTCAGTACCTTTTTCTGCTGGCTTATCACATCCTGCTGCTTCGGTGATCTGGGCAGGAGTGTGGAGGGAGCTTCCTGCTTCCCAGAATACTCCCATTCTCTTTGCTCCACCTCTACTTCCTGTCTGGTTTTCCCGCCTATACTTCCTGCCTGGCCAATCAGCATTTATTTAAAATATGATTGACAGAATACAGATAATTCTCCCGCACCAATCTATAAAGGAGTCACACGTCCCAGCACTAGGGAGGTGGAAAGAGGTATATTAGACTGGAGAAGACAAGAGCTCATTGCAGTCTGAGGTTGGCGGAGAGCATTGTAGTCTATGGTCAGGCTGAGAACAGGATCACACCTTTGTTTTATTATGTTAATTATACTGCAGAGGTTATACATAGAAACTTGTATTAGTTATAAAGGTATCTCAGAAAATAGAGAATCATGCAGAAAGATATATTTAGTAATATTCAGTATTTATAATGACATTTGTAGAATGTTCTATAATTACTAAGAACTTTCATGTGCAATTTTTGCACGTGATTTTTTTTTTTAAAGACAAGTCTTTCTTTCTGTGTAGTTTATACTGACTTGGAACTCACTATGTAGCCCATGAAGGTCTTGAATTTGTATCTGTCGTTTTGCCTTAGTCTTCTAAGTGTTTGGGTTACAGGAGGACACCACGTTACTCCTGACTGCACTCTTAAAATGCCTTGTTGTTAGGGTTGAAGAGGTAATTAGCACCAATCTGCAGGTTTATATTTATTCAGTCAAAGTCACCCTTAATGTGAACCTTTATCTTCTGGCTCCTCTCTCTCATTTAAATTTTCTATGTAATTCTATTATTATCACCTTGTAGGGTTTTGGGGTTTTTGTTTTTAGTCTGCTTGTAAAAAACCCAAGATTATTTAAAGATAAATTTTGGTATTGTTAATTTTTATAGCTTTAAAAAATGCCCCCAAATTTTTAAATTTTAAAATATATTAAAAATTTTTGGAAAAAATATCTTTTTCAGGAGAACTGCTAATGGCTATGAATTCTGAAAATTACTATGAATTAGCATCTATAATTTGTCACCTAGTCATGATAATATTAAAGTTCTTTGACATAGTTAATAGAAACATTAAAATTAACCATCCTTGTTTACAGTTTATATAAAACTTAAAAATCATTTGAAGATGCTATTACAAATGAAGTTGGAGAGATGTTTTCTATACTTATGAATTAAATTATATGTACATTAAAAAGAAGCCAAACATGTTACATACTGTACAGACTTGCAAATCAACTTATTTGGCTCTTGATTGTGGTAGCTGTTGGGTTTATACAGCACAGTGCCAGTGCCCTAATGAGTATTCCCCCAAGCTACATCACAGCTGAATTGTGATGGTGGAGAAGCAGAGGGGAACTTGGTAGCCTGCAGGTGGGCCAAATATTTGAAGTGGACTACTTTTACAACAACCAGCTCTCATTAGTCACAGGGCACAGGCCTACTCTTCATGACCCTGTTTACCCTCTTCTAGGCTGCCTCAGCACCACCTAGTAGACCTAAGTGCCCAGCACATGAACTTTTGGGAGACAATTCAAACGATAACAGGGACTAAAGGTCTTTCCATGATTTAAATAAAAAAGTCCTTTAGAGCCCAAGAGTAAATTCATTTTCACTTGGCATCTAACAAGCGTTCCTAAACAATTTAAAAATAATTTTTATTCTTGAGAAATTTATGTAAGTGAAATGAAATATCTTACCCATCCTCCCTCCATTTTCCCCATCTGTTTCCCCAAATCTCTCCCAACACGCCCTCTCCCAACTTGTAAGCCATTATTTTTCTTGTAGTATCTTAACACTCAATGATCCTATCATTTCAGAATTAAATACAGAATAGTAAAGAAAAGGGTGCTTGACTTTATTTTCATTGTTTATATTAATTTCATCCTGGAAGATGCAATATTTTTCTTAATAGTGGTATTCCTATGCCTTATCCTGTTTTTCCTTTCCATGCTCTTTAAAACCTGATAGCCATTCTTTTATTATGCTTTCCCACTAAAATTGACTCTTTAAGGAGGAAAGTTAGTATATGTAATCCCATTTTGTTTAGCTTTGTTGTTCCTTTTGCTCATTATGTGACTTGCTCTATTGCCAGTCCCTAAATAACAAACAACAAAATATGCAGTAGGAACTCCTCTGAAATTCAGCTTTGATTTTATTTCATCTAGCCTTAGACCTTGTGAAAAAACCCACTATTCTGTCCAGCTAGAGCCTAGCTCTTGATGTGTAGCTGTGTAGTATAGCCTGATGCATCATTAGATTTCTGTAACTTTTTTTTTAATAATCTGACATTTCTATCCATGAAAAATACTTCATTTCGTTTGGTGACTTTAGATTCTTGTTACATATTCTGTCAGAAGTACGTACTTGCTCAAATTAAGAGCCCTGGTGAGCCACTGAGTGGGTAGTAGCTGACTGTGAAGGCTTAAGACTTCTGTGCACTGCTTAAGATTTTATAGATACTAAATTTGAACGTCATTAATTTGTTAAATATTTCTCTTTCTTAAATAATTAACTTGGCTTATTGGAACTTGATACTTTATAAACTTGAATTTTTAAAACTTTTGTGCTTTGTAATAGCGCTTGATTTAAAAAGAAAAATACTGGCCAGATGTGTGCTTTTAATCCCAGCACCATGGAGGCAGAGGCAGAGGCAGGCAGATCTTGGTAAGTTTGAGGCCAGTGTGGTTCACATAGGGGAGTTCTGGACTAACCAGGGATGCAGTGTAAGACCCTTTCTCAAAAAAGCAGCTGAAAACCCACTGTATATATTTGTACAAGAACACACATATATTTATTATATAAGATTCTGTTTCAAAATAATCTACTTTTTATCTTTTCAGTAATGTTTTTGCTAATTAGGACAGTACACAGGGTCAAGATCCATCACCGTGTTTCCACCTCTACATCTTAATCTTGTCTTCAAGGGAAATAATATGTAGATCCGTAATCTCCTGTGCTGAGTATCTTCTCACCTGGCTGAGTTTCTTTTGCAGTTAACTTTAAATTTAAATTCTTTAATAACTGCGGATGGCCTTGATCTATTTGCTGTTCTAAACCTGGTCAGCACCATGAAAAGGGGAATTTTGTATTGTTTTCTTTTTTTGAATCAGAGAAGCAACCACAAAGATGCAAGGAATATACATTTTAAAAGAACAACTGTGCTTTACTTTATGCTCTTGCTTACTCTTCTGCTTGGTAGACCTCTGAGTTTTACCACCTGAAGGTCTTCAGCCACTTTTATGCTCCTTCCTAGGATGACAGCTTAAGTTGAGCACCTACGGAGGAAGACAATTGATAATTCAGCACCATGACCACCGTAACTTTTACAAAGAACACATTTAATTGACTTTACAGTTTCGGTCCGTTATCATCATGATGGGGAGCATGGCTGCCTGCGGACAGGTGTGCTGGTTACATCTTGACCAGAGTGCAGCAGGAAGTCAACTGGATTATCACACCAAGTGAAACTTGAGAAACGAGACCTCAAAGCCTGCCCCCACAGTGACACACTTCCTCCACCAAGACTACCCCTACTTCAACAAGACCACAAATCCTAATAGTACCAATCCCTTTGCGGGGGGTATTTTCTTTCAAACCACCATAACTGAGGGGAAAATATCTGTTCAGTAATTGTTCGTTTTGTTCTTTGAATTATGTTTAATTCTGTAGCATTGTATTTAAAACATCTTGTCTTTTTCTTTGGTATAATAGCTATACTCTTTTGCGTACCCCTATATCTTTTAAAAAATCTTGAATAAGGCCAGGCATGGTAACAAACATCCTTAATCCCAGCACTCAGGAGTCAGAGACAGGTAGATCTCTGTGAGTTTGAGGTCAGCTTGGTCTACAAATCAAGTTCCAGAATAGCCAAGGACTGTTAGACAGAGAAACCCTGTCTCCAAAAAACCAAAGTAAGGAAGTCAGTGCTACTCTGTGTAGAAATTGATTTATTAAAGATAAATATATTATTAAAATGTCTGGGAGAACATTTATCTGATCATCTTATATAAAAATAAAATGAGTTACTTTCATGTATTACTATAAAATCTAAGGCATGTAAAAGTTTTGTTATTTAAACCACTACTTTCTTATTAATAGTTATTTTAATTTTACCACTTACTGAACACCTTTTGTGTATCATCCATATTTTGATTTTAATTTACAATAAAAGTAAGATAATTTGTTAATTTCTGTTACTGATTTTTGTATAGGCTGGAGAGATACCTCAACTATTAAAGAATAGGCTCATAAACAAAAATACAAAAATAATTATATAACACTCCTGCCCCCTTGCTTTGTTGTTGGTTTAATGTGCAGATTAAATGAAATGTAGCATTATTTATCTTATGTTATTGTTCCTAATGAACAGCCTAAACATTGTTGCTGTCTTGGTGTATTTTTTATTGCTGTGTTAAGACACCATGACCTGCTGGACTGTAGTGGTGCACACCTTTAATCCCAACACTCTGGAAGGACACCATGACCAAGGCAATTGATAATTGACTTTGTTAGGGCTTATAGTTTCAGAGGGTGAGGCCATGACCATCATGGCAGAGAGCTGCGGGCAGCCATGGCACTGGAATAATAGCTAAGAGATTACATCCTGATGCACAAGCACAAGGCAGAGAGCTAACTGGCAATTGTATGGACTTTTGAAACCACAGAGCCCAACCCCAAATAACATACCTCTTCCAATAAGGCCATACCTCCTGATCCTTCCCAAATAGTTCACTAACTGTGGACCAGGCATTCAAATGTATGAGCCTATGGAACTACTTTCATTCAAACCACCACACTTGCCTAACCTTCCTCATTCATACTAGCAGCTGAACAATTCTTTTTAATGTCAGTAGTTATGTTTTAATTGATATTGTGACACTTTCATGTAATACTATAAAATCTAAGGCTGTAAAAGTTTCATAATTTAAGGCCCGGCAGTGGTGGTACACACCTTTATTCAATCCTAGCACTCAAGAGGCAGAGGTAGGCAGATCTCTGTGAGTTTGAGGTTAGCCCGGGCTGTTCTGATCTACAGAGCAGTTCCAGGACAGCCAAGACTATACTGGAAACCCTGCCCCCCCCCCAAAAAAAAAGAAGGAAAAGAAAGTTTCGTGATTTAAATCACTGCTTTCTTATTAATAGTTATTTTAATTATTACCTTTATATTATCATGCTTATGTTGATTTTGATTTATTATAACAGTAAGAGACATTTGTTAATTTGTTACTGATTTTTATAGTGAGACAGAGAATTGAAATTATATGTCCCATGTTACATAGTAAAGTATCCCAATTGGAATTTAGAAATAGTTCTGTGTAAGTCTAAGGCAATATTCTTTGTTCTGTTATTTATTATTTTAAATGATAATGGGAGTTTGTGTATTTTCTAGTAAATATTTCCTTCCTTCATAGTGTCATTTGATTTTTAACATGAGATTTACCATGTTATATCATGAGAGAGTTCTAGAAAGCATAGAATACTAGTATATAGCCCCATGAAAAAAGTGTCAATTTAGCTTATGGTCATTTTACAGGTAGCAACATGAGACTTGGAGAGGTTCAGTAATGTGTCCAGTGGGTTTATTTCCTTTTTATGTAATAACACTTGACATAATTTAAAAGAGGTAAATATTTACTTGGCTATTTTGGAGGGTCTAGTCTAAGATATCCAATCTCTAGTACTTTGGTCCTCTTGTAGGCATACTACATGATAATAGCATATAGCACAATAAACTAAACTACTAGTCTCATGTCTAGGAAACTACAGAGGAAGAGGAAGGAAGTTAGGCTTCTCAGTTTCTTGGAGGACGTGCTCTCAGCGTCCTGAAGACCTGCTGGGTACATCCAAGTGACCAGGTCTTTGACAGTTTGACAGATACTTAGCCAAACTACAGAACCTCACTAGCTCCAGAATCTATGTGCTTTCAACATCTTGATTTTATTTTTTTAAAGATTTTTTTTTCTATGCATTGTTGCTTTACTCACATGAATGTCTGTATGGCAATGCCATATCCCCTGAAACCAGAGTTATGGACCACTCTGAGCTGCCTTGTAGGTTCTGGGAATTGAACCCAGATACTCTGGAAGAGCAGACAGTCCTCTTAACTTTGGAGCCAGCTCTCCAGTCCCAACAACTTGATTTTATTAATTCATAGAAAATATAATTGTTTACAGTAAGTTTTTGAAAGAATTTAAAAAGACTTTCTTAAGTGCCTTATTGATAAATAATTGGCAGCAAATTACGTATGCTTATAATTAGATATTTTGACATATTTTCTTGCTTGTGAAATTATCATCAGCGTAATAAAAATGGCCATTACCACAAATGATTTTTGTGTAATCATTTGTAATCATATGTTCAGGCCCTTATTTTCTTTTCTGGCAACTTCTTTCTGCTTTCTGTCTCTATCCATTCTTTATATTTTCTAGAGTTTTTCTGTGAAAAGAATCAATATAATATGTACTTCACTAAGGGCCCAGACTTCCCTTAAATATTAATTTTAAGAATATGCCATGTTCTTGCATTATTATTAGTTCAACTTTGTTGGGTAAAATTATATTGTATGGATTGTGCCAGAATTTATTTCACTGTTGATATTATAATTAACATTATAGTTATTGGTAAATTTGGGATATCAATGCAGCTGCTTTATGTGTAGATTATTTGATTTATTATGATATAATCAAAGTAACATTTTCAGTATTTATCTAAGGGAATATATGTTTACTGCACTTAGCAGCAATATAGTTCTTATCTCATTTATATATTATATAACTTCATTTTGCCTAATGATTCTATAAATTGGTTATGGTGTTTTTCCCTTTACAAATTGTGACATGATAAATATTTTTGTGTTTTATATGTATTCTCTCTCATACACACACACACACACACACATACACACACACACTGAACTCAGGGCCTTGATGTCTGATAGGCAAGTGCTGTACTGCTGAGCCAACTTCCTTTCCAGCCCTTATGTTTTCATTTTCACTTTATTACACATCTAGATGGAATTGCAAGTTCTATGAAAATTAATACTATCAAGTTACTCTCATAATTACTTCCAAACTGCTTTCTATAGCTTCTTTACAAGTTTATATTTAAAATTTTTCAAGCTCTTTTGGTGAAAGGATGTACTGTTAATTGTATCTCTTTGATTATTACAGAGAACTATTTTTTCATTCACTTATTACCTATTCTGGATTATTTTTGTGTGAGTTACCTGGTTATATTTTCCTAACTAAAATGTTATGGGTAAGGCATTTCTAATCTCATTTTACATTTCTTTATGTCAGAACACTAAATAATGACAAAAGTAATTTGTAGCACGAATAATAAAAACCTAGAGATAGATACGAAGATTCAAACTGAAGTTCAAAAAAACAAAGCAGCCAATACTAGAAAGATGGTTTACCTTTATCAGATCTTCAGACCAGAGGGAGAGATCCTGTCTCCATGAACCCTCAGACTCCACACTCAATTGAGTTCCTGTTGTTTCCCCTTTATATTCCTGTCTCCGTCCAGCCATGTCGCTTCTGTCTTTACCTCCGTAGTGCTAGAATTAAAGGTGTGTGACTCCCAAATACTGGGGTTAAAGGTGTGAGCCACCACCACTTGGATCTGTTTTTGGATTGATCTTGTGTAGCCTAGGGTGAGCTTGAACTCACAGAGATCGTCTGCCTCTGTCTCCCAAATTCTGGGATTAAAGGTGTGTACCACCACTCCCTGGCCTCTAGTGGCTTTGTTTTGCTTTCTGATCTTCAGGCAAACTTTATTTACTTAAAAAACAAATAAATAAACCAACAAATTTACTAAAAAAAATAAAAAACCACTTTGTGTGTGTGTGTGTGTGTCTGAGTGTGTGAATGTCTGTCTGTGTGTGCTGGAGATTGAACCCAGGGTCATGTTCATGCTAGGTAAACATTCTACCACTGATCTACATCCTTAGCCCTGTTTTTTGGCTCCCACCCCCACACATAATGTCTACTGATATTCTGTATATAGACAATGGTGGCCTTGCTATTATCCTCTAATTTGGTTTGTGTGGTTGAACCTGTTAAACCGGTAATTCTTGAATTATATGAATAAGAATAAGGAAGCTAGTTGTGGGTATTAGCAGGTTCTTTATAGGTTTTTGTTCAACTCCACCTACAATGGAATGTGTCACATTAGAAACTCTTGTTTAATGATACAATATAGTATAGCTCATGTGAGACTTTTGGGAATGCTTGCGGAAAAATTGATGAGCTAGTATGATTTTTTTCTCTTTCTTGTTACTTTTAAGTATACTAATTTACTGTAACCATTCCTCCATTCATTTAATGAACACCTGCTCTATTCAAAGTATTATTTTGAGGTCTGGTCATATAATAATTAGCAACATAAACTAATAGTATATTTTCTCATGAAGATTACACATGGCAGAGATAGTTTTTAAGTAATTAAATAACTAGACAAGGATAGTGGGACTTGAAGGGAACCAGGAATCACTCTCTTGAGAGCGGCTGAAGGTAGAATAGTGAATAGGGATAAAAAGGAAGCATGCAGTCCAAGTTTCTGTTAAGGAAAAAAACATTGATTTATTGTTTCAAAAGCCTATATGTTTTTTTTAACAAAATGAGAATCAATATTGGGAGCATACATATCATTCTAAAAATGTCACTGAGAGTAAAAATGATATAGATTTATGAAAACACTTAAGTGTCAACATATGTTGAGACTTAAATTTATGATTTATTAGACTGTTTTTTCCTTTCATGGGCTAAAAAAAATTTAACTTTGGTCATCAATTGACCAGTGACAAATTTTAGAAAACGTTTTCTCAGCACAACTTTGACTATAATAGTGTAGCAAGAATTTTTGCTCAGAGAATAAAAAGTGATTAATCTGCCTACCCATTGACTATGATGAGTGAAGGAAAGACAGTTTGGAAGTTTGCTGTGGGACAATGGTTTTACCCTGTGAAGATTTGTTTTTTGTACTTGTTTAATAAAATGCTGATTGGCCAGTAGCCAGGCAGGAAGTATAGGTGGAGCAATGAGAACAGAATAATTCTGGGAATAGCAAAGAGTCAGTGTGCAGTTGTCACCCAGAGAGAGAAGAGGCCAGACACAGAGCAAGCAAGATGTGACTGCCTCGCTGGAAAAGGTACCAAGCCACATTTCTAACACAGACAAGAATTATGGACTAATATAAATTATAAGAGTTAATAAGAAGCCTGAGCTTCTAGGCCAACCAGTTTATAATTAATATAGACCTCTGTGTGATTTCTTTGGGACTTAACAACTGTGGGAACCGGGCAGGACAGAAACCTCAGTCAACAGAAGTTGAAGACTTTGGCATCTTTAACAGAAATAGGGCGATTTGGAAAGACTAATAAAGTATTTATTTTGAGGCATACTGAGTTTAAAATCCATAAAACAGCATATGTAGTGAGGTGGTATATAAGCAGCTAGAACTGAGAAACTGATTCTAGGAATTAGGGGGTGGGATATACTCTAGGAAATCATTGGGTAGTATTGAATCATGCTGTTAGCCTGAGTGTATGAATGTTAAATAACTAGAAACAGTTTGCTTAAGATTAGTTAATGAAAGGAGGCTTCCTAGAAGTGGGCTGAGATTCTGCAATAATAAGGAGTAAAATTTTTAGGGCTCTCTCTCCATCTTCCACTTTGTTATTGTTTTTTTTTTGTTTGTTTGTTTTAGAGATAAAGTTTCTCTGTGTAGCCTTGATCTGGCTGTAGACTAGGCTGGCCTTGAACTCTCAGAGGTCCCTCTGTCTCTACCTCCCAACTGGTATGATTAAAGGCATGTGCCACTAGGCCCAGCCGTGCACTGTGTTTTTATACTAACTGTATTAAGGAGTAAATTTTTATAATATCACCTTGAATTCTATAACATTCATACTTTTCACTTTATCTTCAAGTTCTTAATTTGAAATTGATGTAACTGAACTTAGCACTGTTTTAGAAAAGAAACAATTGAAACATTTGAAAAAAAATCCTAGAATAAATCAGTGACAGAGCTATGACCAGAATTTAGGTTTTCTTATTCAGAATTCTCCTTGTCTTAGTTACTGTTCTTTTGCTGTGAAGAGACAAAATGACCAAGGCAACTTTTTGTAAAGGAAATCATTTAATTGGGAACTTGCTTACAATTTCAGAGGCTTAGTTGGCTATCATCATAGTGAGGGCATGAAGACATTTATTGCACTGGAGCAGTAGCTGAGAGCTACATCCTGATCTGCAGAGAGGGATTGGGCCTGGCATGTTGAAACCTCAAAGGCTACCCCCACTAACACAACAGGGTCACACTGACTAATCCTTCTAATCCTACTATCAAAGAGATCTACTTCATGGTGACTAAACATTCTATATATGATGCTGTGGAGCTATTCTTCAAACCACCACACTCCTCCTTAAAATAAAATAAAAAAACCAAAACATTGCTGTGGGATAATGCTCTTGTACCCTGTAAAGATTTTTCACTTGTATTGGTTTAATAAAACACTAATTGGACAGTAGCCTGGCAGGAAGTATAGGCTAGGACAATTCTGGGAAGAGGAAAGGCTTAGTCTGCAGTTGCCACCCAGACACAGAGGAAGCAAGATGGGAATGTGATATAGGAGTTCCTTCTCTGTGTGTGTTGTTTTCATTGGTTAATGAATAAAGAAACTGCCTTGGCCTAGTTGATATGGCGGAATTTAGGTAGTCAGAGAAAACAGAACTGAGTGCTGGGAGGAAGAAGGGCGGAGTGAGAGAAGCCTTGGATCCACTGCCTGAGATGAACGCTGGTTAGAATCTTTCCCAGTAAGCCATTGCCACGTGGCGATATACAGATTAATAGAAATGGGTTAAATCAAGATGTGAGAGTTAGCCAATAAGAGGCTAGAGATAATGGACCAAGCAGTGATTTAATTAATACAATTTCTGTGTGGTTATTTCGGGGCTAAGCAAGCTGGATGGCCAGGATGAACAAGCAGGCCCTCCTCCTTCAACAGGAATGCCTCACTGATAAAAGCTACTAAGCCACGTGGCTAACATAGACAAGAATTATGGGTTAATTTAAGTTATAGGAGCTAGTTAATAATAAGCCTGAGCTAATAGGCCAAACAGTTGATAATTAATATAAGCCTCTGTGTGTTTTGTTGGGACTAAATGACTGTAGGGCTGGGCAGAACAGAAACGCCATATACAAAACAACTTAGATTTTCTATATATGAATGTAATGCATGTATGTATACTCACAGTGTGTGTGCCTGATGCTACAGAGAATGACAGGAATTGGCTCTCCAGAAACTGGAGTTACAGATGATTATAAGCCACAGTGTGGGTGCTAGGAAACAAACCCTGAGTCCTCTACTAGAGCAACAAGTTTTCTTACCTACTCTCTATCCAGAGTTTTCTTTATTACTCCCTAGCCAGCTCTCTAGCCCCCTTCAACTCTCCAGAATATGCCTTCCATTATGATTATGTAACTACTAATAGTGTTGTCAAAAATAAAATAAACCATAGTCTAAGTTATTCAAAATGTAATAATATATGATTTTAAATAATTACTAAATCAAGATGTGTTATAAAGTAATAATAATATAATATATCATGAAATAGAAATCTTAAGCATTTTAAGTCAGAGTCTACTTACGACACTGACTAGTTATAATTTTCATTGACTGTTTCTGGTATATTTGCTCTTTATAAAGCTCATTTCTTTTTTGATATTTTTAAATAGTGTAAAAATTAGTAACATAAAAACTTTACAGGCTACTGGGCTATCTTCTCTTATGCATTTCTCTGGCCAAAGAACTGGGCCTGCTTGTTTTTTGTTTGTCTGTTTGTCTCTTTTCTTTGTATCCATTTAATTTTTTCTTCTTTTGGCTTTGGAGGGAGAAATCTACAATAGGATAAAATGCAGAGAACTCCCAACTGTCTCCTCATGGCTAGAATTCCCTTTTTAGTCTGCTTATTTCTTTCCATTTCTTATAGTCTCAGGAGTATTGTTTCACTGTATTTACTAGATAACAGCAAAGATAACTATTCCATCTTCTCAAGAACCAATGATATAATAATTCTGATTTTTATTTTAGTTCAAGCAGGGGTAACTCTTCTGTCTCTCCTTTTAGATAATTCTTAGTCATTGCTCAAGTCTTAAAATACATATTAGTGTCTTGCAAGTCTTTCTTCAACATTTTAACCTAAATTTTGAGTGTGTTTTTTATCTTTTTCTTTGCCTTGGTCTTTTCCTCTATTGTATACACACAGTTTTTAGTTGTGACTTGTCTTTCCATTGGATAACACTCCTTAAGTATAAAGATCATGTTTTCTAAAATAGATTTTTATTGGATAAATTTTCAGAAAAATGAACTGCCATGCAACCACTATGCTCTTGTTTAATTCAACAGTTTTTTACTGCTATACATTAAAGGTGTGATGGACAGTAGGAGCCAGATTTCTCACTGGAGTAAGAATTTACAAATAAGCAAAGGGAGATTAAAATGATCCGTATTTTCATAGAAATGAAATGATTCATGTAGTCGTAGATTGTAGCTGTGTAAATTGTGTCTTCACATTTTTCTATATCTAATATCCAAGAATAGCTTCTATTAATAAATATTTAGTCAATATTTCTATGAATTTTTATAAAAGTGTGAAATATGTATCTTTTATTTGGAGGTAGGATTATATAGTTTATGTTCTTATAAAGATGGTGTGTGGAAAGAATTTAAGAAAACTAATATTGCATTGGTTATTATTTTTCTATTATAGTATTATTAATATTTTCTTTCCTTAAATTAGATGGTGATGTTTCCATTGAGGGTCCACAAAGAGTAATTAGATGTAATTAAAGAAACTCCTGAGAGCCTGAATTAACCACAGCTGTATTCTCTTAGGTCTTTTTCTGAATACAAACATCCTGTGATTGTGGAAGAACATTAGCTATTTTTTCTGCTAGTCTGAGCTGGGCTCGCTGATGCGACAAGTTGGAATGACCACTATAGATTCAGTGTCTGCCATCTCAGTAATAATAATAGCTGGAGCAACTGGAGTACTTTATTCTTTTCTAAGTGGACTCTGTGTGGCACCTCCCTTTTTCCAGGGCTCCCTGCTCTTGCTAGCAGAAGAGCCTTTATATAGCATTTGAAATTGCAAGAGTTTAAACAGAAGCTTTAAGTCCACTTAAGGCCAACCTTGAAAATGTCCTGATATACCACATTGCTGTCACTTCTACTACATACTGTTAATAAGAGTAAGTCAAAGGACTACCCTAGAGACAGAATGAAAGGAGTGAGGAGTAATTCAATGCTGTTTGTACCAGCAATACTATTCCCTTCATAATGGGCTTTTCTTGCCAAATCCTGCCCTGAATTTACATTTATTCATAGTAAAAATTAAAAACTTAAATCAGTAATGAGGCCTTATATATTTTATTAACCCAAGTCAGCATTTATGATGCTGAAGAAAAGAAACTATTATAAACTATTTGTGTGGAGGGATGTAAATTAGTATAGTTGCTATGCTAGTCAATATGAATATTGAAAACAGAATTATCAAACCAGGTGGTGGTGACTCAAGCCTTTAATCCCAGCACTTAGGAGGCAGAGGCAGGACAGCCAAAACTACACAGAGAAACCCTGTCTTGAAGAAAAGAAGGAAGGAAGATAAAAAGAAAATAGAATAACCATATGATCCAGATATGTTTTTGCATACATATAACTGAAACACTCCAGACTGACATACAGCAGAGAACTTAAACATCATATTTATTGCAGCATGCATAACAGTTTGTGGAGTCAACCTAGATATTTGTCTGTAGATAAACGAATAAAGAAAATGTACATACACTGTGGGGTCTAGTGAAGCTGCAAAGAATGAATTGTCATTTGCAAGAAAATGGATAGTTGCAAGAAAATGGATAGAAATAGAAATTATCATGTTAAGTGAAATAAGCACACTCAGATGTATTTTCTCTCATATTAGAATCTGTATAAAAGAGGGACTGTTTGTTTGGAAGAGGAAGGGGACCAACAAGAGTAGGGAAAGAGGTATCAGAATTTATAGGGGGTGTAGATGAACAGAATGTATGATAAATGTATGAAAATGTCAAAATGAATCCCATTGTGTGCAATGATTATATGCTGATAATTGTTTTAGAGGCCAAGGGTAGACAGTGTAGGAGTTGTGTACCAGGCAAATAAGGATATCTAGGACTCAGCCTTTTTTCTCTTCTGTCATTCGTGGTGAATTGACTTTTGTCTTATGTGTACTTCATTGTCACAGATGGTTGCTACATTTTCAGGCCTTGGATCTGTATTCCAGCAAAAGAAAATAAGCTATGAATGCCACTCCAAAGAAGGAGCTCGTTCTCTTTAACAGGAGTTGTCTATATGTCTATTTGTAGGTACAAGAAAGGCTGATGAAGTGAGAATTTTATCTGTACACTTGGATCCATCTAACCAAAAGTCTTAGTGAAGATAATGGGAGGGTTGGTATTATGTAGGAACCCAGTACCCAGCATTGACTGCCTCAGGGCTGTGTGCCAGGAATGACACCGTTGCTGTGAAAGCACATTTCTTATATTTTGGTTGTAAGCCTAGTCTTTAATGGCTGAGCCATCTCTCTAGCACACTACATTTCTGAATTCTGAGCATAGCCTCTATAAGACATAGAAATAGTAGTATATTATGGTAGTAGTGATGATAAAAACAATGAAGAAATTGAAGCTTTAGTGTGATTGGAATATTAGAATTTATAAATGACCATTCTGATTTTGAATGCATCTCTATGTTACATTCTAACTTGGCCTTCTGCTAAGTACCCATGTAGCCTCATTTGTGTAAATTGAGCTATATATTTTTCTCCACTGCACTCCTTTCCTCTATCCTCTCCCAAGGTCTCCATGCTCCCAATTTACTCAGGAGATCTTGTCTTTTTCTACTTCCCATGTAAATTACATCCTCTTTGTTGTCTAGGTTCTCTGGGATTGAATTGTAGGCTGGGTTTTCTTTATGTCTAAAAGCCACTTATGAGTAAGTACATATATTTGTCTTTCTGAGTTTGAGTTTCTTCACTCAATATGATGTTTTCTAGATCTTTCCATTTGTAGCAAATTAAATGTCCCCCCCCCCCCCAGTTTTGTAGTACTCCATTGTATAAACATATCACATTTTTCTTGTCCGTCTTCAGTTGAGGGGCATTTAAGTTGTTTCCAGGTTTTGGCTATGACAAACAATGCTGCTATGAACATAGTTGAACACATGTCTCTGTGGTACAATTAAGCATCCTTTGGGTATATACCCAAAAGTGATATTGCTGGGTTTTTTCCTAATTTTCTGAGAAATCGTCACACTGATATCCAAAGGGGTTCTACAAATTTGCACTCCTATCAGCAATGTAGCAGTGTTTCCTTTACCCCACATCCTCTCCAGCATAAGTTGTCATCAGTGTTTTTGATCTTGGCCATTCTTATAGGTATAAGATGGAATCTCAGAGTTGTTTTGATTTGCATTTCTCTGATGGCTTAAGGATGTTGAACATTTCCTTAAGTGTCTTTCAGCCATTTTAGATTTGTCTGTTGAGAGTTCTGTGTTTAGGCCTGTATTCCATTTTTTTATTGGATTATTTGTTCTTTTGATGATCAATTTCTTAAGTCCTTTGTATATTTTGGAGATCAGTCCTCTTTTTGATGTGGGGTTAGTGAAGATCTTTTCCCATTGCGTAGTCTGCCATTTTGTCCTGTTGAATGTGTTTTTTGCCTCACATAAGCTTTTCAGTTTCAGGAGATCCCATTTATTGTTTCTTTCAGTGTCTGTACTACTGGAGTTATATTTAGGAAGTGGTCTCTTGTACCAATGTGTTCTAGTGTACTTCCCACTTTCTCTTCTATGTGGTTCAGTGTAGTTTTGTACATGGCAATAGATATGAATCACCTGAATCATTAATGGCTCAAAGAAGAAATAAAGGAAGAAATTAAAGACTTCCTAAAATTCATTGAAAATATCCACACAACATACCCAAATTTAGGAGACACAATGAAAGCAGTGTTAAGAGGAAAGTTCATAGTACCAAATGCCTACAAAGAAGCTAGGAAAATCCCACACTAGTGCATTAACAGAACACCTGAAAACTCCAGAACAAAAGGAAACAAACTCACTCAGGAGGACTAGACAACATCAAATTGAGAGCTGAAATCAACAAAATAGAGCTGAAATCAACAAAATAGAAACAAAGAAAAGATTACGAAGAATCAATGAGACAAAGAGTTGGTTCTTTGAGAAAATCAACAAAACAAACTTTTACCCAAACTAAACAAAAGGCAGAGAGAGAATATCAAATTAACAATCAGAAATGGAAAGGGGGAACATAACAACAGACACGGAGGAAATCCAGAGAATCATCGGGTCATATTTCAAAAACCTGTACTTCACAAAATTGAAAAGCTTAAAGGAAACGAACAATTTTCTGGATAAATATCACCTACCAGAATTAAATCAAGACCAGACAAACAAATAAACCTATAACTGCTTAAAAAAAAATAGAAATAGTCATCAGAAGTCTCCCAACTATAAAAAAGTCCATACCAGATGGTTTCAACTCAGAATTCTGCAAGATTTCAAAGAACTAATATCAATACTTCTCAAATATTTCCACACAGTACAAAAATAAGGAACATTGCCAAACTCTTTTTATGAGACTTCAATTACCCTGATATGCAAGCCACACAAAGACATTACTAAGAAAGAGAATTAAAGACCAATCTTATTCATGAACATTGATGCAAAAATACTCAATAAAATGCTGAAAAACCAAATCCAAGAACACATCAGAAAAACCATCCACCATGATCAAGTCGGCTTCATCGCAGAAATGCAGGGATAGTTCAACATATGAAAACCTGTCAATGTAATCTACCATATAAACAAACTGGAAAAAAATCATATGATCTGAAAAAGCCTTTGACAAAGTAAAACATTCCTTCATGATAAAGGTCTTGAAGAGAGCAGGAATACAAGGACATACCTAAACATAATAAAGGCAATATACAGCATGCCAACAGCCAACATCAAACTAAATGGAAAGAAACTCAAAGTGATCCCACTGAAATCAGGAGCAAGACAAGGTTGTCCACTCTTTATATCTATTCAATATAGTACTTGAGGTTCTAGCTAGAGCAATAACACAACAAAAAGAGATCAAGGGATACAAATCGGAAAAGAAGTCAAACCCTATTTGCTTAGCATCAGCAAAAACTATTTGCTGATGATACAGTTTACATAAGTGACCACAAAAACTCTACCAAGGAACTTCTACAACTCAATAACACCTTCAGTAATGTAGCAAGATACAGGATAAACTCAAGAAAATCAGTAACTCTCCTTTACACAGATGATAAATGGGCTGAAAAAAAAGTCATTTTTATCTTTGTATTTTCACTACTGTGTATTGTTTCAAATAAGTAGTTAAAAACTAAAACAACAGGAAAACCAAAGCCCTATTGTGTATATAAACAATCCGGGAAGAGGGGAAGTGATGGTATGCCATGTGTGTGTTGGATCACTCCTACTAGGGATTGCATTGAACTGTTGTTGGATTCCTAGATTGATTAGGCCTCTGAAGTATAAAGGATGGATTAGGGTGAAGCAAGAGGGGAAGACCTGTGTCTGCCAATGCCCCTGACTTGAGAAAGTTGCAATGCAAGTCATTTAGGTCAAGGCTTAGTTCAAATATAGGAAATGAGTATTCTGAAGGGCCCTCATTAAAGAAGGTATAGCAAAAAAGAGCACCAGACCAGGAGTCAGAAGGCCACTGTGCTGAACCTGCCACGTTACTGACTTTGTGTTCTTAGATTATTTGCTTGGCTGCTTTCAACCTGATTGCCTCAAACTACAGTCAAAGGGGTTAGAACAAATGATTTTTTTATTCCTTGTAGTCAACAGCATGTGAATTGTGACACCCAAGGTTTTCATGGGTATTCTAACATTTCTTGGCATCTGTCAAGTCAGACTTTTGTAGTTCTGAAATGCAGTAGAAGTAACAGCCTTTTCACTTCTCTGGGGACCTTGCCAGTGAGGCATAAACATCTTTTCCTGTCTCCTCTAAAATGAAGTACTTGGTCACAAGTGACAGGCTTTTTTTTTCCAAATCTGGTCCTGTTCTTATTTCAGTGTTTTCTTAACTATATTGTGAACTTATTGAAGTACAGTAGATTGAAAACGCCAATTTATGTTTTAAACTAAAATCATAATTTTATTGTTTCATAAAGTATGTGTTTTGTAAACATAGCTTTACAAATAATACATTTCTTCATTTTAAATGCCTGACTGACAATGATATGATCCACTTAGAGAAGAATTTGTAGTTGCATTTCTTACAATAGAAATGTGTTAATTGAAAAGCTTAAATAGCAAATACATGGTGTAAGATATCATTATAAATTTTGTAATTTGACAGAATTGAAATAAAGTGAATGCTGCTTTTGGTTTCTTTTAAAAATTGTCCTTATTATAGGCAAAATAATAGAAAAAATCTTATTTCCAAAGGCTAGAGAAAATATGTAAAATTTGGAGGAACTGAGTAAAAATCCCTATTAATATTTTGTCCTAGGGATAGCTATGACTATTTTAATATCTTTTTCCATTTTTATGTTAAGCATAACATTTGGAAAAATGGTATACACTTAGCAGACATAACTGTTGTGAGTGGGTTAATAGAAGCCATAAATAAGAGAAATTTGATTTTATTGTGTAAATTTTTTGTTATGACACTTAAGTAGCATCCTGATTATTTTTGTTTTTTTTATTTTATTTTTACTATTATAATTACTAGATCAAAAGACATCATTGTGAGTTTCTATTTATATTAATAATTTTCTATTAAGGCCATTAGTCTTAGAACTCTATATAGTCAACAGTATGACTTTTGTAAATGTTTATCAAATGGACAAAGAATGGTATAGTTTTTTTGTCAAAGCAACAATTTTCTTTAATGAAAATAATTCAGATGAATTTTTATTTCTTAATTGGGAATTAATTTTCCTCAGTTATGTGTCTGATGTACTAATTATCTCTAGTCTCTTACTTAGTCAGTTCATTTAAAATTTTAAATTTACTTATTTCCTCTGAAAATTCTTGTAATTTTTGTTTTGTCTATTATTAATTTGGTTTTTTTTATTGTCCTGCGAATTGAAACCTCCTTATTTAATCATTTCAGTTGTAAAGATGATTCTTAGAACATTAATTTCACAAATGGGTTCACATGTTTGAAATTTGGATGTTGCTTTACAGATAAGAGATGACAGAAAATTTATTATATATTAAATATTAATAAATGTGATTGATAATGTAAATCTTGTTAAAACAGTTTAAGACGTTTTGGTCAATCATTTGGTTGATGTTGGACTTAGATTAGTAGTTTTTAAATAAAACAGTAGAGCCTTTGCAAAGCAAAATAAAATTAGAATGTATGTAAACCACAGATTTCAGATTATTTTGATTAGAATGTGGAGTGGCTAAACATGCAGTTTCAGTGATAATAGATAGGGGAAATGTGGGTTTTCTTCATGTATATTCAGTGGTTGTCTGTGCAGTTAATAGTTCAGCATTATGTCTAGAATTAGCTCATGGACTCATTTTCCTCTCTTGTTCTCATACTTTCTGAGCATATTAATGAATATAAAAGCAACTTTTTAATTAGAAGTTAGATCCAACTTTATTTTTGTTGTTGTTTTACAGTGTGGTGGTGGGGATCAGATTAAGGACCTGGGCCATGCTTGACAACTCTCTGTCAGTTTGTTTTTCCAGATACACTCTCACCATGTAGTTTAAACAGTCCTTGAACTACTTGCTGATAGGCCAGTTAGTCTCAGCTTTCCTGTTTGCCTCCCAGGTGCTGGGGTAATAGGTGCATGCCTCCACACTACACTTTCTGTAGAAAGATGTTCTGAACTAGTGGATAAAAGCACGAAGCTAGTAATTAAGGTAGGTATAGAAAGTCAGCTCTCCCTCAACAGAAAATACTAAGGCAGAAGTTGCCACTAAGGTTCTCCCACTGGTTATGAACTATTTTCCTGTAGTTAATTTAGTTTATTCAAGTTAAGAGTATTGTTTCATTGCCTAGTAATAGTTCCTAGTGTTATAGTCATTTTGTTTCTGGGGATAGAAGCATTACAATTTAGGGAATTAAATACATTATTTCGGTTATTGTAAATATAAGAAAATTATGGTTTTAAATAAACCTTCAGTTTATTCTTACTAAAATTTAAAATTTTTTAATTTTTTAAAATGTTTTAAAGGATAGTGGTGGCTCATGCTGGAGGCAGGAGGAGGAAGATCTTGTTGAGGCTAGGCTGGCCTACAAAAGTGGTCCAGCCTAACCATAGCTATGTTGTATGAGGCTCGTTCATTCCCAGCTGCTCAGACCCGAAATAATCACTCAGACTGTATTAATTAAATCACTGTTTGCCATATTAGCTCTGGTTTCTTATATCTAGAATTAACTCATTTCTATTATTTTATGTTTTACCACAAGGTTCATGGTCTACTGGCAAGGTTCCAGCTGACAACTTGCATCTTTTTCCTCTGGAGGTTGCATGACTTCTTCTGACTTCGCCTTCTTTCTCCCAGCATTCAGTTTAGTTTTCCCTGTGTAGCTCTACTCTACCCTATCACAAGCAGATTCTTTATTCGTTAATCAATTAAAACAACGCATATACAAAAAGACTCCCGAAACCATACCTACATAGTGAGACTGACTATGCCTAAAGAAAGGCTGAGGTGGGGTAGAGAATATTCTAACCTTTTTGGGATCTGGATCTGGTATCTAGAACAATTGTTCATCCTAACTTAATGGCTATATTTTGTACACCCCTTGTTCCTGTTCTAAAGGTAATTGAATCATGTCACAGAAAAAGGTGGGAGTAATAATATGGTTACTAAAAAGTCAGATTTGTGGAAAAGAAGAGGGAGCCAATCTGTTATCAGTCAAAGTTTATATCTGACTTCTCAATGGTGGAATCCTAGTTTGCTTCTGAGTTTCAACAAGTATTCTTTTTATCAGAAAGAGAGAAACAAGAGTTTTTAAATTTGTGTGTGTGTGTGTGTGTGTATGAATGTTTTAAACATATCTTTTTCTTTTTAAAAAAAGTTTATGTGCCAACTATAATCCTGCCATCAAACGCTCTTAGTCTTTGGAGTAATCAGATAACAAGAGAAATAACTATTTAAACAAGATCCATGGTACCAGCACACAGGAGAGTCATTTAACTCCTAAGGGAGAACATTGGCAGGAAATTCTTTTCAGGGTGGTTATCATGAACTTTGAAACAAAAAGTTACCCAGGCCAAGAAGGAACTTGGAACAAGTAATTGGAGACAGAGAGGTGGTATATCCCAAAGGTATAACATGCATGGTGATGGAGCCAAGAAACATGGTTTCTCAAAGTAATTTCCCACAACTTGATATTGTTGGACTTTGGAGAACAATCTGAAAAGAACGAAGAGCGGAAGTAAGGAAGGAATGTCAAACAATTCACATCAAATATGTGAGCTGTTTTTATCTTTTTATTTTAACAGCCTTTAAAAGCTGTTATATACATGTTATATTTTTGTTTCAATATGTATTGTCACTATATCATGGCTAAATTGTTAAAACACAAGTATTAAGGTAGTTGGATCTTACTATTTACTTAACAGAACTGTTGGGTATTTTTTGGCCTACAAAGAAAAAGGAAAGAAGTTACTAAAGTGAAGGATATCATGAACCAAGAAATTTTAAGGACTAGTGACCTATTGCATAATATTAATCCAAGAACTTGTTAATTTCTGTGATATTTTCTGGTGAACTTACAAGAATTGAAATACCTAGCAGAGTTGGATTAATTTAAAGTCTTTTCTTTTCTAAGCATGTTTTTGCTTCAGGCTATTTTACAAAAATGGAAGTTTTTTATTCTTTGGCATTCATCATATGACTGGTGTTCCCAGTACCTAACCTAAGGTGACTTGGAAACTAAAATGATGAGACTCACTGGATTATAAATGTTGAAGAAACTGGAGATGTAGCTTAGTGGTAGGGTGCTTGGCTAGCATGTGAAACATGAGTTTTATCACCAGCATTATGCGAATGAATGTATTTGTGAATGAATGCTGAACATTTTCAGCAGTAATTTTATCCCAAGAAGAATAACATACTTTGATAAAATTAAATTTAAAGCCAATAGGCACATTTCAGGAATTAGTTTAGATAAGATGTATAGAGTACAGTATAGAAATTATATAGAGATGCATGTGAGTTTTTTTTTTTTATAGTGTGTTTTGTTTTGTCAGAATGTCGGGGAGATCTTAGCCTTAAGAATGTTAGAAATCAGTTAATATAATTCAGCTCCTTATATCCTTATATCCATATATATATATATATATATATATATATATATATATATATATATATGATGCTACCCTCAGCTCACGTTTCCCCCTACTTTGCATGACATATTTTTATTAGAGATTAAGAATTAGATGTAAAAGGGGCCGGATGGTGGTGGCGCACGCCTTCAATCCCAGTACCTAGGAGGCAGGGCAGGCAGATCTCTATGAGTTCGAGGCCAGCCTCGTCTACAAGAGCTAGTTTCAAGAGAGACTCCAAAGCTACAGAGAAGCTCTGTCTTGAATTAGATATAAAGAGTAATATACCAAAATTTTAAATAGTACTTACTCATACATACATACATACATACTTACATACATACATGTGTGTGTGTATTTGTGTGTGTGTGATGGGAACTGAAAGGCAGTCTTATTTCATTAGGTCTGTATTTCCAAAAGTAGGTAAACATGCTGCACAGAGAAATGTCTTTCTCTTTTCCATCCTATCAACAAACTCAGCCCTTCTCAAAGGGAACTGATATATGATTGCCTCTCAGAACTTAAGAATGTTCAAACAATGCTATTAGACTAATATCCACTATTATTAGTCTAACTGAACAAATAAAAGTAGCTAAAATGTAACTTTGGCTGTTTTAAATGTATGTTGGATTTACTTAGCTGATGTTCTATATTAAGAAAAGTAATTATACAGGCACCATCTTAGTTTTTAAAGACATAATTTAGAGATATTTTCTATTAATAATTTTCTGTTTTGTATTCCCAGCTAAACTTATCAGATCAAATAGCCTTGAAAAATATATATGCAATTCTGAATACCATGTTTACAAGTCTATGTATTGTGATGTGATAAAAAGTGACCAGGAAAGTATTTACTTTGTTTTGCTAGTTTACTTCTCTGTTTTTTTAAATAAAAAATAAGATTATTCTCCTTTAGAATTTTATTATTAGTGAGGCAAAATTATACTTGAAATTTCTCTTAGAATGTCTTGAATTACTAAATAGCTCTGAAAGGTCAGATTTCATAGAATATTGAATTGAGTTCTTAAAGATGAAATAACTTGCCCAGAGTTTATAATGTGAGAGTGACAATTTAACCATCCTTACACAACTCTGTGATGCCTTAGTGTTGTAGATGTATTATGATCCATGTACTTAACTAGATTATTTGAGGTATAGCCTTGCTGTGTAACCCAGACTGGTCCCTTAACTTTGCCATCCTTCTGCCTCAGCTTCCTTTTGAGGTTAAAGGTATGAACCACCATGCCTAGCTCATTTCAGTGTAAGTGTGTTTGTCAAATAACATTACTTAGTAAGTGGACAGAATATTTGAACTTTTATTCAGTGTGGTTTTATTACAGGAAAATAAGTACACTGTTGCCTATTAAGGAGAAACCTAAATGTAATTCAGTTAATAAGTAGTCTTTTCATGATACAAACACTTATCCTTGATGCTACATGTGCTTTTCTAGATTCCAATGTTGGATGTTTGTTTACTTACTTACTTACTTACTTACTTATTTGTTATAGGGAGATTCCCGGAGTCTTTCATTTTCTGAGAACGTGAGTGCTGTTCAAAAATTAGACTTTTCAGATACAATGGTGCAACAGAAATTGGATGACATCAAAGATCGAATCAAGAGAGAAATAAGGAAAGAACTGAAAATCAAAGAAGGAGCTGAAAATCTGAGGAAAGTCACAACAGATAAAAAAAATTTGGCTTATGTAGACAACATTTTGAAAAAGTCAAATAAAAAATTAGAAGAATTACATCACAAGCTACAAGAATTGAATGCACATATTGTTGTATCAGATCCAGAGGATGCTGCAGGTATTGTACTTCTTTGATTTTTATGTGATATATTAGTAGGATATATGTCCTTCCAGAGAATTCCAAATTTTATGACAGTAGTTTTTAGCTGTTCTAAAAGTACAAAGACTGTCTTCTTTGTGGTTAATGCCTTGTTTATATTACTGTTCATAAGGTTACTGAGTTGAAACATTTCTTGGAAGATAAGTAGCTGTTTTATTTTCTTGTCCCCAGTCAGTAGGACAGGGTGTGGCGTTATTTTCTAGTATTGTCTGGTACGGAGTCAGCCAAATGCTTTGAACCTTATGATCTGAAGCAAAAGTGTACCATATGAGTTTTAAAAGTGAAGAATTCATTCCACAGGGCTGGCAAGACAGCTTAGCCACTGAGGGTGCTTGCTTCTGGGCCTTTGTGCTGGAGCATGAAGACTTGAGACCTTTTAATACTCAGTAACCACATGGTGGGAAGACAAATATTCTTATGACCTCCACTTGCCCCCTCCCAAAAAAGTAATTGTGAAATAAATATGCATTCCATAAAAGTAGATACTTCAGATTTTTCAGCAATTAATCAAATTTATCACCTTGGTGTTTGGGTACAAAAAATCTGAATTAAACACCTGCATTATTATGCTCATTGTTTAATTCGGAAAAAAATAAAAACAAAGCAAAAACTGAAACTTTCCTTTTACTTCTCTGTAATTATAGAAAATAAGAGGGAACTGTAACTCATGGTTCGAACATAAGACCATTATTTTTAAAGAATCAACAGTTAGAAATTTTTTCAGTAGTGAAAAAAGTGAAGATAGGAAAATTATCTCTCTCCTTTTTCAGACCTCTTCCTAAAGGCAACTTTGCTTTTTTCATTGTATAACTTTTCAAGAAAAATGTCTATATTTATACCATTATCCACTTCTTTATGTGAATATTCTTTCTATAGCTTTATACAAAACATTTAAGACACTTGTGGTATAATAGTTTTGTTATTGCAAATATGATCTTTTCAGTGACATAAATTAAGCTGTGTGATCTTTTCATTTGCAATAAGTGAACAGGTAAAGAAAAAGTCATTTATAAAGAGTAAAACCCTAGTAGCAGAGATTTTAGATGAATGTGTGATTAGCTAGTAAGAGTTAATAGGTATAAAACTAACAGTCTAAAAAATTTCTAAAAATAACAGTATTTAGTACTCCTCTACTTTATTACCTTCAACATCTGGGATTTAGGACTTTTATTTGGAGAAGGCTCTGTATATAGACTTCAACCATGTACAAGAACTTAATCTTTAAAATGACATAAATAATAGGAAACCAGTCTTTCCATTTTAGAACTGAAACAGTTCCAAAGGTGTGAATTAATTTGCACAGAATAGTCAAGGTGGTTATACACTTTCTACTCCTTGGCTAGTAGTCTCTTACCCACAAATTCCATAATTATATTATAAATGGAAACATGTATTGTGAAAATTCCGTTTTTAGTAGTAGTATTTTATAAACTAAGATAGTCTGTTGTGTTTGGTTCTCTGCCAAGTTCTACATGTCTTGCCTATTGCGTCTTTGGAAGTCTAAAATAAGAAACTGCTAGAGCTTTAAACCCTATTTAGAGAAAGCATTTTTTTCTTTAGAATACTAAGAACTGTCTTGTGATTCATGAAAATTTGAGTGTTTTAGCAATACAAAATATAGCTAGCCCATTTTGTTTTCTCTAGTCCCTGTTTAAAAATGAGCATTAATGGAATAAAATTACATATAAATATATGTGAATGGTTTGCATATATGTTTAAGTATACAATTTGATGGTTTTTAACAAATGTACATAATGTATCTATGAAAATATTATTAGATCTACTTACAATGTTCCATTACTTCTCAGGTAGTTTCCACTCCCAGTGCTGATTCCTGGAAGCCATTAATATGCTGTCCATCACTTAACATTAAATACTTTAGAATATTGACCATCTCTTTTAAGTTTTTTATTTATTTTTTTTAATGACCTCCTTTAAGCCGTACTGTCAAATTCCTGGGCTCCCTCAAAAGCTAAGTTGGATAATATTGTGAAACATTCCGGCCAATTTAATCTTACCCTCTTTGTGCTGCTTTGCTCATTCGTTATTGTGATGTAATTTATTTCCATCCACGTTTATCCCTCACTAAACTGTGTGACCCTTGATGTTTTCTGGGCTTGTTATAGAATTTGAAACATAGGAGCATATAACTGTGAATATTAGATGTTTCAAATGCAGCAAATCAAAATTATGCTTCACTTTTGTAATTATTATCAAAGCATAATTTGTCATTTCACTTTAAACATTAAATGAGGTAGAGAACAAGCTTTAAAAAAGTTTCAAGATAAAACCAAAACTGTTGGATATTTACTTTGTAGCTAAATGTATAAAATATCACTTTGTGTTCTGATTGCTTAACATATCAGTATGTTGGAGTAAAATTTAGTAATTTTGTTAAATTATGCATTTAATTAGTGTGTGTGTGTGTGTGTGTGTGTAGTATAGGCACGTATACAAATGCCATGGCACGTGTATGGATGCAAGAGGAGACAACTTTGTTTTACCTCACTTGATACAGGATCTCATATTGTTTACTGCTGTGAACACCAGGCTAACTGGCTGGTAAGCTTCTGAGGTTTCTCCTGTCTGTGCCTCCTATATCCCTGTGGGAGTACTGAGATTGCAGATGTGTGCATTTCCATGTCTGGCTTATATGTGATTCTGGGAATCTGAACCCCAGTTGTCAGAGTTGCACGCTGATTCATCTCTGTAATAACTTTCAAATCATTGGTTGCACATGTGCCATGGCACATATATTGGGGCCAGAGGAGAGACCTATATGTGCCAACCCTTGCCTTTTACCTAGCTTCATATAGGATCTCATATTGTATACTGCTGTGTACAGTAAACAATTTTACCTATTTGCAAAATCAGGATTTTTATTAGGTGGACTTTTTAATTATAAAATTCTGAAATGTTGTTTATCATAAAGGCCTGGTCAGCTTCTTTCATGATAACAACTCAACAAATCAGATGTAGTTAGAATGTTCCTCAACACACATAAATGCACATACCCATATAACAATATATGAGAGATAGCCTCACAGTTCACATTGTAATGCTAAATAGTTGAAAGCTTTTTCTCCAAGATCAGAAGCAAGACAGGATAACCACTCTTACTAGTTCTATATAGTAAAGTCCCAGAAATCTTAGTCAAAGCAATGAAGGAAGAAAAGAAATAAAATGTGTCTAGAGAATAACAAAGAAAGGAATTATCTGTTTGCTAACAGGATTATTTTGATAGAGAGACTTCTATTTAACTCCCCAAAATTCTACTCAAAAACTTTTTAGAACTGATAATGAAATTTAGTAAAGTTGTGTAATAAAAATCAACATACAAAACTAGTAGCATTTTATACATCAATAGTAAAATAACTGAAAAAGAAATTAAGAAAATAGTCCTACTTATAATAGCATAAAATTTCACATATTTAGAACCTCACTTAATCAAGAAGATGAACAAACTGTTTAATTCAAATTGTTAAACATTGCCTATAAAAAATTTAAATGTCTTAAATCAGTTGGAAAATGTCCTGTATTCATTCATAGAATAATTAGTATTGTAAATAAGTCTGGTAGTGCAGGCCTGTAAACCCTTCTAATTTAGAAGGTAGGAAGATTGCAACTTCAAGGTCTCCCTGGGCAACAAAGTGAATTTAAGTTCAGTCCAGATAAGATAGTTAGGCAATGTCTTAAAATATAAAGTAAATACAGATAAATACAATGTGTTAAAAATACAAAGTAAATACAAAAGATTGTGGATATAGCACAGTGGTAAAGCCTTTGTCTCACATGTGTGAGTCTTTGTGAGATGTAGAATAGATTTAATGTAGTCTCTGACAAAAAAAAACTCAGTATTTTTTTTTATTAGCAGTGTGTGGGTGTGCATGTTCATGTATATGTATGTGTTTATGAGCCACATATGTGGAGAACAGTAGAACTTTCAGGAATTGGTTCTTTCCATACATCCTAGACTACGGTGCTAAGACTCACATCATCGTCCTGGATGGTAAACACTTTGACTCCTTGTGTCATTTTGCCAA
Source organism: Myodes glareolus (assembly GCF_982192425.1). Lineage (NCBI taxonomy): Eukaryota > Metazoa > Chordata > Mammalia > Rodentia > Cricetidae > Myodes > Myodes glareolus. Next base: position 15,654,428 of record NC_142042.1, read on the forward strand.
CCTCCAATATCATTCTTCACAGAGATATTAATAGACAGTATCCATAAAGCTTGTATGGGATCACAGAAGATTGAATGACCAGAGCCATTTAGGAAAAAGAAAAACCTAGAAGTATCAGATTACTGGTTTTCAAAGTATATTTTAAAACTATACTAATTAAAACAGCATGATATTGGCACAAAACAGACATATCAACCAATGAAATTATCTTTCCCAGAAATAAGCCTACACATTTGTGGTCAGTTTTGGCAAAGTGCTAGGAATATGCAATAGAAAAGGCCTTTTCAATAAATAGTGTTTAGGAAGCTGGATAGCCACATGTAGAAAAATAAAATGGTCCTTTAACTCATCCTTACAACAGAATAAATTAAAAATGGATTAAATGCTTAAATGTAAGATTTGAAACTAGAAACTACTAGAAACAAACTACAAAAAAATTCCATGTCATTAACCTGAGTAAGGCCTTCTTGAAAATAGATAAATAAATGGGATTACAATAAATTTAAGACTTTTTCATGACAAAGGAAATAATGGATTGAAGAGGCAACACAGCTTGCAGAAAATATATGCAAATCATATATTAATAGTTTTTTTTTAGGAACTGAGACTACCAATGAAGAAAACATTACCTTAGTTTTTTTTTTTTTTTTAAAGACCAAAAGTTTGAATAGAACTGTAGGTGTAATTCACTGAGAGTGTGAAGCTCTGATTTCTACCCACACCACAAAAATTGGGGGGGGGGGACAACAAAACAGAAACTCTAATTGTAGGCACTTCTCAGAGGACATGCAAATAGAAGTGTCTGTTCAATACCTAATTGTTAGAGAAATATAGTTGAAAACCAGAGAGAGACATTTCTTCCTCCTCTTAGATGGGTTAATTATTTAGAAATTGAAGGATCCATACTGGCAAGGATGTAGAGAAGGAAATTCGTGTGTATTCTTGGTGCTATTGCAAGTTAGTAAATCTAGTATGGGAAACAGAATGGAGGTTTGTCATGAGTAAAAGAAAAAATTATGTCAGTGGTTAGAATGTGTGCATGGCTTCCATTCAGTCTCTAGTGCTACAAACACAAAAGAATTGCCATATGGTTCAGTAGTGTGTCTTCCTTCTGGGTTTTTGATCAAAGGAGTCAAAATTATCACATCAAAGAGATGATGGTCACACCCCCATGTTTCTTGCAATATTTTCCACCATATCTAAGCTGTGGGCACAGTTGACGTGGTCATCAGTAAACAAATGGATTAAAAGTAAAATTTCAGTCTGTGAATATAGCTCGTTTGACAATACTCTTAACAAGCACAAGGTCCATGTTCAAGGGTCAGTACCACTGCACCCTCACATGTTTTATATAAATGGGGAATACCACTAAGCCCTTAAATAGCTGGAAACAGTTACTGAAACATGTATGGACCTAGTGGACATTATCACAGGTAGAGTAAGCTATATAAAGTGACAAGTACTGTATATCAGATCATTTGCCTAACCTAAAAACATTCAACTCAGAGATAGAGCACAAGGAGCTGGTTAATTAGCCTGATTTGGGTATTTGTGGTGTAGAAATGAAACATCATACTGTATACAATGGTTATTCATCAGTTAAAAGTAAAATAAAACTTTAAAAAACTTATATCATGGAATGTTCTTTGTTAGCTCACATAGAAATTACAAGTGTATGGTTAGTTGAAGCTAAGTGAATTATCTATGAAAGGTTAGCCGTCTCTGTAAAATGGAGCTGCAGTCTAAGAGTTAATTAGCGCTTGACACTCCAAAATGAATTATTTGGGAAAGAACCATTTCTAAGTCTTGGTATCTTAAATGAATCATTCTTAAAGAAATTAAGAAAATTATGCTGGGCTTTGTGGTGCCGTGTTAGATAGCTGAGACAGAAGGATCAGGAGTTCAGGCCAGCCTGGGTTAGGCTACATAGTGGATTGCAGATCAACTAGTGCTACACAGTGAAGCTCTGTCTCAATAAAAAACAATAACATGTGAGGCATGGTGGTATAAGCTTTAATTCCAGCATCCAGGAGACTGAGGCTACATTGTGAAACCCTAAAACCCTGTCTCAAAAACAAAACCAACACACACAGCATGTTTTAAATTCCCTGTTTTCATCTTTTTTAAAAAATATTTGTTTCTTGTGTTGTGTGTGGGGGTAGGGATGCACATGTCCTATAATCCGAGGATTAATCTCTAATTAACCTTAACACCAAGTGCCTTTATCCACTAAGCTTTCTCCCTGAACCACCGTTTTCATCTTCATCATTTTTCTATTTTCTCATACCCTCAAAATATAATGAATAATTATACTTGTTAATCTAGTGTTTATTTTCTTTAATATCTAGTACACACACATGCAGATGTCTTAGTATGTACTTAACAAAATTGAAGTTTGGGTTTTTTTTTTCTTTCTCTGAGATACTTAATCTTATCTTTTTTTTTAATGACTAAAGCGTAATTTGTTAAACCATTTTTAGACAGTAGCAATAGAAATTTAATTTTCCTATTGTCACCTAAATGTGGTGTTTATTTAAAATGTGTGAGTATTTTGCCCACCTGTGTGCCATATGCTTGTTTGATGCCAAAGGAGGAGAGAAAATATTAGTCTATGAGCTTCCATTTGGGTCCTGAGAACTGAACCTGGGTCTTTGTGCAAGAGCAGCAAATACTCTAATCTGCTGAGCCATTTCAGCTCCACTACTTGAATTCTTTGATGTACTTTAAAAAATTACTATAATATATGGTAAACTTGGTTTTGTTTTTGCTTGTTCTTTTTGTTTGTTTGTTTGTTTGTTTTTCTATATCATCCTTTTAGTTAACTTATTGCAACTTGCCATAACCTAGACTAGAAAAGAGGAAGCCTCAAAAATCAGTCACTCAGTGAGTTGATTGTGAGCATGTATGTGAGGGATTGTTTTTAATGCCTTACTTGATGTGTTAAGAAAACTGAAAATGTGGATACTGCGTGGCACCGTTCTTTGGGCAGAAGAAAACAATGTCTTGATTATCGTCGTCCCCCAACTTCCCTAATGCTAAACCTTGTACGTACTCTTCTCCTCAAGACCATATTCAATGGCAATCATTTTTACTTTTAAGAATATTATAAAAATAGAGTCATAAAGTATGTGCCTTTAGAAACTGACTTTTAGAGTTAGCATGTTGCCATTGAGCTTCATCTAAGATATATACATCAGTAATTTTACAATTTTTCTGAGTAGTCAGTTGTATATATGTATCACAGGTTATTCATTCACCAAGGATATTGAAGTTACTGATCTGTTTTAGGCGATCATCAGCCTATAAATACTCGTGGATGAAATTTTGTATGAGCAAGTTTACACTTTGATAAACATCTGGGACTAAGTTTGCAAATATTTGTTTGTCTTAAGTAGGGTTTCTATTGCTGTGAAGAGACACCATGACCATGGTAACTCTTAAAAAGGAAAACGTTTAATTAGGGTTCACTTACAGTCCATTATCCGTATGGCAGGAAGCAAGGCCTCATGCAGGTAGACATGGTGCTAGAGAAGGAGCTGAGAGTTCTTACATCTTGACTCAGAGGCAACAGGAAGTGGTCCGAGATACTGGGCATGGCTTGAGCGTGTATCAGACCTCAAAGCCTGCCTCCACAGTGACACCTCTTCCTACTAGACCATACCTACTCCAACAATGCTACACTTCCTAATAGTGTCACTTCCTTTAAGTACTGTTTTCTTTCAAACCACACAATGTGATATATATATATATATATATATATATATATATATATATATATATATATATATATATATTGTCTTCAAACTAAACTGCTAAAATATTTTTCAGAGAAACTGTATTATGTTTCCTTCTCACCAACAATGCATAGGGAGTCTGTAATATGGTAATATGTTTCCCAGCATTTAGCATTGCAGGTCTATTTTTCAGCCAGTCTAATGAATGTCGTGGTTGTTGAGGTTAGAGAAATGAGCAGATGGATAAAGCATTTACGGAGAACTTAAGAAGCTGCATATACCTTAAGCACAGAGTTTATATACAGAATGAAATTCCCTTTTCTAGGAGATGCAGTATACAGCTTTCAAACAATAAGATGCAACATGGTAGCAATTCTGAACGATGTTAATTATCAGCATTGGTTCGCCTGAATCAAAAAGCGATAATCTTACCCATGTCCATTGATTGTAATACAGTAAGAAACTTAACCAGAGTTGGTGTTGGTTTATTAAATAGCAAAATTGCTTTAACTGATAACATCTGACAAAGTTCATCATGAATACACAAAATACTAAAGCTCCATTATATTTTGATAAGTTCCAGGTGATTCTAAGAGGTAAGTCTGTCTGCCTGTTTAAGTAGAAAAGTTGGGTTTTGGAGGAAATATACGCAGGTAACTAACATATGACAAGATCCTGAAGCACTTTGTTTTAAAATCCATTTGTGAGTGCCAAGTATAAACCAAAATGTTGGTTAGTAAGTAGTACTTAGCACCTTGTGGACTTGTAGATAGATAGCCGCTTAAGGAAATAGATAAGTAGTGTTTTCGTATAGTACTTTTATTAATATAGATTTGGCCTGATTTGTTTCAACTGTCTTTCCTCTTTGTAACACGAGGGCCGGCTTGTTGGGGTTTCTGCTCCCGCCCAGTACCCCACAGTCGGCAACTCCCAAGGAAAATCAACCACACAGAGATCTCTATAAGTTATAAAGCTGATTGACCCATTAGCTCAGGCTTCTTGTTAACTCTTATAGCTTATATTAACCCATTATTCTGATCTATGTTAGCCACGTGGCTTGGTACCTTTTTCAGCTGTCAGCTTATATGTTGCCTCTTCTGTGGTCTGCGCAGGAGTGGTGGAGGGAGCTTCTGCTTCCAGAATACTCCCAGTCTCTTTGCTCCACCCCCACTTCCTGTCTGGCTTTCCTGCCTATACTGCCTGCCTGGCCAATCAGTGTTTTATTAAAATATGATTGACAGAATACAGACAATTCTCCCACACTACCTCTTAACTGTTTTAAGTGAGTAAATAGCTTTGTCTCATAAGCAGACACTCAAGCTGTACAAGTATACACCTTGATGAATTTTGAACATAGAGTCAGCTAGCTATAAATGAAGACCAAAGGTTGTTGTGTATGATTGAGTAGTCATATAGCTAGATCATTCCATTGCTTTATGGTTGGTTACCACTTGGATGACCTTCATACTTTGTTTTTATTATTTATTAAAAAGAAAAAGAAGCTAGACAGTATGTTCTTCACTGAAGTATTTTGTGAACAAGATGTTTGTAATAGCTTATGTGTCAAGCTATTAACACCTAAGCTCAGCTGATCAGAATATGAAACCTCTGTGGATGTAAGTAAAATCTTGAGAAAAGTTTTCTAGCACAGGGAAGGAAAGTGAATCAGTGGGGACTAGAGAGATGTCTCGGAACACTTGATGCTCTTGCAGAGGGCCTGAGTTCAGTTCTTAGCACCCACATAGCAGTTCACCACCACTTGTAACTCCAGTTCTAGGTGATCCAGTGTCCGCTTCCAGCCGACAACAAGCACTGCATGCATGTGATGAACTTACATACATGCAGGCAAAACACATATACACATTAAATAAAAATAAATGTTTTTTAAAGATCAGGGAAGCATTTGACCTAAAGATATTCCCGTGTTTTAAACCGCTAATTTCTTCAAAGCACTCAGTTGTGGTTTTGTTAAAATAAAAATGCCAGAAGCCAGACGGCAAGATGTCTTAGAGGAGTAAAGACTTCTTGCCTTACCTGGTGACCTGAATTCTATCCCCAGGACTTCTGTGGTGGAAGACAAGAACAGACTTCTACAATTAGTCCTCTACCATCTACATCTCCATTATGATACATTTGCATGTGTGCACATGCATGTGCATTACAAATGCTACTTTAAAAGGAAAAGCACCAGAAGCAGCATATCAAACGTATTACAAATTTGTGGTGGGGATGGCTGATCACAAATCAATATATTCTGGCCTTCTGAAGTTCCATCCCTAGAGATATTTTAATCATGCTCTATTTTCTGGTAACTCAAAAGCTGTGTCTCTAGCCAGGATATGTTCTCTGAGCTGTACTGATAGTCTTATATCATATAAGATATATGTTATATATATAGCCCCCCAACCCCCTATGTTATAATTATTCTAGACATGTTATCCCCCATCATGAAACCGTTTAGGGACCTACAATGAAACACCTTGTTAACATAAACTCCAGCATGGTCTGACACACCACTGTGAGTACCAGATCTCTATACTGGAGACAGTTCAAAAGTTTAGAATAGTGGTCCTAATGTTGTGACCCTTTAATACAGTTCATGTTGTGATGACCCCCTCAACCGTAAAATTATTTTCATTGTTATTTTATAACTGTAAGTTTTCTACTGTTTTGAATTGTAAATTTCTGTTTCTGATGGTCTTAGGCAATCCCCAGGAAAGGGTCATTTGATGAACTCCAAGGGATACAGTCCACTTCTAAATTTTTGCCTACATTTTCCATGATAATGACATCAGTGGCCATAATTAAAACTTGGCTTTTAGGATGGATATCATTTTTCTGGCCACCTTCACTTCCCCATTCAGATCACCAAGGCCTGATTCTGTCCTTATCAGATCTGTATTTTCTTTACAGCCAGTTTTTCTTCATTTCAATTTAAACATTGCTATCAGCATTATTTTTAACAAAGTATGCAGTGGGGAAGTTGGTTTGGATAGGTTGCTTGCTTCCTTGTGTTTTTGTTGTTGTTTTGTGAGGCAGGATCTTATAGCCTAGGCTGGCTTCAGCCTTGGTAGTAACTAACAGTGACCTTTGACTCCTGAGTGCTGGGATTATAAGTACAAAACTCATTCTGGCTTTCTAATAATGTTTTGATCCTATTGTTTCCTTATTTATGTTTTCAGGTGGTCTCTCTCTATATATATATTATTATATATATATTCTCTATAAAATATAGCACAGATTTGTAACATGTTAGATATTCCCTTTATCACGAGACATCTACATATTATTTTGGGGCTAGAGAGATGGCTCAGCGGTTAAGGGCGCTCCCTGCTCTCCCAAATGTCCTAAATTCAATTCCCAGCAACCACATAGTGGCTCACAACCATCTGTCATAAGATCTGGTGCCCTCTTGAGGAAGAGACCTGCTTAGTCATCCTCATCAACTTAGGCTATTAAACCCAATAAACAGAAACAAGTTCAACAGAACTGCCATATACGGGCTGCCCATGCATGCTTCAGCATTGCCAGAGCATAAATTTAACTTTTCATTTCTACATATTACTTCAGCTTCTTCCATTAATCACAACTCCCATTTTTTCCCCTTGCAGTTATGTTTGCTTTGTCTCTTTTCTCTCCCTATTGCACACACATGTTTGTGTGTAGGGGTGTGTATACCAGTGAGACTCCCTTGGGGAAGGTAATTTTTCTTTGCAAGTGGTTAATTAGAGACTGCTGAGATTAAAGGCATGTGTTACCACCACCTGGTCATATTACATCTCTTTATGTCATTTGTATACACATGAAGGAGGGTGCATGTATGGGGGTTAGAGGACAACTTTCAGGAGTAAGGGTCTTTGGCCTTGAACATACAGGTCAGCAGACTTGATGCAAGCTTCCTTCCATTGAACCATCTCACCAACCCAAATTTTCATTATTATGCACAGTGAACATTGGTGAAGACTTTTTGTTACCACGGTTTTGAAATACTAGCAAGTACACTGGAAATGATTTTCTAAAGCTGCCGGTTACCAGTAACCAAGGACAAAATGAGAAACAAGCAAACAGGAAGCATGCAGAGAATTTGCATCCCTTCATTCTCTTTTCAGTAAGGTCTTACTCTCTAGCCCATGCTGACCTCAGCGTCACAGTGATCCTCCTCCCTCAGCTGCCTGAGTGCTGGAAGTCAGGCATGACAGACCACATACTAGCTATAATTTCTCTCATTTCTAAATGAAAAGATGAGAGAGAGAGAGGGAAAGAGAGAGAGAGAGAATACAGCAGCAGCATCTCATTAAAAAAAACATACTAAAAATTGGTGCTTGCTTTTGTGACCTTAGAAAATTACTTATGTAAAGATTAAGTGAAGAGGACTGTCCACTGCTTACATGAGCCTTGATTTGATTTATTTTACCTTTAGTGTGCTTTAAGCTCCTCATAATAGCTGCAGTGCAGCTATGTTAAGTATGTAGTCATAACCACACCGATTATTAACAGCCACAAGGTTAGCCCTGTGATACAGACTCTAGAACTCTGGCTCACCTGTTCTTTTCCTTTACTCCTGTGGTTCTTCAGACCGAAGTCAGTGTATACTACTTCGTTAACTTTACATATAGTGAGTAGTTCAATATCAGAGCCAACCTGCAGTAATATACAGGAATTCAGTATACACTGTCTCTACCAAAACATATAAAATTTTGTATATATGGCCAGGCAGTGGTGGCGCATGCCTTTAATCCCAGCACTCGGGAGACAGAGGCAGGCAGATCTCTGTGAGTTCAAGACCAACCTGGTCTACAAGAGCTAGTTCCAGGACAAGCTCCAAACCTACAGGGAACTTCGTTACATCTTCAGGCAAGCTATATTGTTGTTAAACAACCCTAACTACAAGGAATTCATCTTATGATACAGCTTGTGTCCCCACTACTTTTACCCACTGATTCTCTGACCCATGTGGAAACATCAAGAGGACAGTTTTCATTTCATTTACAGGCAAATGTTTAGACAGGGATCATTTCTCCCCTCATCCCAGGCTAAACACCATCCGTAGTTTTACAAACAACACATTCCTGTTCTTTCCTCGGCAGAGGGCTTTGTACTCTCCATCCACTTTAGTTTTTTTAATTTAAATATGCTTTTATGGCAATTGTGTCCCAGATTCTGTGTGATTTGAGTGTCTAAAGTGATTTAAATGCAAGCACTTTTCTTTTTTTTCTCCCTTTGAGGCCAGGTTTCTCTATATAACCCTGACTGTCCTGGAACTTTCTCCATAGATCATCCTGTCCTCAAACTTAGAGATCCACCTGCTTCTGCCTCCAGAATGCTGGGAATAAAAGCGTGTTCCCCACACCCAGCTAGATCTAAGTGCTTTTTATCCCCTGTACTGCATATGGTCAATAGTTCCTGTGTACTAATTTGAAAGCATAGGTACATTTATGTCACTCTTCTATAAGAATGTGTTGTATTTAAAATGAATGTGGCTAATTCACTTAAAATAGAACTATTTCTTAAAGTAAATTCTAGCTATGGCTTTGTTTAAGTCTTGAAGCAGGTAATATCTGTCTCAAATGTTACTTAAGGATTAGTAGCATACATACTCAAGTGATTCATGGTTATACTGTTGTTTTCATAAATATTCATACATATACGGAATGTATTATAGTTGCTTATAGGCCTTTAAAGGCATAACAGAATACATGCCAAACACGACATAGCACAGCAATCAATAGGTTAGAGGTCAAAATAGAATTGATTAAATTAAAATCTGATTTTTCCACTTTAATAGCTATATGGCATGGAACATGTTTCTTAACTAATTTTTGTACCCTAATTTTCTTAATGGAATGTGAATGTGATAGTTTAGGGCTTCTAATGAAGATTGACACTTGTTTATTCATTTATATTTGCTACACTTATTATTTGAGTGTGTTCTGGGTTTGTGTATGGATTTTGGCATGCATATCACAGTATACATGTGGAAGTCAAAGGGCAACTTGGAGTTGGTTCTCTCCTTCCATCGTGTAACTCTTAGGGATCGAGCTCAGGTCGTCAGCCATGATAGTGAGTGCTGTACCTGTTGGACAATCTTGGTTTTGTATATGCTCATATTTTAAAAACATTTTGATTAGTAATTGTATTTAGTAAGCTGTACATAAATGTTTTGTTTTTTATTTTTTTCTGAGGCAGAATCTTGCTCTGTAGTCCAAGCAGGCCTTGAAGTCAAGGTATTCTTGTTCTTCCTGACAAGATTACAGGTGTAATGTTCTATGTCTGGCCTAGTTGTTTGTCCTGCCTATTGTTTTTAAATATGAGAACAAGTGTGGGTATGAAAGAAACTAGTTACTGTCAATATGAACATTTAGAGACATGGTCGAATTATTATTGGTCAATTGCCAAACAGTCACTTTTGAAGTCAATTATACTTTTTAATGTAAATATAAACAGCACAATATTCTGTACACTACGCCATAGTCATAATAAATATTTGGTCTCTTTACTCCTACCTATTACAAAATTTGATGTCATCAATAGCCTTGAACAGTATAAAACAAAATGTGCACATTTTTACGCTTAATTCATTAGCACTTAATGTTAGCACCACCTTTTAAAACTCATTTAGTTCTGTTTATAGAGAATCACCAGGGTGGAATTTGTGCAATATTTGGATATTTTATTCTCTTATCAATAATGTGACAAAGGAGAATTTTATTATTGAATGGAGTAGTCAAATTGCTGTGATTTAATTTAAAAGTAGTAATATTGAAAAAGCCTTGGATACATTCAGCTTAAGATAGACTGATTTTAAGGTCACTTTGTAGCCCACAGTGGCCTCAATGTCATATGTATGGGGATTATACCATGACAGGCCCCAAATGGTTAGATCTATAGGGTATAAAACTGAACTAGCAGTTAGTTCTGCCACTCAGGTAGTTCCTTTGCTTGAATTATTTAATTTTTTATTATTTATAAACATAAATTCCATTTAGGTGGCTTGAAAATTATTTCAAACTCTTATTCTTTGAATATATTAACTTATAGATTTTATCTTCAATGATATTTTTTATTAACGTGTATCACTTTATAATGGGTTTTATTGTGCCATGTTCACACTTGCAGGTCAGATTCACCCTGACATCCAGTTTCAAGCAGCAGTTGATCCTAGTAACATTATCATAATATTTTATACACAGATTGTCCAAGGACTCCAGATACTCCAAATAGTGACTCTCGTAGTTCTACTAGCAACAATAGATTGATGGCCCTGCAGAAACAACTGGATATAGAGCTTAAAGTAAAGCAAGGTGCAGAGAACATGATACAGATGTACTCAAATGGCTCTTCAAAGGTAAGTAAAGTCCCTGGTATTTGTAGATTCCATATTTATGAGTTTACCTACTCCCTAAAATTTATTTGCTACCCCGGTGTCAGTAAGAGTCTTTTGACTGTCATTGGCACATTTTCACAGAATGATGGACCTGCTTCCTCTGGCAATGTGAGTTCCCTGCTGAGGTCAACAGGTGATTACCACTTTCTAAAGCGCTCCCACTGCAAATAAACATCTTTTTCATTCCATTTAGTGACACATTTTTCATATAGTTTTAGTTTGGGTTGATAATTTTGGAGTTTAACACAGTATATAATGATCCTAAGACAATTTTAGCCTCAAAGTTAGAAAAGAGAAAAAAAAAAGAAATGTTTTTAAAAGCAATAGCATAAAAATTCTGTATTTTCTCAAAACCTAGTTTTCTGTATTTGTGACATTTCTGTGAACCTAAAATCACATCAAAATAAACAAAAAAAAAATCTATTCCCCCAAAAGAATCTAGACTATAAGAATTTTCCAGCCACTAGCAGATGTTGGGAAAGGGCAAGTGAAAAGCCAACATCCTAGAATTACCGATTACATGACTTACTATTGTATATTCTTGCGATTCTAATATTGTAACTACCATTTGAAAATCTGTGTTAAGGGAGCATATGCTTTTAAATATACTGTGGCAGGAAAAAGAAATGTTGGGAACCTCTGATCCATATTATACTAATGATTCTTCTCAACATAAAATTTCATAGATTTTATGATTCTGAAAATCTGGGGTATGTTTATTATAAATTCTACCTATCTAATCTTAGTTATTTTAAAGATTCTTATCTCTAGATATCTTTGTATTCTAAAGCTTACACGTATGTGTTATTTTTCTGTGTTGTATGTATGTGTTTGAGCCCACAGCAGAGGGCCAACAGTGTAGAGGTAGAGGACAGCTGTGGGAGTTAGTTCTCACATACTACCATGTGAGTCCCAGGGGTCAGACTTAGGTCATCAGGTTTGGCAGCAGGTATCCTATTGTAGGTGACCACTTTTTTGTTCCCGGCTGCTCAACCCCGAAATAATCACACAGAAACTATATTATTTAAAACACTGCTTGGCCAATGACTCTATCATATTCCTGGTAATCTCTTACATATTAAGTTAACCCATTTGTATTATTTTATATTTTACCATGAAGCTTGAGGGCTACCAGTAAGGTTCCGGCTAGCATCTTGCATCTTTCTCCTCTTGTGGCTCCTTGGCTTCTCCTGACTCCACCTTCTTTCTCCCATCATTCAGTTTAGTTTTCCCTGCCACCTCTATTCTGCCCTGCCAGGCCCAAGACAGATTCTTAGTTAACCAATGCTATTCACAGCATACAGAGGGGAATCCCACATCAGTATTCTTTGCTCTAAGCCTTTTCACTTGCCCCAGTGTCTGTCTGTCTCTGTGTGTGTGTGTGTGTGTGTGTGTGTGTGTGTGTGTGTGTGTGTGTGTGTGTGTGTGTGTAGAGCTGTTTGGTATTTCTGCTTGGAAAGAATGTGAAATGAGAGTGGAGAGGATCATTTCTTAATGTCTTGTATCCCACTCTTTCACTGAGCTAAGATATGTATAATAAGCAAGATTTTAAGGTTAATTATGAAAATTAGATAGATTATATAAAATTAAAAATTTTAGTAGAGTGTGTTTTTATTTGATAGACTATTGCTTCACTAACCTTTAACCTTGGAGATAAAATTATAATAATGATTATAAATTCCTGTTTTTATCTTCCTATCAATATCCTCCGTTATAGTTCCTTTCTGATATTCATGTCAGTTTTGCTTTATTTTTTGACCCAGTGAATTTAACCAGAGCCATCTATGCAATCACTAGGTGAAACTATCCATTGAAGGGAGCTTGTCTCACTCAACATTGAGCGTACAACTAAAGGTGCTTCCAAAATCTCTCAGTAGCCAGTGGCTCATTTGGGAAAGGGCCCTATGAACACTTTATTTGTGCCTCTGTTGATAGGCCTTGTACAAGGTGTACACTTGTGTGAGTCACCCAAGCTGCCATGGTTTTATGTTTATGTTTGCAGTGGCAGTGTCTTGCCTCAAAGGTGGCAGTTAACATCTCTCTGTTGTCCAAATACTATAGTCTTTTCACTCCCTCTTCTATGGTGTTCCTTGGTGGTGTGGATCTTGGTTAGAAACGCACACTCAGCTGTCACTTGCTCTCAGCATCTTGAGGAACTACAAATCTCTGAATTCACCAAGTTATCTCCGATTAATGCTTTATTGAGACAGTGTCTCCCTATATAGCCCATGCTGGCCTCACCCCACAATCCGCCTGCCTTGACCTCCCAACTACTAGGAATACAGATGTTTGCTAATGTACCCAGTTTTATTGGCTTTTAGCGGTTTTAATATTGGCCTTTAGTATAGGAAATTTTTTATTTTTATGAAAAGTTATTATGAAATATTCTGCTACATGATGCCAAGCATTTTAAAATTAAATTAAGCCAGTTAGTGCTGTCTGTCATAAGATTTTTTTAAATCCTAGGTTGATGGATTAATTTGAAGGGTTTAAGAGATCCCTTTAGAGTGTGGATAAAAGGACCATAGATTCCATTGTTTTCTCCTAGAGTTCTTGGAGAATGGTAAGACTAAGAACTATTATATACCAATTGAACAGTGTTATGAACATACTAAAATCAAAGAAGTACGTGGCTAAATTACAAAAACCACAGGTCCAAACTAAACAGACCTGTAAGCATAGTATTCAAACAGATATTTACATTCCAGTAGCTTTTGAATTATAATTAGGAAATCTCTTAATTAATTATACTTAATTAGAAGACCAAAGCCTATTAGCAGCTGCTTGCTGTAGTCACCAACATAGTCTTAACATCTTTCTTCTTTCTAGACGTGATTTTAACTGGTAACTTCTCAAAGGATCAAGGTACATTTTTATGAGATTAGAGATAAAATTGAATTAAAATTCTCTAGAGTATTGAAAGGATCTAGTTTAATACTCATGGTAGGTACTGGGATATAAGCTTTTAGAAGACCTTTCTTAAAAAGGGAATTGCAAATAATAGTAGTGGCTTGACTCTGGAAATCTGGAGAAGAACCACTGAAGTTCTGTAACAAATTATTTAAATCTTAACTGTGGAATATGAAAGACAATTTGATACTTAAAAACTAAACTCAGCAGGGCTTAATGGCTCATACCTATAATCCCAACACTTAGGACGCTGAGGCAGTAGAATCATAACTATAAGGCCAGCATGGGCTATGTAATGTAATGAAACTGTCTCCACAAACAAAAGGCAACTACTTTCTAGGGATGGTGGTATGAGTTGCCTGGTTAAGACACTGAGGTCATTGATAGGGTTATAACCAAATTTGTAGTACCATTTTTAACCTTAATTAAGAGTAAGTAAAGTTTACTTTTTGTGTGTATGATATGCACATATCTCCAAGTACATATGCAAGTGGGTTGGTTGCATGTGTGGGGAGGACAGAAGTTTGAGTAGTTTGTTTTTATGGGAGTCCAGGTTAAATGACTTTATGTGTCTTGAAGCAGCAGTAAAAATAAAGAACATAGAATCATGCTATTGGTATCTGGATGAGGAAGAACACAGTCAAAACTGACCGTTAGTGGCATGTAGGCAGATTGAATTGAATGTGCTATTCATAAGAAATTCACAAGAGGAAATAAGTTTTGGAACATGGATGATTACTCTCAGTTTGGCAATCAAGTCCTCTTCAGCAGTCTAGTTGCTGGTTTCTGTATGTTAGTAACCACTATGCCTGTATGTGATATTGTCAGAGTTGCCCTTTCAAATATTAGGTCAGATATTCTCAACCTCCTGCTCAAACCCCAAAACTTTCTATCTTAGTTTAAACAAAATCCTAAGTCCTGATTCTGATTTGGTAAACCCAGAAAATTTATCCCTGGATATCTTATCTTCTAAAAACAGCTTTTTCACCTTGTCCTGTACCATCACTGACCTTTTCCTGCCCTTTGAATATAGCTAGCACACTCAGGGCCTTTGTCTTAAGTATTTTCTTCTCCTAAGTGTTTTCATGACTTTTTTCCTTTAGGTTCTTAGATGCAACCATGTCACAGCAAGCTCTTTTTTACTGTCCCAAGTGAAATAGCAACAATTCTCCCCTTCATAACACTGCCACTAATTAGTTCATACAGGGTATGGATATCTTTTTCACATTCACAGTGCTGTTCTTTTAAAGCGCTGTCTGACCAGACTGTCTTTGACCTTATTATGTGCTTAAGTTGGCTTCAAATTTGTGATCCTCCTGCCTCCTGCCTTCTAAGTGGTGAGATATTTCTAGGTTTGTGCAGCCATGCCTGCGACATGATTAATTCTGTTATCCTGTGTTTAACATTAAAATGCAAATTTTATGTAAGCCAAGGACATTGCTTTGCTTTTTATTGTCTGTACTATTTAGAATTCCTTCTTAGTACCCTGACATACTTTATTTGCTACAGGACTGGATACCACGCTGTCACTCATTTGTCACCACTATCCTCCACTGGCCCCTGTTACACACTATTCTTTTCTGATTTCATATCTGTATACTATAATTTCTACTTTATAATTTACACGACTAACATTTTTATTATTATTAATACAGAGACCTGGGCAATGAGGTATATCTATCTTACCTTATTGTCTAAGGAGTAGTATTTATTAGCATTTTCTCAGTTGTGAAGGTTTTGATAAGATTTGTTAAAGAGTCTTATGCTTATGTTCAGATAATACATAAAACTATTAAAATCTAGGGCTTTTTCCAATATTTTCTTCCTTTCCTTCTGTTCCCAACCGTTATCATACTTTTTTCTAATTGGGAAATTCCCCTTTATCTGTCTTTCTTTCTCAATGTCTATCAAACTAAAAGTTTGAATTAGGATTCTGACGAGCCAAACCTTGTATTTTAATGAGTATGGTAATATTTAGTGTATGGAAAATAAGCTACAAACATGATAGAAAAGTTTATAATGGGCTTATTTATTTGATAGCTGTGTAGTTCTGAAATATATGTTATACCTGCATGGTTTTACAAAGCAGTACATTTTAAAATTTCTTTTATTTTTATTTTTTTGAGACCACGTCTCACTATGTAGCTCTGGCTGGCTGGAACTTGTTATGTAGTGCAGGCTGGCCTTGAACTCACAGAAATCTCTTTGTCTCACTTCCTGAGTGTTGGGATTAAAGGCTTGCCCCATCATGACTGATCAACTGTTTTCTATTAGGTCAAGAGTGATGCATACTTTGAAGACTTTTGCATTGTCTTATTGTATCTTATTTTGTCATTTTTGGTTGTTGTCTCTTGGAGGCCTGCTCTTTTCTGAAGGGAAACGGAGGGGGAGGGAATCTGGGGGGTGAGTTGGGAGAAGTAGAGAGAGGGTAAACTATGTATTGTGTGAGACAAATTATTTTCAATAATTAAAAATTATATATAAGTTGAAAATATGAAATTTATAGTTATTTTTGCTTATAATTATAAAATATCCATTCCACTTATAATTATCAAGCATTGTATAGTGCTTATTATTAGTAATCACTTTATGTATTCTATTAGGTGGAACCATAAGAAATTATTTTTAGTCTATAGTTAGTTAAATATTGGCCTAAAGCTGGTACGTAATAACTACACTGCTAAAGATGGTAGGTGGTATCCAAAGTCAGTTTTAAAAACCTTCATCACACTGTTGACATTTGAGCAGCTCTTCTAAAAGCAATCTGTGTGGGGAAGGTCCATTTAGTTTTTAAATAAGTGTTTTCCTTTCATGTTGTACCAAAATAGTTAAAAGAACTTCTGGGATAAGGACATAGTTTGTCTGATGCAAGTGCTTGCCTGTTCTGCACACTATCCTGCTTTCTGTTCTTATCAGTACTTAGACCAGGCAAGTCAGAGACAAGATTAGAAATTCAAGGCCATCCTTAGTGACACAATGAGTTTGATACCAGCTTTGGATAATAAGAAGCTTTTTCATGGGGGTGTTAGGAGAAGAAGGGAGGGAGAGAGAAAAAAAATATCATAGTGATAAGATGATAAAGAAAATGGCTGTACTGAAAAATATAGCATTGCATAATCGCCTTACTAGTTATAATTTCACATTTAAAGATGAGGTACTGTACCATTCTTTTGTTGCTCTAAAAGATTTTAACCATAATTGTGCCCTAGCAGTATAATTTTAGTATTATATAACATAGAAACTGTTTTCAGAGAGCTGTATCTCCTTTTACAGTTTATGAAGAAAACCAACAGCTTTACGAAAGTAGTCATTTTCACACACAAGACAATTTGATTCATGTCTAATTAAATTATGAGTTTCAGAGCAAACATTTCTCTATTTCAGATCTTTGATTTGTCTGATGTTTCCTCCCTCCCTCCCTCCCTCCCTCCCTCCCTCCCTCCCTCCCTTCCTTCCTTCCTTCCTTCCTTCCTTCCTTCCTTCCTTCCTTCTTTTCCAAGACAGGGTTTCTCTGTCCTGGAAATCACTTTGTAGACTAGACTGACCTCAAATTCACAGAGCTCCACCTGCCTCTGCTTGCTGGTAATGGGATTAAAGGTGTGTGTCACCACCGCTCTGCTTTGTCTGATGTTCTTAACACTCAAGAAGCAAAAGAAAAGGAAAAATGCTTTCCTTTTAAATTTGAAGAGTTAAGAGTTGTATTCATAACAGTGTATATGCTATGCCTCAGACAGATACCAAATTCAAGCAGATTCTTCACCGGCAAAGGATAATTAACAAATGAATATGGGGTATCTGTTTCTGCCTTGTAGTGTGCCTTGATATCAAAGGGATTTAGTAATTTGTTTTAGCCTGACTTCTTTACTTGGCATGAAATCAAGATATTTTATTAAAGAGTAAAAACTAGGTAGAAGTTACTAAAATTATTGACTTGGGAGCAGAAAAAAAGTAAAGAAAAACCACACAAATACTCATTTCCCCTATTACATACGAATTCTGTTAAATACATCAAACATAAATTAAGAACTCACTTTTTCTCTTTGTAAATCATCACACCATACATAACCATTTTTCTCTTTCGGCAGTGTGCCATTCTACATGGTTTAACTGAAATGGTACTGCTAAATTATGCCTGTTTCTTGAATTCTGGCCCGACGTATCACGGACAATGAAGCTTATTGTAGTCTATTTTATTCCCAAGTTAATACTAGTTGCCTAAAGATTTTGCATCAGTAGTAAGTGAAGATTAGTCTACCATGTAAATAACTACTTACCAATTTGATTCGTTAATCAAGTGTTGTGGATACCTATTCTTTAAAAAAGTTTTTTATTTAGTCATTAATTAATTTAGTTTTTCAAGGCAGGGTTTCTCTATGTGGCCCTGTCTGTTCTAGAACTAGCTTTGTAGATCAGACTGGCCTTCAACTCAGAGACTCAGAAATCCACCTGCCTCTGCTTCCTGAGCACTGAGATTGGAAGAGTACACCACCACTGTTCAGCTAAATTACAATTCTTACAGTAGTTCTATTAATGTCTGATAGTTTTTTTTTTAATTCCTTTTTTAAGTTTCTATGATTATTGTATGGAACAAATTGTATTACTTACTTTTTTATTGTCGTGATTCCATGATCAAGACAACTTATAAAAGAGTTTAATTGGGTTTATGGGTCCAGAGGTTAGCGTTTATAATAGTGGAATGAAAGCATTGAGGCAGAAAAGCCCAGAGCTCATATCACAGGCCAGAGCCAGAGAGCAAGCTGGTACAAGTCTTTTGAAACTTCAGTGTCTGACCCCAGTGACATACAACTTCCAGCAAGGCCACACCTCCTAATCCTTCCCAGCAGCAACCAACTGGGATCAAGTAATATCTTAGACTTATGAGAGACATCTCATTCTAAACATCATACCAATTAGAGATTTAAAACAATGTAGACTTTATGTGTGTGTGTGACAGTTTTATAGTAAGATAGGAAGACATCTTGGAACATTTTTTTTTAAGTTCCATTACTGAAGTAAACATCAGATACCATGCTTCAGATTTTGGGAATTACTGATGATGATAAAGGAACATTCATCCTATTTTGTGTAAAACAAAGATGGAAGAAAATTGCAATTTTGAATTTTTAAAAATATTACTAAGGTTCAAGGAGTGTCCATTAACTGATGAATAGATAATTGTATGATATAAATATAACATTCAATAAAAATACTGTGCTACCTTTCAAAGGGAGATTCTGGAGTAGGCACGATGACTCAGCAGATAAACACACTTGCTGTGCACACCTGATCTGAGTACAGTCTCGGGGTCCCATGATAGAAAGAGAACCAACTTCCTAAAGTTGTTTTCAAGCTACCACATGCATGTCTACATTCAAGCACAAACATATGCATGCACACATCATCACAACAACAATAATAAATTTTAATTTTTCACTGGGTGTGGGGGGTTGCACACTTTGAGTTTCAGGACAGCCTTGTCTACAGAATGATTCCAGGATAGCCAGATCTACACAGAGAGACCATGTCTTGAAAAATCTAAATAAATAAATAAGTTTTAATTTTAAAGACTGGTGTTCTTATATTTGTAATGATATAGCTAAATCTAGAGGACATCATGCCAAGTGGAATTTGCCAGGCACAGAAAGAAAAATGCTTTATGATCTTATTTGTATGTGGACCCTTGATAATAAAGTTGAATCAATATAACACTAGAACCCTTGTTCTAGGACAAGGTGAGGGGAGAAATGGGGAGAGGTAGGTCTTGCAGGCTACAAGTTTTTAGAATAAGTCTAGAGATCTTAGGTATAGGTTGAAAACTGTAGTTAATATGTATTGGGAGACTGGAGGTTTAGGTCAGTGCTGTGTAAGGCTCAGCATAACAATTAATGATATTGTGTATTGAGAAATTTAATAAAGGTATAGACTGTAGGTGCCTTTAGCACACATACACACTATAAGGGTAACTAGAGGATCATGGCTGTATTAACACTTTGTACTTTTCAGATACATAGATGAAGATGTAACTGAATGTGTGGTAGAGCACACACCTATTATGGATAAAACCCTGGGCTTCAGTTCCCAGCAATGTAAGCAGTCAGTCTAAAGTAAGATTCACTTGTTTTGTCTCAAATTGTCTAAACCAATAATATTTCTCTTTAAAGTCTTGATGACTTGTGTCTGTGTGTCTGTATATGTTTAAGTTTATTAGAAGCTGGGGACATTGTGACACACGTATTTAATTTCACTACTGCGATAGGGAGGCCTGGTCTACATACTGAGTTCCAGGCCATCCGAGGCTTCACAGGAGGACTTTGTCTCAAAAGACCAAGACCAAACTTTATTCTTAGAATGTGCACATTCTTTAGTCCTTTTAATTGCTAGGTTTTCACCTGATCTTTTAAGAAGATAAAGATTTATCTTTTTCTCCACTTACCTTTTCTAATTCATTTTTGATAGGATCGGAAACTCCATGGTACAGCTCAGCAACTGCTCCAGGATAGCAAGACAAAAATAGAAGTCATCCGAATGCAGATTCTTCAGGCCGTCCAGACCAATGAGCTGGCTTTTGACAATGGTGATGGAGTACTCTTAAGTCTTGTTGTCTTTTACAAGTTTAGCGTGCTTACTAAATTCATTAAGAATGAGGCATATGGGCTGGAAAGTTGCCCCGCCAGCTAAGAGCACTTACTGCTTTTGAAAAAGACCTGGGTTTAAATCCCAGCACCCACATTGTAGCTTACAACCATCTGTAACTCCAGTTCCAGGGGATTCAACACATTCTAAGACTTATGTGGGCACCAGGCATATACATGGTTTTCATGCATACATACAACCAAAGCATGCATGCCCATAAAGTAGTAAAATAAATCTTAAAAAAAAAACTTTCAAAAAAGGAAAAGAAAGGAACAGTCATTCAGAGTTTAGGGAGGAAGTTTTGGTTTAGGGATTTTGATTTGTTTCTTGAGTTTTACATAGGATGGTTGCTTTCAGATATTTACCCATTGTTTTTTACACGTAAAACAGAATTCTTCATTTCAATAAGCAACCAGATTTTTTTGTTTAATGCTTTAAGAAGCATGTTACTATTTAATAGTATTCCTTTGTTTAGCATTTTTCTTACTTTATTTAGATTTTTTTTTATTTCAGTGGTAGTCTTGAGCTAGTTATTAAAGAGCCAGAAACTACAGTTGTCATTCAGTATCTACAGATTGATTTCATGTCCTCAGTGGATCCCAAAATCTATGGATACTCGAGTTCTAAGTGGAACATGTCATAGTATCTGCAAAGAATATTTGTGCTTCCTCTCATGTACTTTATCTCTGGATTGCTTATCATACCTAGTCCAATGTAACCACAATATAAACAGTTCTTTTGTTTAAGAAATATTTACAATAACAAAATGTTTTTATATTATCAGTACAGATTCAGTTTTTCCCTGAAACATTTTTGCTTTGGAGGTGGTTGAATTCTTAATATGAAGAACCACTGTGTTTCCATCTCATCAAATTATATATACCAGTGTCTTCAGGTGTAGAACCTTTTCAGATGTGTGATTTTTATGTATAATGGCTTAAAATACCATTTTGTATATCAGCCTTCTATCTCTTGTTACTATAGTGTTTATTGACTTAAGAATGAGCCCAATGTCAGTTAGTCATTTATTTTTCATGGATTTTTATCACTAAATGTTAGAAAGTGAAATGATTCAATTAATAAATTTTTGTTTTTTTTTTCTTCTAGCAAAACCTGTGATTAGTCCTCTTGAGCTTCGGATGGAAGAATTAAGGCATCATTTTAGGATAGAGTTTGCAGTAGCAGAAGGTGCAAAGAATGTCATGAAATTACTTGGCTCAGGAAAAGTAACAGACAGAAAAGCACTTTCAGAAGTAATTTTAAAAACAATTTTTAGCTGTTTAATATGTTATTTGAAGAATATCATGGCGTAGATGACAACAATATTTCTTTTCCTTGCAAGGCTCAAGCGAGATTTAATGAATCAAGTCAGAAATTGGACCTTTTAAAATATTCGTTAGAGCAAAGGTTAAATGAACTTCCCAAGAATCATCCCAAAAGCAGTATTGTCATTGAGGAGCTTTCACTTGTTGCATCACCAACCCTAAGTCCACGACAGAGCATGATATCGACGCAGAACCAGTATAGCACACTGTCCAAACCAGCAGCGCTAACCGGTGCGTAGTATGTGCCTCTTTTTGTGTGTGTGTGTTTTTGTTAACATTAGATTATGGATTAATAGTTGGAGTCAAGGTCATTTGTACAGATCTTTTCTTGAATTATAGTTTAGGTTCCTATAGTAAAATTTATTGCTTTTGCTGTGGCTGATGGCACAGACTTTTAACCCAGCTACTTGAAATGCTGAAACAGGAGGAACACAAGTTTAAGGCTTGCCTGGAGAACTTAGTAAAACCCTGACTCAAAATAAAAATTAAATAAGTGATGAGAATGTAGCTCAGTGGAAGAATGCTTGCCTAGCATGTATAATGATTCACTCCCCAGCCTTGAAAGTTTATTCTAGCTGTTCATAAGAGTATAAAATTCAGAGACTTTTAATGTAATGTACAACCATCACCACTGTCAAGTTCTAGAATACTTCATCCCTAAAGAAAACTGGTATTCATATTCAGTACCCCATTCTTCTTCCTAGGCTATGGCACCATTAATTGCCTTTTTGTCTCAACGCATTTGTCTCCTAGTTAGTTCATTTCAGTGGGGTTATATGCTCTGTCGCCTTCTATATCTGGCTTATTTCACATAGCACACTTAATCATCTTTTGATTGAATGGTGCCCATGTTATAGTTTTATACTACATTTTGATTGTTCATTTGTTAGGATATTTGGGTTCTTTTTACTATTTGGATATTGTGAATAATACCTACATGAACATTTGTGTACATGTTTTTGTTTGAACACCCATTTTCAGTCTAGGTGAGCACATATCTATGAATGCATGTACCACGTCATATGACTTCTTTTTATTTAAAATTTGAACAGCCATCTGTTGTTAGATTTTCTTTTACTATAGCATCACATTGGGTGTCAATGTTGTTTCTGGTGTTTCATTTACTCTTTCCCCATGTTGGAACACCAAAACATTGTTGTTGATTGTTGGAGTTTTTTCTTTTAAATCTTTTAGATTTTAGGGGGCCCGCAACCCAACTCCCAAATAAATCACACACACAAAGAAACCTATTATTTTTTTTATAAATGCCCAGCCTTATCTTGGCTTGTTTCTTGTCAGCTTTTCTTAAATTATCCTGACTACCTATTGCCTCTGGGCTTTTTCCTTTTCTTACTTCTATATAGATATCTTACTTTCTTTCTTACTCCATGATGTCAGCTCCTAGCATCTTCCTCTCCTTGTTCTCTCGTTTCTTCTTTCTTTATCCACCTTTGATGACGGATGTCCTTCTGTATATGTGTTGCTTTTATTGGTTAATAAATAAAGCTGTTTTGACTAACAGCTTAGCAGAGTAAAGCCAGGTAAGAAATCTGAACAGAGATAAAGAGAATAAGTGGAATTAACGGAGTAACATACTTCTTCTCCAGTAAGCCATAACTTCTTGGCAGTACACAGATTAATAGAAATGGGTTAATTTAAGATGTAAGAGCTAACTAGGAATATGCCTGACCCATTGACCAAACAATGTGGTAATTAATATAGTTCCTGTGTGATTATTTGGGTCTGGGCAGCTGGAGAACAAAAGTGTTGTCTCCATCTACACTCCTTCTTTTTACCCTCTCTGCCTGCCAGCTCCGCCTATCCTTTCTCCTGCCTTGCTATTTATTGGCTATTCAGCTCTTGATTAGACTGTCAAGTGTTTTAGACCAAGGTTTTAGACAGGCAAAGAATCACAGCTTCACAGTTAAACAAATGCAACATAAACAAAAACAACACATCTTTACATCATTAAACAAATGTTCCAAAGCATAAACAAATGTAACACACCTTAAAACAGTATTCTACAACAGCTATCAAACTTGACAGATATTACTCAATTTAACATTCCCCAAAACAAGTGCATAAGTACATTTCACCAGTGCTTGTTGTTTTCTTTTTGTTCGGTGCTTGTTATTTCCTTTGTTGTTGTTGGTTTTGAAATTATTACAGCTATCCTAGTAGGATCATTATTGAAAGTGGGGTATAGGTCCTTGGCTGTTTGTGTAGCTGTCTTTATTTCTTCTTTCAGTTGTATCTTCCTCATGAATTGACTTCTGTCAATAACAGTGTCCTTTTTTGTCTTATAACAATTTGTTGTAAAGTCTGTTTTGTCTGACAATTATATCATCTTTAATGCTTTCTGCCAGTATTTTTTAACTACATTGCTTCATGCATCTATATTTATAATAACTGTCAGTAATATTTAATAAATTCTAATGCTAACTACTGGAAGTTAGTTTAAATTTTATAGGGTTATTCTATATGCTTGCTTTTCTTCAGACATGTAATTATAAGCTTGGAGGTCCAGTCATCTGTACTTCTGTACTTCTTTAGAACCTCAGGCTCCATTCCCTGGGACAGATTGCTGAACTCATGAAGGACTATATTTAATACTGCAGTTTTATTATAAAGAATATGAATTCGACTCAGAAAAATACATCTTTTCTCTTATATGTAGAACCTAGATGTATATGTAATAAAGCAGAAGAGGGTAAAATAAAGGGAATCAGTCAAGCGAGGGCAGGAAGCATGGGGAGGGAAGTGAATGGGAATAAGTAAAATGACATATATGTATGAAAATGCCAAAATAAAACTCAGTATTTCGTATGCTAACCTAAAAAATTAATTTAAAGAAGGGTTGGAGATAGTAGGCTGAGCCACAAGCGAAATGCAAGAACTGGGAGGGTCTTTCTGGTTCTTAGGATTTGTTGCCCTGTGTAACACATCCGTGTCTGTCACCAACTATGCTGTTCACTTTAGCTTTGGGGGTTCTGAATCTTTATTGAACTTTACTATGTGGTTGTGATTGAGTGAATCATTGCTGTGTGAGTGAAGTCAATTCCAGCTAGTTACTCTGCTCAGGAGGTCAGGGCATCAATATTATATGACTCAAAGCCCTAACCCCCTATGTTATAATTAGTCTTTTCTAGACATGTTATCCCCCATCATGAAACCGTTTAAGGACCTACAATGAAACACCTTATTAACATAAACTCCAGCATAGTCTGACACACCACTGTGAGTACCAGATCTCTATACTGGAGACAGTTCAAAAAGTTTAGGATAGTGGTCCTAATGTTGTGACCCTTTAATACAGTTCCTCATGTTGTGATGACCCCCCCCCCAACCGTAAAATTATTTTCATTGTTATTTTATAACTGTAAGTTTGCTACTGTTTTGAATTGTAAATTTCTGTTTTCTAATGGTCTTAGGCAATCCCCAGGAAAGGGTCATTTTAAGAACCCCAAGGGACAGAACCCACAGGTTGAGAACTCCTGACTTAGGGTCCCCTTACCATAAACTAATAGTAAAATTCTTTTTAATATAACAAAAGTACCTACTAAAGAATGAGGTCAGCCCAGGCAAATATGAGACCTCTGTCTCAGAACTCAATAGAGCCTGGGAGATGACTCATCAAGTAAAGATATTTGTTAACAAGCCTAACTCCCATAGTGTCCTCTGGTCACATGCATGCTATGGTATGCACATACATACCTAATCAGTCAAGTAATGTAATTTGTAAATTTTTAAACAAAAGATTTTTGGCTACTTTTCTATAAATGGTACTTTTTCCTAGAGCCTTATATATGACCTCTTTGTAGATTTTTCTAGTCTCTTATTCTCTCATTTTTTTTACTATTTAATTAATTACTTTTAAATTAGTGAATTATTTTTAGAAGGTTTATAATAGGCACATGCAGAATTTGAACAAGAAACAGAAGAGTTCATAAGCCAAATTTATACATATTCATCATCTCCCCTGCTATCAACATCTTAAACCAGACCGGCATGAGTGTGTTTTAGTTTGAGATTGGGTTTTTTACACTGCCCCCTTTCTCGTTTGTGATTTAGGGGTATACTGTTTTGATGCAGTCTCACTTTATATCCTATGCTGGCCTTGAACTCATTCTCCTGAATTACAGGCATGAGTCACAAATTTTTATAATTGGTGAGTCTACACAGATACATCATTGCCATCTGAAGTCCATAGTTTATATTAGCTTCTCTTTGTGTGGACATTGCCCGGGTGTTAGCCAGTAATGTAATAATATAATGTAATGTATTGTATGGTACATTGTAATGATAGGTGTCTGCCATTATATTTCCCTTTGCTATCTGCCAATCTGAATTCCAAACTACAAGCCTGGTAGTTCTTTGCCTTTATATTTTTTAATATTGAATTTGTTTCTCTCCCTTCTCCCAAATTCTGGAATTATAGGCATTTACCCCACACCCAGCTCAAGGATTCTTTTTCCAGGATGTCATAGCATGAGTTGAAATGTGTAGCCATTTCAAGACTGTGTTGAGAGAGAGACAGAGACAGAGACAGAGAGACAGAGAGGAGGGGATGGGGGGAGGGAAGGGCCAGCAGTATATGTGTGAGATGCCACAATTTCAGTATTTTTTTAGTACTCTACAAAAACTGTTACATACAGGTGTTCCTTCCCCTTTCTTCTGCTATTAAAGATTGTCTTTGTACATGATTTGCTCATTAACAGTGTAAGCAAGTTTGGGTGTTACAGCTCTGGAGCTACAAAGGTATAATTGGAAAGCCAGACCCTAGAACTGCAATAGGGACAGCTCTGGAGACTGGAGCTGCTGCAATAGGACAGCTAAGCCCTGGAGGGAATGGCACCCTGACTTGTTTAGAAGCCAGGCTACCTGAAGTTGGGGTGCAGTGGGTATGATTTCCCCCAAGATATAGCAACCCTGCCCCTCTTGTAGAGAGAGCCTTACAGCTTAGCTCTACACTTTTCCCCTAAGGGAATGTCCTAGCAGAGCTATCTGCTTCTTCTTTGGCCCAAGATGTTCCTACTTCTGCTATACTGTATGCTACAGGAGAAGCTGCTGCAGAAATGTAGCAATCTCCTTAGGCTCCAGGGAAAAGTTGTTACTTTTTTCTGCTCAGCGTTTTTCAGCTCCTGCTAAGGGAATATCTCAGGAAGGTTTTTTTCTTATCAGTCCTCTAGGGGACATCTCAGCAAGGTTCTTCCATTCTTCATCAGTGAATGAAGATCGTCAGCCAAGACTCTTTTAAGAAAGATTTATTTGGGAAGGATGACTCCAGGAGGGTGGCCACATCTACCAGGGTGGGAAATGACAGTCCACAACTGCATAGGCAGAGGGTCTTATATAGGCCTTCTTAGGGGCAGAGTTTTATCTGGGAGAAAGTTTTCTGCTCAGGGATTGGTTAGTTTTTCTGCTCAGGGAATGGTTAGTTTAGTTGGTCAGGGGCAGAGTTGGGGTTTCAGGGCCAAACTATGTTTCTTTCACTGGTCCTTTTTAGCTATTTTACTCTATTTTCAGGGCTAAGGCTAATTTTGCTTGCTCTGGTTCTAGAGCCAAAGTATGTTTCTTTGGCTCTAGGTTCAGGAATAAAGTTTCTTTCACTGGCTCTGGGTTCAGAGTCAGGGTATTCAGGGATTGGTTGGTTTTGTGTTTTAGTTTGTCAAGGGCAGAGTTGGCTCTGGTTTCAGGACTAAACTGTGTTTCTTTCTCTGATCTTTTTTTTTAATTTTTAATTTTTTTTAATAGCTTTCTGGCTCCAGTTTTTGGGACAGGGCATATTTCTTTCACTGGCTCTGGTTCCAGGGCCAAAGTGTGTTTCTTTGGCTCTGGTGTCAGAGTTAGGGTATGTTAAAAATAATTACAAACCCAAAACCATGGTTTTTGCTTTAGTATATACTAATGTCATTTGTGTTATCAGTGTTCATTATATTTTCTTTGGTTTCAAATCTTTGGTTACTAACTAGTGTCTTTTCACTGAAATGTAAGCCATTTTCTTTACGTCACTTCTGAGTAGGTAATGTGGTGAAGGACTGCCTTCCAATTTATTTTTATAGGGGAATATAATTATTCTTTCATTTTTGCATCATAGTTTTGTTATATATTGTTGGCAGAGGCTAACCATCCATGCTGCTGGAGGTTTCTCTCCTGCCCACCAGTTCCCAAATAACCACTCTGAGGCTTAATATTAATTATAAACTATTTGGTGTATTAGCTCAGGCTTATTATTAACTAACTCTTACAACTTTATCAGTCTACATTTTACCATGAGGCTCATGGCTTGTTACCTCTTTCTTATCTGGCCACTGCTGGCATCTCCCAGACTCTGCCTTCTTTTTCCCATTATCTTTGCTTGGATTTACCACCTTGCTCTATTGGCCAGCTCAGCTTCTTAATTAATCAATGGTAATAAAACATATTCACAGCATAAAGAAGGGTATTCCACATTTACAGCTTATTGCAGTTACAATTTGAATCCCAACTGGCACTACATCCTTTTGACATCTGATGTCTGATATTGTAAAGCTAAGTTTTATTTTGTTACTATGTGAAAAGTTAGTAGAGGAGGAAATCAAGGTGGAAATTTTGAAACCTACTCCAGAGTTTGGGAAGCTTTTGCATTGCTTGGCAAATGGCCCCTACTAGGAAATAACCTTGCTTATTTAATGAAATAAAAAGTATTTTCAAGTTGTGTGAATTACTTTCTCAAATAGTTATTAGTTTATGAAGGTCTCAGTAATATAGAACTACTATTTAACAAACTGCTATAAAGCTTGGAACACTCTAAAGAAACTGCATATTTTGATACCTGTGGACTTCTATAGCTATAGTTTATATGGCTCCCACCACAAATATCTTTAACATTCAAGTACTTTGTTAGCCATCTCCCGCTATCTTCTTTAAATGTCGTGGCCTCATTATCCGTCTTATAATATTGTATGTATGTTTTAAACTCAACCAAAGTGTAGACCTATAGTGAGTCAACCCACTATCTTATTTATTCCACAGTTTGTTACTACTATGTGGTAATTAGGTATATGCTGTGCTTACTATCTTAAATTTGATGATCTGTTAGGTTAGTGTTTATTCTCAATTTCTCAAAGATTCATTGGTTAAAGTAGATTTCAAGTATTTGGAAATTGATATTATGATAAAAAGTAATAAAGCCACACTTTTGAAATTGAGCTGATATGCTTACAATTCTACTTTTTGTTCTCTATTCTAGTCTGGTTTTGTTGGCTAGTTTTATGTCAGCATAGCACAAGCTAGAGATGTATATTAGAAGAGGGAATTGAAAACTGTCTACCAAGATCAAGCTGTAGACAAACCTCTAGGGCATTTTCTTAATTAGTGATATATAGGGGTCTAACCCATTGTGGGTGGTACCATCCTTGGGCATGTATCCTGGGTGCTATAGGAAAGTCAGCAGAACAAGCCAACAAGCATCACTCTTCCATGGCTTATGCTTTGGTTCCTGCATCCAGGTTTCTACCCTGTTTGAGTTTCTGTCCTGACTTTCCTCAGTGATGGACTGTGCTGTGAAACTCTAACCTGAAATATAAACCCTTTCATCCCAGAGTTGCTTTTGGCTATGGATTTTCACCACAGCAGCAGTAGCCCTAACTAAGACATGGTGGTTTCTTTTTTCATAATTTGTTTTAAAATGTATTACTCAATTATGTCAAGAGTGTAATTGTAGCATAGTGATGCATGTTGGCAATCCCAACCCTGGGAAGCTGAGATAGGAAGATCGGGGTTCTAAGTTAGGTGGGGCTACACAGAAGGCCTTATCTCAGAACAGCCATAGCAGTTAATAACATAGTTTTGTAGGTCACCATACTGAGTTAGTAAAAAAAGCTTATGAATATATTTAGTTATTAGATTCATGTGCTTTAAATTTTTTGTATTGTTTATGAAGGTGAAGAATGTAGTTTTACCCTATTTCTAATGTGGTTACAAGCAATTGTAATTATGCCATGTCATAAAAGAATGAAACCTCTAGATGTTTAATAAAGATCCTAAGTCTCTCTGGAGTTTTTTTTTCTCTAAATGAAAGCAGGTGGTAAGCATTGTCATGTCCTACTATTTTGAGATTACTAAAATATTTAATAAGCAACCAGGATTTGAAGTCGTAACCAGATGTTTTCAGTTTCCCCAGGATAACTTTTACAACTTAGTATTTACACTGGAAATGAGAAAAGTTTGCCATTGTTTTCAACAAAACAAACTACAAGCACAACAAATTTTTTTTTGATCAACAGTAAAAAGATAGCTACCCTGCTTAAACTGTCTTCTTGCTCCATAGTCTAACAAGCTTGAACAAAAAGATAATTTTTCTTCTTCCCACCTTAACAAGTTTGCTACTGCAAAGTGATTCAGTAGGATCCACCCATCTTAAGAATACCATTTAGTTGGACAGTGGTGGCGCATGCCTTTAATCCCAGCACTCAGGAGGCAGAGGCAGGCGGATCTCTCTGAGTTTGAGGTCAGCCTGGTCTGCAGAGCAAGTTCCAGGAAAGGCTCCAAAGCTACAGAGAGACCCTGTTAGAAAAAGAGAGGGAGGGAGGGAGGGAGGGAGGGAGGGAGGGAGGGAGGGAGGGAGGGAGGGAGGGAGGGAAAACTGTTTAATAACTTTTAAAATAAATACATATCACCTTTTGAAAATATTGAAAAGTAGTTCTGCCCTGTTTTCCAATGAGAAAACTACTGTTATTCTAATCTCTGTTCTTCTGTATGTAGTGTTATTTTCCTCTTGTTGCCCATGGTGTTTTCTGTTTATCAAAAAAAAAAAAACCCACAAAAATATGATATACTTTGTGATTCTTTGATTTGGTATCATTGAGTTTCTTGAACTTATCATTTTCATAAAATTTTGAGAGCTTTTAGCCACTTAAAACATATATATATATTTGTTTCCCATTTTGTCTGCTTTTTCTTTTAATCAGGAACTTCATTTAAACTTGCATGGTTCTGTCTAAGTATAATTCATAGTTCACGTATGTGTAATTCTTTTCACTGGTGTATTAATCTTGTCTGATGCTGTTGTTTTTAACTCAGACAACCTTTTCATTTTTTCTACTGCCTAAAATATGGACATGAAGGCAACATTTTAAAAAAAAGATTTATTTCTTTGTATTTTTTTTTAATGTGTTTTGGTGTTGTCTTTTTATATGTCTGTCTGTGCACCACATCCAGGCTGTTCACTTAGACGACAGAACAGGATATCAGATACTCTAGAACTGTAGTTACAGACAGTTGTTAGCTGCCATATGGGTACTGGGAATTGAACCTTTGTCTTCTGAAAAAAACAGTAAGTCTCTTCACCCTTGGGCCGTCTCTCCAGCCCTCAGACAATACTTTTAATTATAAGTTTAGTCCGCATAGTGACAAATCCATGTATCCAGATAGCTTTAGTCACAGTTCTTTGATTTCATTTTGAACACTTTTATTTGTCTAAGAAAAATATATAGTTGTGCTTAATTGTAACCCATAATTACTTAACTTTCCTGATACAGAAAATAAAATGTTATTTATATTTCAAATAGAATAGGAGCTGTTTGTTTATGTAGACAGCAAGGCAAAAGTACTTTTCTGTATCAGCTATATAACTATTAAGCATAGCTGTTATTTGCACTCAGAATTCTTTGTATCTAATCTGAATGCTAATATTTAGCTTTATTTTTCCCCTCATGTTTTCTAGCCACATAATTCTAAAATCTTTATGATTATAAAAGAATTATTTGTGTGTGTGTTTATTTTGTGCCCCCGACACAAAATAAATATTGGTAAATATTGTTCTTCTAAAGTTGTTTCTTATTTGTTTTAGTTTGTTAAGACAGATTCTCTTATATAGTCCAGGTTGGCTTGCACTGTCTGTATAGTTACAGGCTGTCCTTTAAGGCCTCTTCTGCCTCAGCCATACATTCTAGCATAACAGGTGTAGCCTACCATTCTAGCTGGTAATGTTCCTTTCTATAAATCTATTGCAGTTATGATTAAAAGTTTTCAGCTGTTTCTTTGAGTGAATGAAGGAGGCAGGTAGATTCCTCACAGATTCTCTGTGGAAGAATTTTTGTTATTTCAGCAAATCATCCTTTTTTTTCTGCTTTCTAAACAGAAAAGACATGGCTTTGTATATTACAATTGTTCTTAATTCATATTTATTTATGAACAGGTACTTTGGAAGTCCGTCTTATGGGGTGCCAAGATATCCTAGAGAATGTCCCTGGACGGTCAAAAGCAACATCGGTTGCACTGCCTGGATGGAGTCCCAGTGAAAACAGATCATCTTTTATGAGCAGAACTAGTAAAAGTAAAAGTGGAAGTAGTCGCAATCTCCTGAAAACCGATGACTTATCCAGTTCAGTAACCATGCTTTTTAAAATCATGTCACAGATTAAAGGGCTTTATTAATGGGGACAGACAAAAATGGGAAGTGTCCAAATAGGACCAAAAGTTTTAATTGCCATAATTTAAAAATTTTTAAAATTTATCATAAGAAATAGAAAAGCAATACACTTTGCTCTATTAAAAAATGAATGAGAATACATGGCAAATAACAAAACCATTTGAAGGAATGAAATGTTGAACATTATTCTTTATACCAAAATGAAGGTCTATGGACACTTGAGTTTTTTTTTTTCCCTATAACTTGGCTATTTTAATGGTTTGGTGATCATTATAAATTGAACTTTTTGTAATGGATGAGATTGTGCTGGAATAGTGACTGTAATCAGCTTTGGGAGGGAATGCATTCAGGGTCATGAAAGCAAAAATAAGAGATTTAGGAGCACATTGAGGATATCCTAGTATATAACATATAGCTGAGAAGGAAGGCAAATAACAATTTAACATTCGAGAGAATATGGAAGTAGCTTTCTTGTGTTTAGAGGGTACTGGGAGAGAAATGAAAATAATATTTAAGGCAATGAATGAGGGCTCTATCTAGCAAATGTAGTAGGAGATGATCAGGTGGCTAATATGGATACACATATAAGTAGGGTAGTTGAATTACATTATTACATATGAAAACCACCTTTTAGTGTTTGTGTTTTATCAGAAACAAATGTAAGAGGAATTGATAGGAATATTTATATATACAAAAGAAACCCAATTAAAATTCCAACAGTTCAATATTCATTATACAAAGAATCCTCAGACTGTTAGTGCTGTAAAATAGTGGTGATTATATTTTAACAGCTTACAGTTTTTAACCAGACTTACAAATTCTAATTACAGATGATGTCTGTGCTGTTTTGAAGCTAGATAATACTGTGGTTGGTCAAACTAGCTGGAAGCCTATTTCCAATCAGTCATGGGACCAGAAGTTTACACTGGAACTAGACAGGGTAAGATGAGAAATTTTTACTTGAAAATAGTGTAAAAATTTTACTTATTGGAAGCCTTTAAGTTTTATTATATTACATTGTTTTGTATTTTGAGATAGGGTCTTACTATATGTCCAGGCTGGGCTCTAACTCACAGAGCTCCTCCTGCCTCTGGGATTGAAGAAGGCATGCACCACCCTACCATGTCCAAGAAGTTTGCAAAGTAGAAGAACTTACATATTTCTGATGTTTCTCATCTGAGGGATGTGTATACGTTTGTCTTAAGACATTGGTATATATCTGAATGCTGCAGTATCTTTAGTTTGCAATAATCTGAAAACGTGTAGTTTACATCAACTAAAAAAGTCTGTAGTGGTAAAGTCTAGTACCAGAGTATATGTATGTTCCTACAGAATATGTTAGCATTGGGGTTATTTTGTATTGTTTTTTCTGTGTAGCTCCAGTTGGCTCAATTGCCAGTTTTCTTTCCTCAACCTGTGCTTGAATTACAGCCCTCTGCCACTGCCATGGTCAGCTATTTGTATTTAATAACATACAATCTATTTATTGCAGTAATTCTTCTGTAGCAAGATTTGTAAAATTGATTCTGAAAGGAGTTCTTATGCTCTGTTTTCCCAGCTGTCAGTGTGTCAGAATGTCTCTCACAAATGGTGTTTATAGCTAGGGTCTAGTCTCTGTCTGTACAACGACAGAGGTCAACACAGTACATTTAAATCTGCAAGATACTTTTTAGATTTTAATTCATCCATTAGTCTAGAAGAAAAGTAATCAGCCTTTATTGTTTTTTGATCTAAAGGTAATAGATTTTACTATTTAATGATCAATACATCTATACTATTTTAATTACATGTATCAGTTAGTGAAAGCTTATATTTGTTGTCTGGGGAGATTATAGGCTTTGGAAGAACCAAGTTATACCTCTAACTTCTACCTGTAAAATGTTTTTTTCTAATTTTTTTGATTTTATCGTCAAAGTAAGCATCCTGTTTCAGACTTACTGTTGCTTTTATTGTATCATAACTAGATCTGCCAGATAACTTTTACAGATATCTCACCTTTTCTGTATTTCTCTTCAGTGATATGTGAGATGTGTTAGGACTAAGTCCATAAAATTTTTTAAAGAAGTGGTGAGAATTTAGTGTTCACTATTTCACTAAAGTAATCTAACTAATCTCTCTACCTAAGCACCAGACTGATCTTCAGCAAATGCTACTTTCATCTCAGTTCGGAAACATTCATTCATTAGGCATTCCTATTTAATCAAATATTTATTGATTACTGTAGCATCTCAGTACTTCCAGGTACAGATTAACAATGAACACTATAAACAAGTTTCTCAGGTTTTCTTAAAGGTTTTATACTTCACCGGCTTTTCAGTCTATATCTCCTTAGTTGCAGGCTTTACTATTACAACAGAATTATCTATGTAGTCTATTACTTAGTTTTGAAGTCATATCTTTATTCTAATGACTTCATCTTAAAAGATAATGACTTTCCTATTCATACTTTATGATAGTGTGCTTAGAAAATTCATACAAGAAATCTTGACCTTAGGGAATTTATATGAAGAATAAATGTGAGGGCAAAGAGATGAAAGGCACGTAGATTGATAGATATCTGTCACTGAGATATAATTATAAGGTAATGAGAGGTAAACTAAATTGTATTAGTAGGAATGGAAAGAATATGTGAAAGATGAAAGGCAAATTAGTAAAACTTAATAACAGAGTTGACCCAAATCCACAGGAAGAAAATGCTTTCACAATGGTTTGAAAATAATTATACTGTAGAAGGATAAGTTCTAGAGTTCTTCGAGTTACAGATCATAAGTGAATCAATCCCATCCGTTTGTAAGACCATTCTTTGTGTATTTACTCATCAGCTTATATGTGCCGGGCATTTTATAGGATATAGTTTTACAGAGATACATAGTTACAGTGTAACTCGCAGCCTTACTAGTCACTGATTTTACATGCCAAGTATTATATCATTGCTGACTGTAATTTCTACAGTCAAAGTCCTATAGAAAAAGAAGATAGCTAGTAAACAGCTTAAAATATGCACAGAGATGTAGTACAGGGTCAGAAGTAAGGGACTACCGTTGACAGTGGAAATTATGCTTAACCTGAGACCTGGTGTGGGAAAATGTAGACAGATTGCTAGGATCCAAAGAGTATTCTAAAAGAGAAACCACTCCCTAACAGAGATGGGAACTTGATTTGTGGCCAGCAAAAAACCTGAGATAGAGGTGTGGTGTAACATAAAACAACTGAGGCAGAGGGTTGCCACATTATCACTTAGTTATAGGCTATGAGGTAGAAGAGAGTAAAAGATCTTTTTGCTGTTACTCTTGTCTTTGTTTTGTCTTGTGGATTTTTTTTAAGCTCACTTTGATCTTAAATATGCTCTTCTTGCCTCAGATTCCCTCATGTTCTACCATGCCTGTAGACTTTTAATAGGGTGCTTGATCTCTGGTTTACTACAGTAAATGATCTGACAGAAAGAAATACCATCTATTAGAGAAGCTACCCACCAATCTACAATGAAAAAACAGTCTTTAATAAGCAATATCCCAGAAGTAG
The DNA here is from genome assembly GCF_982192425.1 of Myodes glareolus. Classification (NCBI taxonomy): domain Eukaryota; kingdom Metazoa; phylum Chordata; class Mammalia; order Rodentia; family Cricetidae; genus Myodes; species Myodes glareolus. Next base: position 15,690,350 of record NC_142042.1, read on the forward strand.
GGGTAGTGAGGGATATTGAATGTTCGATTGTATCTAGAACACCATATTTACTTACTCTTATCCAGTGGAGAATTTCAGGATGGTACGATGGTTTAAAGTTAAAGGAGAAATAAGGAGAAAGTTTGACTAGGGGGTTCCAGTTTGAGTCTTAACTCACTGGAGCGAGTTCATAAGAATCTTTCCTGGGCAGGTCTTGGTTTTAAGAGATAATCTAATCAAGTAACAGTGTTTGCCAGATGCTTGGGGAAGAGATTGACTGTGCTTCATGACTTTGAAAGACAGGGCACAAACCAGTAGACAGATTCAAGTCTTTGAGTCCATTTGCTATCTTTTAATTGTCTGATAATATGACAAGTTTTTTAAGTTTATTTTCATCCATTTGGCTCACTATCTCTAAGATGGGTGTTAAGGATGATATGCAGTAATGTTAGGTAGAAAGGCAGACACAGTGTATATACAATGCCTATTATCCAGGCACACGTTAGCCATTCGGTGATACACTAATAAGCACGCAAATGCATGTATGCATGCACTGGTGCTTCTACAAGTTCATGCTCAGAGACCAGGATAAAACATCCTGTGTCACCTATTGCTCTGTCTTATTCCCTTGAGATAATATTACTATAAGAGAAATGAAAAAGAATTAGAGGTGTTTCTTCCATTAAAGGTCCTAAGATTGGCAGGTTAAAAAACAAATTGTGACAAAATAAAAAGTTAGATAGTTTGGAATCAGAAAGTTGGATTTTACTCAATATGAGCTTGTATCCAAAATTTGAAAATACAATGACGTTTAAGGAGAAATAGATAATGGGATTGAGATAGAGCATTTAAAGTTAATGTTTAAATGTTTAAAGAGAAGTGTTTTGAAAACTTGGGCGAATAATGAATGATAAACCAAAATGAGTAAGTAGAGTTTTAAAAAATTAAATGAGATTACAGATGTATAGATTTCATTTTGATACAATTGATGGGAAGCAGAAAATAAAATGTGGTTTGGCCATTAGTTGATGAATTATTTGTTCATATACATGAGGAGAACTGATAGAAAAGTGGTAAATGTTGTATTTGAAATTGAGGATGAGTTAAATGGCTCTGAGATATAGCTAAAGAAGTTGTAGGAAGAATAAGATGAGGTTTTATGATAAAGAGGCCAAGACACATGAAGGATAGAACAAGAAGGACAGCACACACTAAGTAGAGTTCAAAATGCAGGAATAGAGAGTAGCCATGTATAAGAACTTTCCAGAGGCAGTAAAAACTATGAGTTGCAGATTTGAGAATCCAAGTTTTTAGAAGAATAAGATACCCACAAATAAAAAGTAAAGAGAGAGGACTGTGGATGTTTAATCTAACCTTAATGCATGGAGGGAGTTGTACTGCCCTAAGGAAGACCAGTAGGAAAATCACCTGTTTTCATTTGGGAAATATACTCAAATTTAGAACTAGGAACAATAAGTGTATAGAGACAGAAGAATATATAAGTTTAGAATAGAAAGAAGGCTGTGGAAGAGTATGGACTGACATAGGAAAGAGATATAAGTAACATAATTTTATAAGAATTAATCATTCATTCATTCCTAATTGTTTGCCTGCCTCTTTCCCTGAAATGGAGTAAACAGTGCTTCTGTGACAGACTGACTTTTCAAGCATAAATCATGACCTTAAATTGTTCCTTGTCCCCATTTCCTGTCCTTTGTTCCTTCTTGTCACATTTTTTTTCCAGCTGTAGAATCTCCTCATTGGACTCCCAGAATGAACCAGATATTACTGTTTCCTCAAGTGATTGATTTGTCTTTGCCCCCAGGAGCCTCTAGTCTTCTAACTTTCCTGTTCTATCCTTTGTCCTAATAGGCACATAGCAGTGAAGTGCTTGAATTACTGAATAGTGTCCTAGAATAAGAGATACTGGCAGATGAGGACAGGAGCATTGGAAATGTTAGTATGCACCCCCCTCTTCTTCACTTCTTGGCCTTGCTTTTTACAGCAGTGTTCTATAGTTGCTGCCCCTTCTGGGTGGGTTGTTTTGTCGCGATCTATCTTCACTGGATTCTGATAATTACTGGATTTTGTTTATTTATCCTAAGAGTGATCATGACATCTGTTCTAGCTAAGTACTCGGGTTTTTATTCTTTGTTCTTTAATCACATCTTAATAAAGTTTTATTTAACTCTTTAAAGTTTTTAGTATGTCATCTGCTTGCTTTCTGCAAAAACCCATGTTTTCCTCAGAAGCTCACTGAAGACCAATAATCATTACATGCACCATTGTAAACATGTCACCATTCCTTAGCTTATGGATTTTCAAAACTGAACTTTATTTTTAACTTTAGGACAAACAAAAAGTTTATTTTTTGCCTTTTCTTTTTTTCAATAGAATTTCATTCTCCTTTACTTTAGCAGAGCTTTCAAACTTTTTCAGTTTAGTGCTCCAGTAAATTTTTTCATGATGTCTCTATAAGCCAAAATATAAAAGTAAAGATCCCATGGTTGTCTTCATTATGAAGTAAGTGCCAGATGAGGCATACCTGTTATCTCAGCACTTCCAAGGTTGAGGCAGGAAAGTTTAAGGGCAGCCTGAGATATGTATAGTAAGAGCCTTTCTCAAAAACAAAACAATAAACTAATTATGATTGCATTTATGTCCTTGAAAGTCAGTTTTGGGAGAACAAGTGTTAAATGCTTTTATGTAGTTCTCATTTAATTACAAATAATAAATAGTATGCATGTATGTTGTCCAGTTTTTTGTTGTTGTTGTTATTGCTGAACAAGAATCTTAGTAAAGATTTGATGGCATCAAGATAGATATAGCTCTGTATCTTTATTATAGTGAAACTATCCATAAACCTCCTCTGGTCGTTCTCATTGTGCACCATAGATACCACTGTGTTCCCTCTGAAAAGTATAAGTATTCCCAAGCACCCTGGGCTCCTCAGCAGATCATTTCAAAATTCATCCTTCCTCATGCCTCTTTCTGCTAAATGTACATCTTTTTTCTTAAGTGCAATACAGTATTGTATTTGTATACTTCTACTATAGCTACATGTAAAGCTGACTAGGTGAGTACCTCTTGTCTTTTTCTGTTTATATTCCAGTCCTAGAGTGATCAGCCACACAGATTCTTTGTTCATACCCTACAATTTTTTTATTCTAAATTCAAATTCACAATAAAGCAAAATGAAGCAGGAGCTGTATTGTCAACCAGTATTGCCAACTAATACCTAATTCAGATCCTATTGCCCAGCCTTTTTGAATTGTACTTTTACCCTATCCAAATTGTATTTCTCCTGTCCTTTGAAATTACTTGTAAAGCCCTTGCCCTTTAGAACTAACCTATAGTTTCCATTTAACACAGTGGTGGTATCTCTTTATAAAGAAGCCTTACTTAGTCTGTATGCTTTGTGCCTCAGATTCTATAGTTTTAGCCAACTTTCCTAAATTACTTTGGGTGTTAGGGGTTAAAGAAAAATGACAGTTTGTTGTATAAATTATAGAGTACTGATAATATGCCTAGGTCATAATACTGCTCAGTTTGGGAAGAGTGTTCATAGGGAACAGTGCAAAGGGACAAACAGTAAAAGTTATTGTCCCTGAAACCTTGTAGAACTCCAAGAATACTCATCTTAGCTCTGTGAATTCACATTCCATACCAAATCTCAGAGCTTTAATTTATTGCAGATTGACATACAGACTAGAGATAGGGAAAAGAAAAATCAATTAGTAAGTTAGTTTTAATAGACTCACTAGAATGGATAGCAGAAGTGAAGTGATTGGGACAACTCTTTACATCGTCTCACCACTTCAGCAGTGCAAACAGTAGTAAATCCACCACTAGCACTTGTGCCTCCTCAGGCTGCTTAATCTATAAACCTTTTGTAGGTGGAGTCGCGTGTTCGTCCAGGCTGCCCAGAACCAAAATAACCATACAGAAACTGTATTAATTAAATCACTGCTTGGCCCATTAGCTCTAGCTTCTTATTGCCTAACTCTTACATATTAATTTAGCCCATCTCCATTAATCTGTATATCACCACGAGGTCGTGGCCTACCAGCAAAATTTCAGCACGTCTATCTCCGGCGGTGGATCTATGGTGCCTTCTCTCTGCCTTCCTTCTCCCAGCATTCAGTCCAGTTTTACCCGCCTACCTAAGTTCTGCCCTATCTACAGGCCAAGGCAGTTTCTTTATTCATTAATAGTAATCACAGCACACAGAGGGGACTCTCACATCAACCTTTGCCTCATATATCTTCTTGATCTTTAGTAAGTCTTCCTGTTCAAAACAGTGGCCAAAGATAGGAGCCAGTAAACCTCCATTCTCCTGATTTAAAAAGAAAAACCTAAATCTAAATTACCAATCCTTAGTTTATTCTTTCAGTTTATTTCTAAAAATAGTTATAAAATATTAAACCTTGTATATGCATGTGATTTATGTGTATGTGTCTGTCTAATCCTAAAATACATATATTCCCATACTTTTAATTCCAATATATTTTTGTCATATTACTTATGAGTCAAAAATGAGATGAAATCCTGGGATCACATATCAAAACTTCTATTTTCTCATTTTTTTCTTTTGCTAATACTTAGTCTGTATTAACCAGACATTGTCTGTCATTGTGACAAAACCCATGAGAAAATCATCTCAAATAAAGAGACTTTTTCCTGTAGCTTACAGTTTCAGACTTTGGAGTTCATAGTCATTTGTCCCAGTTGTTTTAGACTCAGAGTAAAACAGACATAATGAAAGCACTTAGAGAAAGACTTCTCGCCTCCTGACAGCCAGAAAGCAAGGAAAGAAACAGGACAGAATACCAGTAGTCCTTCAGCTGTATTCTCCCAGTGTGCTCCTTCCCCACTAAAGCCCCACCTCCTAGAGTTCCACCACTTCCCAGAAGCACTGCTGTCACCCTGGATACACCTTCAGCAGGGTCCTGGGGGAGACTGACACTTCAGACCATATGATAACAAAGAACCTCTGACATGTTTTGTTTTGACTCATGTATGTTTCATGTTTCCTTTTTATAAATGTTTTCATTTTCATCAACTAGTTTTATAAAGTAAAAAAGTCTATTAATGTGTGTATACTAGGAACTTACGTAATAGGCAAAATTTCACAAATTAAAAATTGTTATATAAAAGAAGTAATTTTTATAGAACCTAAAGGGAAATACATTTATATCTTATTTGTGGGTAATCTGCATAATTCCTAAAAATAAAACAGTGGAACAGTTTGGTACTTTCTAATTAAAATGTGCATAAATTGTAACATACTGCAGAAATCAGCCATGATTTGATCCCAGCATACAAACTATTTAGGAGTAAGTTGTCAAAACCTTAATTATGTTTTCACAAGTAAACATTATTTCTAATGACCATAGTATACTCTCTTGTTGGTCGTGAAATCATATACTTAACTTGTCCTCGTGTTCTGGATATTCAAGTCATTACCAATTTTTAATATGTCTTTTTTAGATTATAGTAAAAGAATATTTTTCCATAAAAAGCATAACTTAAACATCATCCCCCTTCCATTTGACACAGGCTGCTATGCTCACCAGTCTTATTGCCTTGTAGTAATCTTTTGAAAATTCAATGGCCTGATATTCTCATAGTACTTACAGTATATAGCACACTAAAGTGCAGAAGAGAAGCCATTCCAGACCTTCTGTGGCCCAATAGTGGGTCAAAGAACTGGGTTTTCTGAGGGAAGCCCTGTGACATTTTAGCTGCAGGACAGTAGCAATGATGATCTTTGGAGCCCCGAAAGATTGAGGTTCTTAGCGGGAGGGAGGTTTCTGTAGTTTTTGATTGTTCTCAGCATGTTCTTTGAGCCTTGAACCTTAGAAATACATTAGCAGAGATGGTGTGAATATAAGTTTATTTATTATTTGAGTTAAAATTTGTAAGTTTGATAAAAGTGATATACAATTGAAAAAATTAGTGTTATTCAAAATACTGGATTGTAATGTGTACTTTGTTTATTGTATTTGCATTTCATATATTTTGTGATATTTTATTCAAGTGTGTGTCCAATGATGTCTTTTCTGTTTGTTTGTTTTCTTTTTGTTTGTTTTTTTTTAATTACTTAGTCACGTGAACTGGAAATTTCAGTTTATTGGCGTGATTGGCGATCTCTGTGTGCTGTAAAATTTCTGAGGTTAGAAGATTTTTTAGACAACCAGCGGCATGGCATGTGTCTCTATTTGGAACCACAGGGTACTTTGTTTGCAGAGGTAATAAATGTATTTTATTCAATGTGCATAACTACAGTAGAAATTGTATATGTCGGCAGTATGATACAGAAATGTCAAGAACGTTATGTCAAAAGACAGATAGCTTGAATTCTTGACTGCTGCATATTAGGGGTGTGACTTGGAGAAAAATCATTTATCTTCTCTAGGTCCATGTTCTCATCTGGAAAATGAAGGGGTTGGACTCAGTTATAGATCAGATTCTTTTAAATTCTCAAAAGTTAGGAGTCTAGTACATTTAAGGAAACATAATCCTTAAAGTTTTCATGTTGACTTGAATTTTCTTTACCACAGGTTACTTTTTTTAATCCAGTTATTGAAAGAAGACCAAAACTCCAAAGACAAAAGAAAATTTTTTCAAAACAACAAGGTAATTACTAAGAATCGAATGCAGTATTTAATTTTTAGAAAATCCAACTGTTGTCTTAAAAGTAATTGTATTTTCTTTCTTTGTAGTTGATTTCTAACATTTTTTAGTACTTAAACATATTCTTAATAGTAGCCTGTGTGATCTCAAAATATGCTGTCTGACCTCAAAGTGATCCCCCTGCCTTTGTCTCTTGGTGCTTGGATTATAGGCATGCACCACCATGCCTGGCTTAGTCACTGAGTTCAGCGATAGTCAACTTATGATTGTTTTACCATTTACCACTCACTGCCTGCCCTGCTGCTTTCTGAGCTTATTTGAAGCAAACTCAGGTATCACTGAGTCCTTGTTGTTCATTATCATAAATGTCTTAAACTTTAGTCGCACCTAACTACTAGAGTTAAGAAATAATTCAATTTTTTTTATCTATTTTAAAAAATTATGTGTGTGATTTACACTAGCTTTAATAAAAAACAAAATAATTAAGTAGAGAACTAGTTTTTAAGTTACAAATTTGTTCTTCATAAATTATAAACTGATGAATATGGATTTTTAAAATTTTTATGGCTTTTGGTAACATATAAAGAAATTACTTATCCCACTTTCGTTATCCACTATATCTACAGGCAAAACATTTCTCAGAGCTCCTCAAATGAATATTAATATTGCCACTTGGGGAAGGCTAGTGAGACGAGCTATTCCCACAGTAAATCATTCTGGCACATTCAGCCCTCAGACTCCTGTACCCGCTACAGTACCAGTGGTTGATGCACGCATCCCTGAACTCGCTCCTCCAGCCAGGTATATGTCTTACACAGCCATTACTGTGACATCATAATATGGATTACAGTGGTTGCACTTCGTCCCAGTCTTTTCCAAGTAGAATTGTGAAACTACTGCACTCCTTATTTAAAAGAAGTTAGTTTCCTTTTATTTTGCAGCTACTTAAAAATAAAGACCTTGATTGCTGTTTCGGTAAATTGCTTTGTCTTCTGTAAGTGATTCTACAGTAACCAAATTGGACTTTGATCTTGAACCTGAACCTCCTCCAGCCCCACCACGTGCTTCTTCCCTTGGAGAGATAGATGAATCTTCCGAATTGAGAGTTTTGGATATACCTGGACAGGCAAGGCATTTTAACCCTTCCTTCTACAATTTCTTCTTTAGTAAAGTTATTATAGTGACTAAAGTGTATATTTCAATTAAAATTACCAGCATGAACTATGAGTTTGCATTTTGTCTTTAGGGTTTTTATTGTTTTGTTTTGGGTTTTTAAATGAGTAAATTTTTTAAGGAGATGAAATTGAGGGGAGATAGCTACTTTCTTTCTGTTGGAACAGTTGTCCTTGACCTGTCTTCTCACAGGCCAAAAGGAATACAATGGGCTACAAAAATTTGAGGAGTATAATGTTACTTTTTCAAATTTTTTTTTTCCATAGGAACCTAAGTAACCAAATCTGAAATTTTTTTCTCTAATGCTTTTGGAATTTTTTCTCCAACTTCATGATTATCAAATAATTTTTTTACTGTAAGTTTCTCTAGTTTATTGAGCACTTAATATTTTGCAGGGTTCAGAAACTGTTTTCGATATTGAGAATGACAGAAATAACATGCGTCCAAAATCCTGTTCTGAATATGAGCTTGACATTCCTGACTCAGGTCGAAGCTGTTGGAGTGTTCGAGAGCTTGAGGAAAATAGGTGAGGAGCTAGTAGATGAAATGTGTTACTACTATCTTCTTGGATCTGTAGTTGCCTTATTTTCATTGTTACTGTTTTAGATCTCAACAAAGGTTTCAGTTCAATCTACAAGACTTCAGGTGCTGTGCTGTCTTGGGGAGAGGACATTTTGGAAAGGTAATCTATCAGCTCTTTAAGAATACTTCCAAAAGCAGTAATTCAAAAGGATATGAACTGTTTTAATCTTATTTCAGGTGCTGTTGGCTGAATATAAACACACAAATGAAATGTTTGCTATAAAAGCCTTAAAGAAAGGAGACATTGTGGCTCGAGACGAAGTAGACAGGTCAGTTTTTTAAAATGGAAATGTTTCTTTGAGGCAAGAGATTGAGTGGATAGCATTAAGTCTGAGGTCCCAGAAACATCTGATGAAGCTAAATATTTCTCTATGGCAAATGACAGACATTAATTAAATGCTGGTTTTCTTTCCAGTCACTTCTCTCCCTTACTCAGTGTTTGTGGATTCCAAGTAAAGACAGTGGAATGTTTAAACTAATTCCATTACATTTTAATAAGTTGAGATGTTAATAAAGTTTTAGCATGGAACTGTTTCTCATTGTGATTTAGTAAAACTAGTCACATTTTAGCCTGTGAAACAGATAAAATGTTACTTACTGATAACCCACAAGTAACTCAAATGGTTAATACCATCAATTTTTGAAATACATCTTTATAAATTATCCCTTCTTTGTGTTTGTAGGAGGAGGCCGTTTGTTGGTTCCCGGCCACTTAGCCCCAAAATAATCACACAGAAACTGCATTAATTAAATCACTGCTTGGCCCATTAGCTCTAGCTTCTTTTTGGCTAAATCTTACATATTAATTCAACCCATTTCTATTAATCTATGTATTGCAACATAGCTGTGACTTACCAGCTAAAGTTCTGGCGTCTGTCTTCCGCAGGGCTACATGGCTTCTCTCTGACTATGCCTCCTTTCTCCCAGCATTCAGTTTAGTTTTAGAACATCGAGCTCTGTTCCTTTATTAACCAGTGATATTTACAGCATAGGAATCCCACATCATGTGTTTTCTGAGTGTTCTGTCTGCATGTATGTCTGTGTACTGTGTGCATGCAATACTTATTGAGGCCAATAGTAGTAGAGGGTGTTGGATCCCTTGGGCTTTGAGTTACAGTCAGTTGTGAGCTGTCATGTGGATAGCAAGAATTGCACCTGAGTCCTAGAAAAAAAACAGTGCTCTTAACCACTGAGCTATTTTTTAGTTCCCTTCTTTGTGTTTTTTTAAATCATATTTTCAGTATAGTACTTTAACTTTCAAAGAGTTTAATAATGATAAATGGCCATGAATACATCTTTATTTGGTTATAAAATGCATGGACTTTAGGAATAAAAGATTAGAATTCAAGAATATATTTTAAAAGATTCATACACACAGACATGTGGAATTATTTTATAAAATGGTACATTTATCAGAAAAGCTTTTACATGATATTTAGTAGTATTTTTCTTGTACCACTAAGAATCTTAATAGAGAGTAGTCCTGCAGATAACTGGACAGATAGATAGCTCATCTGTGAAGACCATTTCTTTCTAGAAGACAAGGTTTGGTTGCCAACTCCCACATAAATATAATTTTATTTTTTTGTTTTGCTTTAATTCTTTGTTTTCATGATTAGAGATTGAATTTAGGGCCTTGTGCATGATAGGTAAGGACACTACCAGTGAACTACATAACCTAACCCTCTGCTTATTTTTGAAACATGTAGCTCAAACAGGTTTTGAATTTGTGGCCCTCTTGCCCCTGCCTCCCTAGATATCTGAGATTACAAGCCTGTATAACAAACCTGGCCGTGCACATTATGACATATATGTATATGTGTATTTAACTATATTTGCCTTCCTAATTAAATTGATACCTATAATGTTTTTTATTTTTTCATATGAGTAGTTTCTGGTCATAGGAACACACTTTTAATCTCAGCAGTCAGGAGTCTGAGGTAAAAAGATTGCTGTGACTCAGGGCCAGCCTGGACTGCCTACTGAGATTCTGACTCATATCCCTTCAAAAAATTTAGAATTTGAACCATTGTTTACAAATTGACATTTAAAATCAATTGGAATTTGCCTATTTGAGTTTTGCCTCTTTGCCTCTCTTTTTCCCATTCTTATCAAATCATATCAAAACAGATGCCTCTTTGATAGCCAAATTACCAACAAATGTAATTTTCTGGACCTTATACAGTAGCTAACCATTTTAAATGCTTAGAACTGTATTTATGTTACAAAATAGATAAGTGAAGCTAATCTTTTTTATCCATTTGTACTTGAAATATCAGAAGTTTCAAATATTTTTATTCCAGGTTTGTAATGTTGGTAGTGTTGAACCCAACCCAGGCATGGTGGCAATGACTGTAATCCCAGCACTCAGGTGTCTTACACGGATGGACTCTCAGAGTTTCGGGCCACCCTCCCTTATGTTGAGAGTTCTATAGCTACAGAGTGAGACCGTACCTTGAATTCATTTGTTTTCTTTTTTTTAAATATCTATTATGTATACAATATTCTGTCTGTGTGAATGTCTGCAGGTCAGAAGAGGGCACCAGACCTCATTACAGATGGTTGTGAGCCACCATGTGGTTGCCGGGAATTGAACTCAGGACCTTTGGAAGAGCAGGCAATGCTCTTAACTACTGAGCCATCTCTCCAGCCCCTCATTTGTTTTCTAAAAAAATAAGAAACTAGTTCAGATTGAGCATCTATAATCTAAAATTCTGAAACTTGAAATGCACAAATTCTCAATGTTTTGACTAAAGATGTGATGTTAAAATCGATATCATTGATTGTTCACAAATGTTTCATATACAATTATTTAAAATGTTGTAAAATTATTTTTAGATTTTTGGATATAAGGTACATATGAAACAAATGAATTTCATGTTTAGACCTCAGTCACATATTTTTGCTCTATCTTATTACCTGTGATGAGAAACAGTTCTGGCCTTAAACATTTCAGTTAAGGTATCTATAACCTTAACTACTCTCGTATCCTGGTTGCTCATATATGTTTTTGCTACATTGTTATTACTTTGAATCAGATCTTTTTAGAAAGATGCTGTCTAATTAAGGAAATTAGAATAATCCTAATATCATAAAGAAAAAGTTGTAGATTAGAGACTAGAGCCAAAAACCAGATCCTAACCATTACCTCTGGTGAAATACAGCCTAGCCTTGGATAAAAATTGAGAAATGCCTAAAATAGTTTCAGTTTTAAACTTTTCTAGTTTTGGGTAATTTAGATGGAGTTTCTTTGTGTCTCAGCAGCCACTTGCCAAATAACAACTCAGAGACTTAATTATAATTCTTGGCTGATAGCTCAGACTTATTATTAACTAGCTCATAGAACTTAAATTAACTCATTTGTATTAATCTATGTACTACCCTGAGGCTCATAGCTTTAACCTCTCTTGCAAGTCCTGCTTCCTTTCCATCTGGCTGGCAACTCCTTTGACAATCTCACCTGCCCAGCTATAGGCCAGTCAGTTCTTTAATAACCAATGAGAGTAATACATATTGAGAGTGTACAAAGATTGTAACATGGAAACAGATCTCAAATATGAACACCAAAAAGGAGAATGTTTCAGGAATGGTAAAGCTCACTCTTCGAGAAATTCTGGGAAAGTAGTTTTTAAAAAAAGCAATTTAAAATGTTATCTTTTTGTGACGGTATTTTGGGGTTTGAGGTTGATTGTTGGTTGGTTTGTTGTGTGGGTGGTTAGTTGGTTGGTTGGTTTTTTGAGTCAGGTCTCTCTGCATAGCCCTGACTGTCCTGGATCAACTGGCTTTGTAGACCACGCTGTCCTAAAGCTCACAGAAATCTAGCTCCCTCTGGGTCCTGAGTGCTGTGATTGAAGACAAGTGCCACCATGCCTGACTACTGTACTGTATCAGTTTTTAAAAGATCCAAAAAGAAATAATAGTGTTACCTATCTCTAACATTTGTGGTTTTCCTCAACTTTTGGAATGCCACAGTGTTATTTGAAACAACAAAGATCAAAGTCTAAATATTTTAGGATAATGATGATCGTAATCATGTGTGGTTTGCCCATGGAGGTCAAAGACATGGTGTAATTCTTATATACCAACTTATGTGTTTCAGACCCTGAACTCAAATAGCTAATTACACACTCAGACATCTTACTGACCTTGCCCTCTTAATTTAAAGCATTAAAGCTTTTAAGAATTTTTTTTATTCTAAGTTGCAATATAAACAGAAATGAAGCTTGCTTAGTATTAGAAATATTTATTATTTCTTAATAAGGTTTATCTATTGTTATTTTGACTCAGTACTAAAAATTAATATGTTAATTCAAGCTCCACTTAAATAACATATTATTACTAATATTTGACATATTCCTTTCAAGAATTTGTCTTGTTCTTATGGGGATTGCTACAGGTATTTGTATAGTATCTCAGGAAATCATGTTGTTCTCAAAGAATTCCCTTTTGAAACATGTAGAATTCTCTTAGCTTTCTAGTCAGTCTTCTAGATTAAATTTTTATCAGCCTATTTGTATCTCTCAACTTCATGTTTTATATGATAAAAATTTGAATACTCAAGCTAATGAATTATAAATGCTGTCCTTGGAATTACTATGTTCACAAACTTTATTTACTTTTTGGGTCTCTCTTTGTAAATTAACTATAATTACAAGCTCCATTTGTGCCAGGCTGATATTATCCTGTAAGTTATATAACCTTTATGTCTGCTACTCATTAATATATTTTCAATTACCATTATATATCAAGTAGAACTTCTCTCATAGTATTGCAAAATAAATTTTTATGATTTTTAAATTCATAAAAGTTTAAAATTTTATTTCAAGTTTTGGTAATGTTTTTTTCTTACAGCCTGATGTGTGAAAAAAGAATTTTTGAGACTGTGAATAGCGTCAGGCACCCCTTTCTGGTGAACCTATTTGCATGTTTCCAAACAAAAGAGCATGTTTGCTTTGTGATGGAGTATGCTGCAGGTGGGGACCTGATGATGCACATCCATACCGATGTCTTCTCTGAACCCAGAGCTGTGTGAGTATGCCTTCAACATCTGCCTCTCTCTCCGTGACTCATGACTTTTTGGGACTAAAAAGAGCTGTGACTTTTGCATCCTTGCTTTTTCCCTAATGAATGTAGACTTTTTGTTTATATACTATGTTATCCATAGTGAAAATTTCATAAGTTACCATTATTTTCATACTTGATCATTTAGATTCAATTTAGGTTACATTTAGATCATTTTTATTTTAGTTATTAGTTTTATCCCTACAGAATGACATCTGGAGTCCTAAGTTTAAAGGTAAATTATACTCAAAATACAATATATATAATATATGTATTTTACATATAGGTATGTTGGTATCTCATATTTATAATATTTATATTTGTGTTTTAAAGAGTAAATATGTGTTTATAATATATCCCAAACAATGCTTTAAAAAAATTTGGTATTGGGGCTGGAGAGATGGTTCAGAGGGTAAGAGCACTGGCTGCTCTTCCAGAGGTCCCGAGTTCAATTCCCAGCAACCACATGGTGGCTCACAACCATCTGTAATGAGACCTGGTGCCTTCCTTGCCAACAGTACATTGTATGCTTAATAAATAAATAAATCTTAAAAAAAAAATCAGTATAGGTTGATTGCCATTACACAAAAAGCCAGAAGTGTTTTAGACTTTTGTTTCTTCATTGTTTGAACATTTGCCTAGTATTCCAGATCCTTAATCACAACATTCTCCAATTTCTGTACCTTCCTCCCCTACACCATGTAAGGACTCCCCATATTACACAAACTAACCTAAAATTTGGTATATATTCTAGTCTAGCCTCAAAACTCATAGCCATCCTCTGTCATCTCCCCAAGTTTTATGATTGTAGGTGTGTAGTGCCATTCACAGCTCTGAAACTTTCTGAATGAGAGGCCGTGCTTTTGCATCAGTTACGGTCTCATGGTAATGTGTTGGGGATCCAGACTTTGGACATAACACAGAATGTTGTGTTAGAGCCTTTCATATTTCAGTTTGGAGGATTAGTGATGTTCAACCTGTATTCTTATAGCCTCCAAGAAAAGGAAGAGACATCAGGATAAACCATTTTTGTAGTTCAACTAAATTGTATATTAAAGTTAACTTATTCAAATACTTAAAAGTCAAGAGTAGTAAGCATTTTACATTATTGGCCATATACAGTGTATTATTTATTGTCCTAATTTTACAGCTTTTGCATAGTAGAGACCTAGAAGGGTACTCTATTAGCTATATCTTAGGAGACCCACAAGCTTACATCTCTAGCCCCAATCTCTTCACTAATGATCCAGCTACTAATAGTACCCAGCTCAGGACCAGCTTTTCCATTTGTAAGGCCCATAAAAATCTCATTTAGCATCTCAGGTTGTTTTCCTGCCTATTTTTTTTCTACCGCTTCGCAGACCTGCTACTATTACAGTCTTCGTCATCTTATTAAATAACAATATTATCTTTTATGCTGTCCAAGCCAAAATGCTGAGTGTCATTCATGGTCCCCTTTTTCCCTCACCTGTAACAACCATGTAATTAGCAAATCCAATCAACTCTCTTCAGAATATTCCCAAATCATTAGACTAAAAAAATCCAATAGTACCTTTATTGATTTTACTTTTGAATTATCTTAGTTCTATTTTGTGATGAAGCATCAACTAACATCCATGTAGCAATTTCTTTCACACTTTTGATTTTCTGTGTAACAGTTAGAGGTGTGTGCATATAGATAGTGCCACAGCTTTCACTTTTCAGATAGGAAAAGAGGAATTAATTCTGATGCATAGTAAAGTAGTTTAAAATTAGGCTGAGTAGTAAAAAGTCACTAAGAATTAATTTTCTGAATGTTTAAAACTTAAATTTTTTTCTTATTTTTATGTGTGAGTGTCTGTAACATGAGGGCCAGCTTATTGGGGTTTCTGTCCCTCCCAGTCCCCAACAGCCAGCAAGCAACAAAGAAAATCACACACAGGACTCCATAAGATTACAAACTGATTGGCCCTTAGCTCTGGCTACTTATTAGCTCTTATAACACATATTACCCCTTGTCTGCCCGCATCTCCTGCTCACCTAGATTCATCTCCTACTCTTTTTTTTCTTTCTGGAAGTCTCGCCTATACCCCCTGCCTGGTGATTGACATTGAGCTTTTTATTACATCAATCACAACACAATATATTTTACATGATAAGAATAAACAAATATTTGAGTAACTATAAAGTGTCCATTGAACTATAAAAGGGTTCAAGAGCAATGAAATTTAATTTAATTTAATGAAATTTGATTTAATTTTTCTAACAGATTTTATGCAGCATGTGTAGTTCTCGGGTTACAATATTTACATGAGCACAAAATTGTTTATAGGTAAGTACATTTTCCTTGTTTCTAATAGCTTACTCCCGCATGAATTGGAATTCAGGATAATTAACAAGGATATTTTGTGCTTAACCAATTTTTTAGTTTTATTCTTGTTAATTACCTAAATTCAATTCACACGTGAGTCCTACCCCAACTTGGAAAGCTAGCTCACCAGCATGAGAGTTGTGTGATGGATTCTTGGTTGTTGGCCCTCTGCTTATTTCCTAATTAAAATAGTGACACAGTTCACCAGTAGCTTTCATCTAGCGATGATATTTAACCATCTACTACAGAGAGAGAAAAACAACTATGCCAGAATGGAAACTACCATGCTGTCCCTCATAGGATGTCTTCAGTAGCATGGACTGAGAATAATGGTAGAGAGGTTATGATATGTGATGCCTTGGGTTTGATCTCCCACACAAGAATGAATGAATGAATGAATGAATGAATGAATGAATGAATGGGAAAATGTTGCCATTGTCTGAACTACAAAGGGTATTGGTGGTATAGCCCATTCATATCCTGGCACTGGCTTTTTGTCAAACTGCAAAACAGCTTGTGGCCAGCGTCTGGTCCCTGGCTACATTGAGTAGTGCTGCTTTTACTTCCCATTAATGCACTGTATGGGTACTGGAAAGCAAGCTTACTATGGAAAAGCCAGTCACAATTTGAAATCTTAGTGGTTTAGTCAAGCTTCTAACAGTGTTTTTAAGGTTTCCTCATGATTCCGTTTACTTAATAAAGTATTTTAAACTGGCTTCATTTGTAATCACTTAGCCTTCTCTTTATGTTAAACTATATTCTTAAAAGTTAAATTTTACACTTTATTTATACTGTTAGCTTAAATTCTTTCATAATACATATGAACAAAGTTCAAATTGTGACTAAGTCAGATTACTCTAAATAAAAATTTAAACTTCAATAAAAGGTATTTAAACTGATTCTGTATCTTAATATAAACAATTAAAAAGATAGAATGTTTATTTTGTAAATATATTCTCATGTATTTAACAAGAAAATTATTTAAAAGTTTTATTACTATACAAAAGGAAGAAAAATGAGAGCATCCAATGCTATAACTTGGAAGAAACTGTTCCCAGAAGACAAAATTGGGCTCCTCTTGAAAATAAAAATCTATCTTATACTATGTGGTTTACTGATTTATTTTCATGTTTCCACCTTGAACAGAGATTTGAAGTTGGATAATTTGTTGCTAGATACAGAAGGCTTTGTGAAAATTGCTGACTTTGGTCTTTGCAAAGAAGGTAATTAGAACTTTTAAGTTCTGCTCTATTAGATTATTATTCCTTTGTACTTCAGTAGTTTTCATTTGTGTCATAAAAACATTTTTTATTTTAATTTATTCAATTAAAACATTTGGATTGCTCATATAACCCAGTAACCACATCAAGACTTATCTGTGGATATTGATAGTTGGTATTTTCAGAAACTGTTGTGAGATTCAACTTCTCTGTATGGTTGATATTCTTGCCAGTATTTTGACATGGTGCTAAGCACTGGTTTGTTGATTGGGACTGAGCCAAAAAATACATGCACCTAGTGACTTTGCCAGTTTCTTAGAACTATTAACATTTTAAATTGGAAAAATAGAATTATGTAAATATCTCAAGATTTTCTATATATTTAGGGATTAAATAAAGCAGTTAAGCTGAGGCAATTCAAATGAAAGGTCATGTGAGAAATTTTAATGATGATGAATGTAAGTAGTAGATATTGCTAGGTTAGGTTTGACTCGTTATAAGATATTCACTCTTTATACATAATGTTATAACTGATGTTATTTGCTTCCTCCTCCGTACACTACTAGCTTTATTTTATTACTGAACTTTGTTTCCATTGTATGTAAACACAGGTCTTGGGTATCTTAGAATTAGTGAATGTTTACTGAATCATGAGTTTGATGGTTGAAACATTTGTAAAGTCTTGGTATGCTTGAGTTACAGACATACATGTACAGCTAACATGCTGTCCTAAGCACACCTTCTAATTTTTATGCCATTTTTTTCTTTGCCAATAAATACTTGAATTTATCATCTCCAGGAATGGGATATGGAGATAGAACAAGCACATTTTGTGGTACTCCTGAATTTCTTGCCCCAGAAGTATTGACAGAAACATCGTACACAAGGGCTGTAGATTGGTGGGGCCTTGGCGTACTTATATATGAAATGCTCGTTGGAGAGGTAAGCTGCAGGAAGTAGGTAGATGAAGAGAGGGAGGATGATTGGAAGGAAAAAGCACATCATTTTTATAAAGACACTTCCATGTATAAGTAGAAAATCAGTTTTATGCTAATAATTGGCTGTGTTTCTACAGTATCTTTGCTAGCCTAGTAGTTTAGATTTTTATACAGTGGGTAGACTGTATTATGTATGTTTTCAAATAGTAAGTGTTTTAAAATGGTTATGTTTTGTGATTTCAATATAATTAAATTTCATAGGGAATAGAACGACGGGAGAGTAATAAAAATGTACTCTACAGGCAGGTGTAGTGGTACATACTTGTCATCCGAGCACTTGGGTGGGAGGGGGCAGAGAGACAGGAAGATTATGAATTTGAGACCAATCTGGGCTACATAGTACAAACGCTTTGTAATTGAATTAAAATGCAAAGAGAAAAAAATATCTGCCATCTATAAAAATAAATGTGACCTTCAAAATCAATAGCAGAGTTGGAGAGATGGCTCAGCAGTTAAGAGTGCATATTACTGTTGCTGAGGACAAACTCCAGTTTAATTCCCAGCACCCTATTCTGAGTGCTCACAACCACCTGTGACTCCAGCTTCCAGGAATTGGACACCTCTGTACTCTACAAGTACCTGCACTCATATCCCCACACAGATAGACCCACATACACATATTTTAAAATACTTATAAACCCTTTTTTAAAAAAATAAGCAGAATTGAAGCAGTTGACACTTTACTCATTTTCTTATATTAACAATATTAGTCTCTGAGGATAACTGAGTTTAATACAAATTTAAATCCTTAATTTAAATTTAAATCCTTATAATTTATGAAACTTACAAAATAAGTGAAAATGATAAGGCCCTAATGTATGTTTTATGGATTGCTAAGAACAATAATGGGAATGGAATTCAGAATGAGTATATTTTTTGTCAAGGCAGTTGAAACCTTTCTCAAGAGGGGTTTTTCTGGAGATACAAGTCAACTTGTTGGGAATGGATCATTATTCTGGAGTTTCCCATTGCCAGCCACCTTCCTTGTATATCCAAGTCATGAATCATTTAGTGGCTGAATGAATGAACAGATGCCTTCTTATTTGTTAGATGGTTCTGAAGTTTTAGTCTGTGTGTTGTTTACTAACACTTAACCATAATGAACAGATCTGTCCAATAGATGACAGTCCTTTCAGTGTGTCAAATTGGAGTAGATTCTCTGGAAAAAGAAGAAATGGCTTATTAAAATAGCTATGAACTTTATAAATGTTAGCTCTGTTTGTTTTGCATCAACATTTAATAAACTCCAAACTAGTAGTATTGCCATTTTCAGATATGTGAGTAACACAAGTGGTTAATGACTTGTTGCACAGCACTTGTGAGTTAGGGTTGCACTTTTTTTGTCCTCTACATTTTCAGAACCTATTTCTAAACCCTGTACTTCATGCTTTAGGATCAGGTATCAATTCCATCTGGCCTCATTCATTTTCCCAAGACCTGTGACCCAGATTAATCTCCCACCTCTGTTTAGAAAAGCGACTTTAGGTATTTGGAATGGAATTCAATTGTTTTAGCCTCAGTATTCACAAGTCTTTCTAACTAAGGTGATGGAAATACTGTTGTTGGTGACTGTGGCATACTTAAACTCTGTCACCTCTCCAGTTTTGAAAAGAATGTTTCTGTTGCCATATTTTTAAATGTATCATTTAAGTAAATCTAAGATTTATTTCTGATCCAAAATTGTGTTCTTTCTTATAATTTACTTTCAGGAAGCAGAGGCAGGTAGGTCTCTGAGTTTGAGGCTATTCTGGTCTACATAGTGAGTTCCAGGACAGCCAGGGCTACACAGTGAGATCTTGTTTTAAACTCCATCCCCATCCTCCCAAAAATACTTTCTGTGTTAGAAATAACATGTGAAATTAGTTGTATAAATCTTGCAGAATTAATATGCTATTGATTTTGCCTTCTTCTGTTCAAGCCACTGGTTTAACAAACAAGTGAGGAAGTTCCTGCTTTCTAGTTTTGAAAAGGGATCTAAATGGTTGAGTTTTAAACACACCCAGAAGGCACTGCTATTCCAGTTTAGTTGCCTTTCAATTTCATTTATCTTTAGTGCCTCCACAGGAAGGTAATTAGGAAAGGAATTAAACTTAAAACCTATTTATTGGTCTGCATTATATTTTATGGCATTATTGAAGCTTCAGTTATAATGGTTTTTGGAGGGGTTTTTTTTGGTGGTTGTTTTTAACTGTTGAAAGTGTGGTTTGGCTAAACTCTTCTTTTGTTTTTATTTTTGTGTTTATTTGTTTGTTTTTGTCCCATTGGGACATCCTCTCCGTTTTTTATGGGGAGGTTTGAAATAAGGTCTCACTTTGTAATCAACTGTGGTCCTCAAACTTCATTCAGTCTCCCAACTTCTTGGAATGATAGGTATAAGCCGGCCTATGCAGCTCACAGTCAGAACTTCATTAGAGTGTTTGCTGTTTCTTTAAATGTGGTTTCCTGTAGCCCAGAGATAGCACAAGCCATTTACATTCACTATGTAGTGGGGGCTAGCCTTGAACTTCTTATCCTCCTGCCTCACCATTTCTGGTTTTATGCAGTTCTGGGATTGAACCCAGGACTTCTTACATGTTACGCAGGCATTCCAACCAACCTACATCCTCAGGTCCTGTTTTTGTTGTCTCTCTCTCTCTCTCTCTCTCTCTCTCTCTCTCTCTCTCTCTCTCTCCCCTCTCTCTCTCTCTCTCTCTCTCTCTCTCTCTCTCTCTCTCTCTTTCTCTCTCTCTCTCTTTCGGTATTTTTGAGACAGGGTTTCTCTGTGTAACATATAACAGCCCTAGCTACCCTGAAACTAGAGACTAAGGTGACCTTGAACTCACACACATCTGCCTGCCTCTGGCTCCCAAGTGCTGGGATCAAAGGTATGCATGTGCTACCACCACCCAGCTTCATTTCATTTCATTGCCTGAGTTTTGGTTCTGCTTTGAATATATGGGTTTTTGGACTATCTGGGACTTCTTCTTACTAAAAAATATTTCTTCCAGTCTCCCTTTCCTGGTGATGATGAAGAAGAGGTATTTGACAGTATTGTAAATGACGAAGTAAGGTATCCAAGGTTCTTATCTACAGAAGCCATTTCCATAATGAGAAGGGTAAGAAATTAGGATTAAGAATTCTTTTTTTAAAATTAAGTTTAATCTTTTAAGTTGAAGAAATTTTCCCAGTTGAAGAAAATTTCTCAGTTGAATTTTAGAAGTTGTTTTTAATTCATAGAAGACACATACTTTAGACAAATCTTAAAACAAAACAAAATCAAGTCTCTGAAAAGTTGTGAGAGTCTCTGTCAGTGAACTATGTTTTATTGCTTTCATCGTAATTTCCTTGTTTTGTTTGCTAGCTGTTGAGAAGAAATCCTGAGCGGCGCCTGGGAGCTGGTGAGAAAGATGCAGAAGATGTAAAGAAGCACCCATTTTTCCGGGTAAGTGCAAAAGTTCAAACTTTTTTTTATGAAACTTAAGTGATTAAAACAAAAAAATAAACTGGTTGTTTTATATTTTGTGACCCAGCTAACTGACTGGAGTGCTCTGATAGACAAAAAAGTAAAGCCGCCTTTCGTACCTACCATCAGAGGACGGGAAGATGTTAGTAATTTTGATGATGAATTTACCTCAGAAGCACCTATTCTGACTCCACCTCGAGAGCCAAGGATTCTTTCAGAAGAGGAACAGGAAATGTTCCGAGATTTTGACTACATTGCTGATTGGTGTTAAGTTACTGGACACTGTGAAACCAAGCAAACTGACTAAAAAGAAGACCTTGAAAACAGCACCCTTCATTTGCCTTCTGTGCCACCAGGAGCTTCCAAGGTTTTTTAATGCACATGAAGATGTGGTTAAAGTACTCTTTAAATACCTTCTCAATGTTTTTAACGTAAATCTGAACACTGGAAGCTGTTTCATGGAGTTTAGGCTGAGTGAACATTGGCTGTGGAAATCCATTACAAATAAATACTTTTACATCGATACTCTATTTTTAAAAAGAAGAAGAACCACTCTTTAATAGTCCTCATCTTTGCCCTAGGCCTGCCTTAAGTGGAAGGAAGATTAATCACTTTACTATGTTTTACAAAAGAAAAAATAGGGCTTTGGAAGCTATTACTGTTCACAGAGTGTGATTCTGTTTGAAAAAGGCAGTTTGTTTTTTAAAAAATCACTATAATATGAAAAATGTGGCAGTTTATACACCGTTGGTGGCTTGATTTAAAGGAAAAAATGAGAATGTATTAATGTCTAGTTTTATAAATTTTCTATATTTATCAGGAGAACACTCTTTATTGCCTTAACTTCCCTAGCCATGCAGCAGAACCTCATCATAGCTTTCCAACAGAGCTACCCGCCAAGTGAGCTTTTCTTTAGTAAACAATGCTGCAAACATTAGGAACATCGCTAAGAGTGTGAGGACTTCTGATCAGCTGGAACCAAGATACTGTGCTAACTGTATGCATTCCCAAAGTCGAGACACCCTGGAGGCTGTTCAGCCAGGTCTTCCGAAGTCAGTGAGCCTGATAAACCCTTTATTGGTATGCATTCTACACTTTTATCAACGTAGTCATCTTGTTCTTGTGTCTGCTGTAGAAGGGAACTCTATCATTGTTAAACCATAGAGATTATCATGGTATACATGCTGTGAACATGTATATGTACAAGTTGTAATGTATTCTGTGTTGTAGGCATATTATTTAATTTCACCACTTCCTCACTTTTGTACAGTGGCCAAGCAGACACCTCAAACTCCAGCATTTACATTAAGTGCATTTGTACATTTTAGGCCACTGGATCCAGATTTTATATTGGCAGTTATTGAGGGCAAAAGCAATATATTATAACAGAATGTATAAATATTTTTGATAAAACAGTCTATATTTTATAAAAAGTTATTATAACACTAAAGCTGTACCTCAAAAGTTTCACAAATAATTTGATCAAATACTCTACATATCTTCAGAGGATCCGTTTGTGGCTTTTTATCTTTCTTATGGTATGCCTTTTTACAAATCATGACCTTCACTTGGCTGGAACTCTTTTAGGTGTTTTTGATTGTTTTTACTTTTTCCTACTAGTCTATCACTTCATTGTTTTTCCTCAATTTGATATCATTAATGATCCTGTGCTTAACATGTTAGGGCCATTATACCTCAGGAATAGCAAGTTGGTAACTAACCACATTTGAATTAACCACGCAATCATAGTAAGCTCATCTCTTAAAATTGTCAAAATTTGAGTCTAATGAGGAACATAAAAGCACACTGATACATGAAGAGTTGAGCTTAAAACAGCCTTGCTAAGATACATTGGCGTGTTTGTATTGTACTCTAAGAACAATTAAAATTGTTCAGAGATACTTTATATTACCTTCCAATTCATTATGATTTTAATCCCAAGATCGTTTGGAACAAAAATTTATAAGAAAAAGGAACAATATGTTGTTTTAAGTTGCTTTACCCTTAATTAATTAATTAATTAATTAATTAATTAATTATCTTGGAAAACAACAATAGAAAAAAAATAGCCTAATTGTCTAGCTTTAATCTGAACAGTGTTAACAGAATATTAAAATCAAACACTTTTGAGGTACAGTCTGCATACTTTTGTTGGTTCTGAATTATGCATAGAAAGCAACGTTTTAAATGGGCTTATTGCATTAAAAACTGACATAGAGTTATATTCACATTGTACAGAAATTTTTTAAATTGAAGTCAATCACTAAAAAATTTAGAGGTCAAGGCATAGTCACACAATTATGCTGAAAAAGCACTAATTTTTCTGTAGTTTAAATTTATATATATATATATTTAGCCAGATTTTAAATTTTAAGAGTGTAAATAGATTTTGCTTTTACTGTATGTGTATGTGACTGCTCAAGCACTTTGTAAGGAAACCGGATACTTTAAATGGTACCCTATGCATCCAAATGAATTGTGCCTTTACATCATTCTAAGAAAAAGGGTGTTTTGCAGTCATAAATTACCACAAATGCACAAATTAAAGTTTAAAATAGATTAAAATTTGTAATTTTGGTTTTAAGTATTCATTCCTTTTAGAATTTTCCTTGTGTTAAAATAATATTGGCTATACTATGTTCAAAATTTGGAGAAAAATTTTTTTTAGTTAGCTTACCGGTAAATCATTTTTATTCTGTGGGAGGCATTTTGTCCACTTCACTTGGAATAATGGGGAAAACTTATATTGTATTCTGTATTCAACAGTTTCTTTCATCCATGCATAAAATGCCCACTGTCACTAAAACTGAGGCTAGGAAAGCTGAGTGGAGGAGAGCAGCAATGAAGTTCTCAAGACCAAAGAAACAAATGTTTACATTTTGAAATGTTAAAATGTAAGCAATGGCAGCATATGCACTTTTCTCATCAGAGGATAGCATTTTAATTTAGATCTGATATTTGAGAAAATAGATTAGTAAAGCAGATTGCTAGCCATTTTGTAGTAATAACACTAACAAGGTACATTCTAAAAATGTACAATGATAGGTACTATTGTTGGGACATAATGAACATTGCTATTATGTGCTGGTCTGGTCAAAACTGACTTCCACGCTCAAATCCTGACAAAATTGTGAAAGTTATGCCCATCTTCCCAGAGAAGCTGGTAAGGAAAAACCCAGAGTAGAAGAAAAAAATTATATATGTTCATGTACAAGAGTAGAGGTAATTTGGAAATCTATTTGTCAAAATTCTTGCTTGATGTCACTCACTACTAGGATCACACTAGAAATACTCAAGCATTATTGATCTCATTAAAGGTAAAGTGAACTTTGGCAGCACTTCATACTAAATAAGGAAATAGTCTTGAGCAGGAGTGTGGACAGACTAGTGTTTTAGCACCCAAAGTTAGAGTTAGTGTAACCAAAACTACAGTTCAAGTGGTGTATGTCTAATAAATCCTTGTACTCAGGAGGTATAGGTAGAGAAACTATGCAAGCTTGAGGCAACTTTGGTGTCCATGTCAGCCAAGGCTACATTGTGTAATTCTGCTCCCTAAAATACACAAAACATTGACGTAACAGTGAATGAAAAAATATTTATCCAAACATTCAAAAAGAGATTTTTAACCTCACAGGAGTTTTTAATAATGAAAAAAAAAACACTTTGTACTATGAAATGGACATAATCTAGATAAACTAAGCAGGGATACTTTATTATTAGCAAATGTATTAGAACAAATATGACCATGTTGGAGTCAGCAGCATCTGAAGTAGATATTGCTTTATTAGAAAATTGGGCGCATTCTAGGATTGCAAGTGTGATTTATTACTATGAAGTCCAAAAGGATACTTGCTGTATTAATAAAGAAAAAAAGTGATAGATTAAAGGTGATATCATTCCTGCTTTTTAAGCAAAGGAAGTAGTTTTCTTAACCTTTAGATAGTATCTGTTAAAAACAAAGAAATGTAACCAGTGCCGTCATCCTCTATCGTCTGAGGGACTAAGGATAGGACATCTGTCATTACCTGTTTTTGACATTGTATTGTACGGTTTATCACAGTGCAAGGTTCAGAAAGGGGAACAAAATAGCCACTTGTGGATGGATGTGATTGTCTACTTGGAATATACTAAGGAAACGGTATGAAAATTGTTCTGTGGAGAAAAGCGGTTTTGTTGTCGCTGAGACACTGCCGTCTCTGACATGGTTTCTTACATATGCATCCTAAAACTACTGTTTCCCAGCAATAGGAGAAAATCTTGTTCTTTATCCCAGCTCCTAAGGTGTTGGTAATTCTAGGTGATAAAAGAGTTTCTGAGATGATTCTTGCCAGGGGGACCGACCATATGATTAGAAGGTAGAACTCTGAACACTTATACCCCTAATGCCTGACAAGGGAAGATGTGCTGAGGAATATTGATACCAATGGTCAGTAATGTAAACATCAATTAGATCACATAAGAAAGCTGCCATAAACACCTAAAGGGGATGGAGTGACTCATCTGTCATCCGACCACTTGGAAGACTGAAGTAGAAGGGTTTCAAATTCCAGGCTCCATCGAGGTGCTATTCAGAACACCAGATTATATACACACAGCTCAGAAGAGCAGTTAAGAGTTTCCTAATTGCTGACTGTGATGGTTCCTGGAGGATGGACTGCCCAAGAAAGAGCCGAAGTTCTGCCCTTGGCACATGCCTTGGCCATCAGGCTGTTGACCTGTGTCCTTTTATTATAAGCAGCAAGCTGGTAAACATGTTTCTTGGACCCTGCTGTAGCAAATTAATGAAATTAAAGTGAGAGCTTCAATTATCAGTCAGTTGACAGGGATAGCAAACTACTGTCTATAGTTTGCATCTAAAGTGGGGCTCAGTTCTGAACCTGTTGGAATCTGTAACATGAGGGGGCCGGCTTGTTGGGGTTTCCGTTCCTGCCCAGTACCACACAGCCGGCAACTCCCAAGGAAAATCACACACAGGACTCCATAAGGTTATAGACTGATTGGCCCATTAGGTCAGGCTTCTTATTAACTCTTATAACTTATATTAACCCATTATTCTCATCTATGTTAGCCATAATGACTCCGTACCTTTCTCAGCTGGGCAAGTTACATGCTGCCTCTTCAGTGGTCTGCGCGGGAATGGCAGAGGAACCTCCCTGCTTCCCAGAATTCTCCTGTTCTCATTGCATCACCTCTACTTCCTGTCTGGTTTTCCCGCCTATACTGCCTGCCTGGCCAATCAGCGTTTTATTAAAATATGATTGACATAATACAGACAATTGTCCCACATCAAGAATCAGACACTATCTCTAGGTAAGTGGTGTTGGAATTATTCCTAAGTAATGTCTGTTTAGGTATTACTTGATTTATAAGAAAACTACCTCACACATAGCCTACACACACACACACACACACACACACACACACACTCCTTCACACATAGCCTGCGGACATGTTCACGCACACAAACTGTGTCAAAGGGATTGGTATGTAGGAAGAAAGTTCTTTTCCTCGCAAAATTGTACTTTGATTTTCTCTCAAAGGCTTCTTGAAGCTAAATGCCCTGCTCCCCCACCTCAGACCATGAAAAAGGTAATAAGGGAAGTATGTGAAGGACGCCATGGTCTCTCTGAACTGGAGATCAACTGAGATTGTCTTTATTGTGATACCATGCAATCCTGATACCCTGAGGCATCTGTGTGAGTATCTGGGGGTGCGGAGAGCATAAGGATGTCTTGAGGGGGTCAGGGAGTCCTTAAGTAGCTCAACAATTGGTAGATAAGATGAAAATCCAGCATCACAAAAAGTCAGGGCCACTGACATTTGGAAATATTAGCATGGGGCATAGAAGCTTTTTGCCTGGATAAGGAACAGGTGGGTACTAGGCTGACCCTTTCAACTGTTCATCTTCATAATTAAAGTAAATCTCATACCTGTGGTAGAAAATTACCTCAGGACCCAAAGACAGCCATGGGTAGAAAACATTTACTGCAATTAACACAAAGGCTTATTATCAAGAGATAGTAACTGTGTTGCAGGAATTTTTAGTTTGGAAGAATAGCTAAAGGGCAATTTCTAGTTAACTCCTTGTCACCAGACAGATTTAAAAGTTATTTTATTTGCATGTCTGTGGTGTGCACACACATATGTGTTCCCGTGTGTGCAGGCACACATGGACCTGTATGTAGAGACTCAAGGTTGACCTCAGGTGACTCTTGACCACTTTCTACCTTATATATTGAGGCACAGTCTCTTGACAATCCAGAGCTTATCTGTTTCTGCTACTCTGCCTAGCCAACTTGTTCTTGGGAATTCCAGTTGGGCTCTCACACACACCCAGTTTTCAAGTAAGTTCTATTCCTTTTCTCCACTCCCCCAAAATAATTTATTCTTCTCTCTTTTTCTCTTTCCAAGACAGGGTTTCTCTATGTAGCCCTGGCTGTACTGGAATGCACTGTTTAAACCAGGCTGGCCTCCAACTCAAAGAGATCTACCTGCCTCTGCCTCCATAGTGCTCAAATTAAAGACGTGTGCCGCCACCACCTGGCTAGAATTCACTCTTAAAAGCTTTTTTGTAAAACGCTATATATACGTTTTGTTTCTAAATACTCTCTTTAATAGAATTCTACTTGAACAATACAATACAGCTTACCTCAGTACTGAGACAAACTTCTTGTAAAATCATCCCCTGGTCTGTTTCATGGAAAGAACAGTTTCTACCAAGAAACCTCAGTCCCACCTCAGCTACTAAGTGAGTGTAGGTAGATCTTTTCATTTTTAGAGACTTCTGGCAAAAGGGGGAGAGAGGACCCGTGTGACAGGGAAGACAAAGCAAAGGATCCTCCATCTTGTTTTGTTGCTCATACTGTTTCAGGTTTAACTAGAATTTGATGATGTTGATGGCGAATCCCATGGCAAATTACCAAATTATTCTAGGAACCCAAGGCCAAGATACCCTTGTGAAATTAATTTCTATTAAACTGCCTGCTTGTGCAGTTAAGCCCTTAGCTTCTGTCAAATTGCTTGCATACTCTAATCTGCCTCCTCACCACTGCAGCTTCCGAGCAAGGTGCCAAGAACCTGGTTTCTGCCTTCAAAACCCCATGCTCTGGTCACTTTGGGCTACAACTGGCTCCCTAAATACCTGAGTGTAGTCTTAGCCAGGTGGAACAAAGACTTCGAATTGGTGTAGAGGATTCCCGGGAACAACATTCTGAAAGAGTATGAAACTGACAAGACTTGAATTCAGTAGTAAAAGACTATCAACCAAGGTAGTTTCCAGTGAGTGACTTCAGGTGACCTCAGTGTTTTAAGGCATCACATGCACAGAATGGATTTGCATGGAAAGTGGCCTGTGCTAAACTCAATAATTACCAACTTGCAAGATAGCTTAAGAAAACAATGATCTAAATCTAGACAACTTATGGGGGTTTATTTTCCAGCTTTCCTGAGGATTGACCTATAGTAATTGCTAAAGCCACACTTCTAAGACATAGTTGTGGTGGCAGATTGTAGTCATCTCTGAACTAGGAGCTATCCGTTCCTCACTAAAGCTCAGGGAACACACAAGTGTACTGTTGTCTCTTTCTACATGAGATGTGAGATACTGAGGATCAAGAATGGCACCCATGAGGGAAACATGGAAGAGAAACTCCTTCCATGTTTAGGCTTGACCTATGTTGTTCTGGAACAATAGTCTTGTACCCTGTAAAAATTTGTCACTTGTATTGGTTTAATAAAATGCTGATTGACCAGTAGCCAGGCAGGAAGTATAGGCAGGGTGACCAGAATAGAATTCTGGGAAGAGGAAAGGCTCAGTCTGCAGTCATCACTCTGACACAGAGGAAGCAAGATGAGAATGCCTCACTGATAAAAGGTACCAAGCCATGTGGCTAACACAGTGAAGAATTATGGGTTAATTTAAGATATGAGTTAATAAGAAGCCTGAGCTAATAGACCAACCAGTTTATAATTAATGTAGGCCCCTGTGTGTTTCTTTGGGACTAAACAGATGCAGGACCCAGCAGGACATAAACCTCTGTCAACACTATGTAGAGGATAAACTTCACTAGGTGTGCTGTCCTGCACTTGGACTGCAGTCTCCAAGCATCTGTTTCTTCTACCTAGCTTTATGCAATACCATGTAAAGCATGCAAGAACTCATGTTTCACCTAAGGAAAAAAATAATGGTCATGTTCCTATGCCCATCCTCCTTCCAAGAGCAGTAGAATGACAGGGGTCAAAGTCCTCTATTGACCAAGGTCTGAATGTACCCCCAGAGCTAATAACTGTAGAGTGAGAACCAGCAGTCTATATTAGTGATGTCTAACAGAGTCAAGTTACCCGTTCAAACTAAATAAATGGCAAAATTTTTAGTTTTCTTTTCTAGTGCCTAGGTTAAGATATCTTCAACACTGACATGCAAAATATTTAGATTCTAAATGTATGGACTAAAACAATTCCTATATACTCCTAGGATCCAGTAATCGTCATACAAAGTAGAGAACCCTTGGCATATCCCAATAAATATAAGAACCTTAGACAAGCTGGTTCTGTAAAATGATTTATTAACATTCCAAATTTTAATCAGTTGGTTTGCCTTAATTTCATCATCCTTTCTGCTCACAAGCTCATTGAGAACAAGCTTCCACTGCCTCGTGGTTTGATGTTTTTCAAGACCTAGCTAATCACTTCTCTCACACAACCTCTTATGTGTGCCTGTGGTTTGGATACTCAGATTACAAAATGTGTTGTAGATGTTAACAATGGTTCTCAAGCTTTTGCTATTTCCATGACTTAAAATTAAGAACATAAATATAAAAATGATGGAAAACAAAGCTTTCTCAGCTCTATTACCTGTAATATACAGAATTTATAATTATAAATTTTATGTTATAACAAAAACTTTAGTTTTAAAAAAATGTTTTATTTGAGAATTACATAGTTTAATATCTTCCAAAATACTGTTTCCTAATCACTAAAAAAAGAAAGCAGATTCAGTAAGAAATTTAAATCATTAAATATGTTGCACTAATATATACATACAGAATGCTAAGCAATAATATTTAGCTCTGGAATGCGTACCATCTTTTTCCTCATTAAAGGCTCAACCAGCACAACGTAGGCTATGTATAAAGTTCCATGTACATGAGAGTATGACAGTTGCCTCAACTTATAGCTGAGGTAATTTGTCCACTGGGGTGTCAAACTTGAAGTCTGAAGGGAAGAGATCTGGAGCCCGAGGGTAGATCAGTCTGTAGGACTGTCTGATTGTAACATCAGCAACACCAGCAATATCTCCAATTTCTAAAGGACAAAAAAACAAGACATTCAGTTGATCTGCTCTTACTACCAAAGGGCAAAACCAAACAAAACAACCTCTCAATTTCACTTTTTAAAACTGATAATGAAAACCCATTTTAATAGGCATGACAAGAGTCAAAATCAATATAAAGAGTGATATTGGCGCTGGAGAGATGGCTCAGAGGTTAAGAGCATTGCCTGCTCTTCCAAAGGTCCTGAGTTCAATTCCCAGCAACCACATGGTGGCTCACAACCATCTGTAATGGGGTCTGGTGCCCTCTTCTGGCTTGCAGGCATACACACAGACAGAATACTGAGACTACTGTATACATATTAAAGAAATATACTTTTAAAAAAATAGTGATATTGGCAGGCCTCTTTAAAGGTATCTTAGTAATACTTAAAGACATAATATATGCAGAGCAACCCAGAGCATGGCACTATGAGTGACAGGCACTGTGTTGCTTTTGCCAGGTATTTGTTGCAAGGCTGAGACAATATATACTTATCATGTGCAAAGCTAGGTTTATGCCTAGGGTGGCATAAAGATCATCCTCAGCTACACAGCAAGTTTGAGGCCAGTGGGGGATACATGAGACCTTACCTCAAAACAAACAAAAAAACATGGTGAAGGGCCATAAGGTACAATCCCTCCCCAAGGGACCACTGACAACTATTAGTAACATTTTCTTCGGTGATATATAACCACTAGTAAGCTGCTCATGCTCCAATAAATAAACCTCCCATAAAAGATACAAATTAAATTCAAACAGGAAAAGGAGACTTGTATACAAGAAAGACTATGCCTCTAATCACTTAAAAGCAAAATTCTGTATTTTCTAAAGGTGTTTTATGTCTGTTTTGTTTTGAGGTGCCGAGCCAGGCCCTTGGGCACACTCAGCAGATACTCTCAATGAACAGAACTATAATTTAACCTACTTCCTTCTGTGTTAATGCTTCTGAGGAGTTCTGAATCATTAGCCTTCTTAACCATCAACTCCCAACCTTGCCATCTCTCCGGCACACTTCCTAATAAAGATCCTACCTTTCTGTGTCCGCTTCTCAGCTGATGCCTGGGAAGCCATGTAAATAGCTGCCGCTGCCACAGATATGGGGCTCCTGCCAGGAACCAAGTCCAGCTCCACAGCCTTGCGGGCTATATGTGTAGCTGCCATCTGTACTTGCTTGGGGAGGCAAAGGTTCGAGCAGAACCTGGACATGAAGTCCCCAGTTGTGATCAGATCCACGCTGGTTTCCAAAGCTTTCAAAATCAGTTTAAAACAGCGGCCAATTTCTTTTTTAGAAATTCGAGATACGGCACATATTTCTAAAAGAAAAATAAAATTGAAAAAATGCAGAAGTTACAGAGTTCATTTTGTAATTTATCATTTTTTACAAAAATAAAATATTCTAGCTGTTAAAAATTTAATCATGACTTAAAGATGAGACCATAATCCTCTCAGCAATATTTCCCATGGACCTTATTTATTTAAAAATAAATTCTTAGTTTATATTTTCATCATACTTTAAATTGAGGCTGTATTCTTTCAAAATAAAAATTTTATCTATTTCAATTTATTAAGAAACAAGTTTCTCTAAGTAATCAAAACCTCTCAGATAGCAATATGTTAATCTTTGTAAGGAATGTTCTAAGGAGAATGAAAGTACTCAAGCTGAAGAATGCCAAGTGCATGTGTACTCTATCTACATGCTATCTAGAAAGCTAAAATGTTAGTCACCGCTTGAGTTACAATCAAAAAAATGTGTGATTAGTCTTGATTCTTCACTTTGACACAGGAAAACTTGAAAGATACTCACTGGATATATGGTGAATGTATATATCCAACCTGGACCTGGGCAATGAAAGTCAGTTATGTACCATAGTAAAAAACTGTGAGTAGGCTGTCCTGTACCCTTGAGTAAACACAAGCTTGACAAAACCCAGCAGTGATCAGTGATCTCAAAGTCTTTGCCTTGCACAAAACTGTTATTACTGGGCCTCAAAAAGAAAAAAAAAATGCACTGAGACCTTTCTTCCAAGACTTGACACACATCAGAAGCTAGCTAGCAGTTGTTTTCATCACCAGTTACAGATGTCAGTCCAGTGTAAAGCCTCTGTAGCATGTCAGGCCTTCTAGCCCATAAAGCAGAGTCAGGTGGACAGTAGCTATTAAATGGTGTCACCTGCGAAAGCAGCTTGCAAAGAAGACTGTCTTTTCTGTCAAAGAACAAAATAAAGATCCACTGGCAAATGTCATTGTTTAAAGATTCCTACTACTGTGAAGAGACAACATGCCCAAAGCAAGTCTTACAAAGAAAAACATTTAATTGGGGTGGTGGCTTACATTTCAAAAGTTTAGTTCATTATCATTATGGTGCAACATGGCGGCATGTAGACTGTCATGGTGCAGGCTACATCTTAATCAGAAGGCAACAGGAAATGGATTGAGACACTGGGTATATGAGACCTCAAAGCCTGCCTCCATAAAGACACACTTCCTCCAACAAGAACACGCTCACACCTCCTAATAGTTCCACTTCCTTTGGGGGCCATTTTATTTCAAAACATCACAGCCATGTACATGGATTACTGCATGTTATGCTGAAAACAAGCACTATTTGTTAAGTGACTCAGTGCAGTTGAAGCCTTACCTTTAAATGTCCTCGGAACTCCTTCTTGTCTACAGGCAATGTACAGACAAGCAGAAGCTATCGCATCATTAGCTCTTCCCTTCAGGCTCTTCTGCTCATATACTTGCTTGAATAAATTATTTGTTCGATCCTTCAAAGCAAAGAAACTAAGTTTAATTAAACATAATTACTTACAATATCAAATTTTTATGTGTTCATTAAATTATGCAAAGTAAATGTCAGAATGGCTTAAAGCACATGGACAAGAACTTACAACTATATTTCGAGGGAGGTTGATTCTGTCTGCCATGGTTGTGATTTCCTTGAAGGCATTCATCATTGCTCTATCAGAGCTACTCATTGTTCTCCGATTCTGGTACTTAGAATTGCCAAACTCATCAAAACTTGCAGCTCCTGTACCCTATAAGACAAAGAGTTAACCTTGCTAAACATTTTTGGAAATTTTGAACAGACAATTTCTATGAAAATGTAATTTATACAATCTGACTACGTGTATCCAGTGGAGCTTGTGCCTCAAACAGAAACTTCCAGGTGAAGATGCTTTAAAGAAGTTTGTTCACAGACACTTAAGTAAATCTAAACAATTGTTCCAGAACACAGAAAATAGGAAGTGAAAGTCCAATTGAATTTATATATGACACAAAATATAAATGTCAGAAAACAGAAAGCAAAAGCATATTAAATATACATACAAGATCAAGTAAAGATTAGTCAATACAAGAAAGGCACCTATTAGAG
Organism: Myodes glareolus; assembly: GCF_982192425.1. NCBI lineage: Eukaryota > Metazoa > Chordata > Mammalia > Rodentia > Cricetidae > Myodes > Myodes glareolus. Next base: position 15,724,481 of record NC_142042.1, read on the forward strand.
AACAGTTAATATGTCATAATCACATGTCTAAGAAAAATCACATGATCTTTAAAGGTACCGTATAAAGCTATGTGAACAAAACCCAAAATGCAGTTTTGATAAAGACTCATAATATTAGAAACGGGCAGTTCTCTGTGTATAAAAACCATTCTCCCAGGCCTAAGTAAACAATCTGGCTAGTAGGAAAAGGCTTCAGGCGCACTAAGTAAAGATCACAGCCAGGTAGCTTTGATGCTCAACAGCAATGCTTGTTAACTGATGGTAAAGGTCAAACTCATTCCAGGAGTGCACACTAAAGCGACCAGGCTGTAATATGGCATTGCAAAGACCAGATAAAGAATGTGTAACTGAAGCCCTGTGAAGGAGATCACAGCTATTTGTAGGCCCTATGTCTATGAGCTCAAAATCCCCAACAAAGTCATTTAAAAATGCTGCTGCTATAAACAGCAAGAGAGTTTGTTTGTTAAAGGAAAAGCACTGATGAAATCTGAAGCCTCATATACATATAATTCCTCTACCTCAGTGATTACAGGAATAGAATTATGTGTATGTGAATTTCTGCATTGAGTTTCTCAAAAGAAGCATGGTATACAGAACATGCTGGTGTATGCCTTTAGTCCCAGCACTTGGGAGATAGAAACAAGGCAGATCAAGACAGACCTGGTTTATACTGTGAGTACCAGGACAGCCAGGAATACACAGAGAAACCCTATCTTGAAAAACAAAACAACAACAACAAAATAGACAACATTTATATCTTCCTGTCTACTCAGTCTTGTTTTGTTTAACATGACTTTAAGAGAATAATGTAACAACCAAACTTACGTGCCATGGATTTCCCATGCATTCAACTTGTAAGTCTAAACTAATGTGTAGCTATGATCTTAAATTATGACTCTTTGGCCATGCACACTGCCTTTAACCCCAGCAGTCAGGAGGCAGAGGCAGGTGGATCCCTGTAAGCTCCAGGTCAACCTGGTCTACAACAGCCAGGACTGTTACACAGAAAAACCCTGTCTGAAAAAAACAGAAAAAAGAAAAGACTCTCATGCCCCTGCCCCAGACTACAATGTGTATCTGTTTATAAGTGTTATGACAATAATTTGCTGAAAACAGCAAATACAGGTTGAAAACAATAGTATAAAAATTAATATCTGTAAGTATTAAATAATAGCATACAGATCTCCTTGATAAGAGGGCAACTAATCCCCTGGAATTGAAGTTACAATGGTTGCGAGCCACCATGTGGGTGCTGGAAGCCAAATCCAGGTCCTCCACAAGAGTACCAATTGCATCTCTCTAGCCCCAATTATGATTTTTTTATACAATGATCTTTTTAAAAAGTCATGTTTAGCATGTTGGCACATGCCTCTAATCCTAGCAGCAGCAGGTGGATCTGTTAGTTCCAGGTTAGCCCGTCTACAAAGCTAGTTACAGGTCTGTATAGTGATACCCTGACTCAAAGAAACAAACAAAAAGACTTTGTAGTAGTGAAGTTCTAAACTAGCATACACTTCCTTGACTAGTCTTTCAGGGACAGTCATCAGCACTGATCAGCAGTGTAGCCTAACGGAGACTCTCCATCCTGGCTTGCTGCCTGCAGGTGGTGCAAATGCTCAAGGTTGCAGTTCTGTGAGTTCATACCGATGCTGGGGTGTGACCATTGGTAGAATCATTACTTGGGTCTGACACTGATTCCAAATCTTAGGGAAACAGATATTCATGTTGCTTCTTGCCAGAAAAAGGCTTACACAACAACTATAAAAAAGATATTGTTTTTGTAATTGTATGTATATGGGCAATTTGCCTGCATGTGTGCCTGTGCACCAGTGCCTGACTATTGCCAATAGTGGCCAGAAGGATACTCTGAAACAGGAGTCAACAGTTTGTGAGTCACTGTATGGATCCTAGGAATTAAACCCATGTCTTCCAGAAGAGTAGCCAATGCTCTTAATCCCAGCCCAAGATTATTATACTGATTCCATGTTCTTCCCTCCATGATGGGAAAAACACCCCATCAGGAGAGTTCCACAGTGCTAACACTGGCAAATCTTATCCCAAGTCAAGAGTCTCCTCCTTTGGGTTAATGATTGATACTTTTGCAAAAAATCCTAACTTTCCAGCTCTTTATCTCATCCCGCCCCTCTTGGCATTTTCTATTAAGTAGAATTATTACCTTGCCAATCATGGTAGACAAATCTCCATCACTCAGAAGAGGATTCTGAGAATCTCCAACTCGAGAAGGGTCTTTTGTTGCTTTATCATTGCTAAAAGTTCTCCATTCAGATCCCACATCGATAACCCGGTCCCCTAAGAAGGTAAGTACACAGTTACTTACTTAGCCAGGAACAGAACTCACCTCCCCACGCTGGCTAATCGCTAGCATCTCAACATGGCCACCTGGGCTCCAGTTTAGCCTTACATGTCTGCTCTGCTAGTTCAGTAATAAACTATGTAAATAGTATGCTATCGTTATTCATTTCCCAACTCTTAGAAGAAAAAAACTGGTTAAAAATAACACAAAGAAAAAGTTGGTATGGTAGTATGTGCCTATAATCCTAGTATTTGGGAGGCTGAGGCATAATAGAGAAAAATCAAGGCTATACTGACTACATATACATAGTAAGACCTAACCTCAATGACCAAAGCAAAATAATAAAACTATTCTTATGTGATACAAAGAAAAACAATGAAGCCAGGTACGGTGGAGCAAGCCTCTTATCTTAGGACTCAGATGATGGAGGCAGATAGTTATCTGACCTCCATGAATTCCAGACTAACCAGGACTACACAATGAGACCTTATCTCAAAGGGGGGAGGGGGGGCTCGGTAGTTGAGAGCACATGCCATTTCACCAGAGGACCCAAACCTGGTTCTCAGCACCCACATCAGGTGGCTCCCAACCACCTGAAACCAGCTCCAGAGGATCCATGCTCTCTCTCCATGGGAACTTTATTCCTGTGCACATATCCACACACAGATGCAGACGTATGCAAATTTAAAATAAAAATCTTAAGTTTTAATTACATTTACTTATTTTGTGTGTTGGAGGGCACATACACCATACATGTGTAGGGATCAGAGAATAATTCTCTCCTGCCATGTGGGTTCAGACAGATGACTGAGTATGGCAGGCTTGGTGGGAAGCACTAATCTGTTGAGCCATCTTTATGACACCAATTATTTTATTTCTATGCCTTATTTCTTTAGCTTCAGATTTCCCTAATAACTTCACATTTTAAAAACTGTAAGGTTAAATGAGTTAATGCACTTGTATAAGCATGTAAAGTTCTTTAAAGTAGCTGTAAGTTCTCCATGTCTAAACACTGACAGATGTTTTCACTCTCCATTTTGGGGGAGGGGGCAAGGGTGATGACAGAGGCATTCATCTGACCCTTAGATTTTAAAGGACTCCAGGGCTCTGCAGCAGCTTCTTAGTGACAAAGGAATATGGGGTGAAATGATCATTTCAGTGTAGAGCATATCAAAACTTTTATAGAATACATTAATTAAAAAGCAATATACAAAATAGCAATTATAATCTAAACCCAGTGATGTGCTTTAAGAAAGTAGGTTACTATATAACAGAATGATTTGTTAATGAAGGCTTCTGATAAATTTAGTTTTCTTTGAACTTCAAGAGAACCTGAGAGTATCTAGAGTATTTCCTAGACAATCATGTTTGGGTGAAGGAAGACAAACATGACACCTGCCATCTTCATAAATACTGAGAAAAAGCAGGGAGGAAGGAGCAAAGACCCACATTAGAAGGCGTTTTAACATGCCAGCCTGACTGTGGCTCCAAAGAAGGACAAAGTTAAGTGGAAATGATACTGTGTGGTTCCCATGCACTTGTGTTTTCAGAAACAGTCAATGAGGCCAACTTTCCTAGTCAGCAAGATAAAAACAAAAACACACACAAACATAAATTAATGTGGTCTTCAAAGCAGTTACCAAATTTGAAAAGTTAAACAGATCAAATGTCATTAACTTATATGTAGCTGTATATACATGAAGCACATATAATTTTTTTCAAGCACTTAGGGCCTTGAGCATGCTAGTCAAGTGTTCTCTGAACTTCAACTGTCAGCCCTTATCTTTGCTTTTATTTGAGGCAGGGTCTCAGGAAATTGTACAGGCCAGCCTGGGACTTATTCTAGCCTAGGCAGGTATTTATTTAACTTGAATTCTGTCTATAACTCCTAGTAGCTGGAATTACTGTTCCACTAGGCCCAGCTAACTGTTATGTTTTCAAGGGACAAAAATGAATATATCAAGAAAACCGTACAGGGGGAAATGCATGCTGGTGTGCCCACATGCTGTAATTCTACCTGCATATTTGGAGATAAAGCACCAGCAAGCTGAAATACTTCATAACATTTTCCTTTTGGCATCGAAGTACCTTATAGAGATTGTTTTATACTGTTTTTAAAAAGACAAAATGGACTTTAAAAATAATAATTACAAGGTGGCTTAGTATATAGTATAAACAAAAGCCCAGCAATGGACCATAGAGTAAAGTTTTCCAAATAAGTGGAATGATCTAAATGACTCACTCAAGAAATCTGGTTTATACTAAGAACTATTCCCTTTTAGACATAACTGCTCAAAATAGCATATATAAGAATCAAACTTCCGCTGGGTGGTTGTGGCACATAACTTTAATCTCAGCACTCAGGAGGCAGAGGCATGTGGATCTCTATGAGTTCGAGGCCAGCCTGGTCTACAAGAGCTAGTTCCAGGACAGCTAGGACTGTTAAACAGAGAAACCCTGTCTGGGAGGGGGAAGGGGGAGGACCAAGGCAACTCAAAGAGCACAGCATGAAACTAAAGAATTATTCAGAAAAAAAGTCTGAATATATATATGATTCTTGCTTAAAATCCAAATGAGACAGTATTAGAAAAGTTTCCTGGAAGAAAACTGCAAGTCAGAATCACTTCAAGGGGAGAGTGATACAAGATAGCCCAGTATTTAGATACTACAATCGCTGACAAAGAGGAAGCCTGTGTGTAATCAACCTTTATAGTAAGAAGCCTACCAGTTAACAAGCACACCCTCAAGTATCCTAGAAATAGAAGCAAATACCATTTTTTCTCCTCTTAAACTACATGTTAACTCTGTAACCTTAAGTCAGATGGGAGTTCTTGGTGAAAACAGTGTTAGTAGCACTGACACAGACAGAAACCATCACTGTGACCATCTCCATCTCTGTGACACAACTTTACAGGTTTTTACTCAAAGTCCACATAAAGAGAAAGTCATTCCAAGCACATAACACTAAACTTCAGTGTATAAGTCATAACAAAGAGTGGCATCTAAAGAGCATTTCATCACACTCTAAGGAGATAAACTGTATCTATTTGTTGAGAAACAAATGAAAGTAACTGTCAAAAAATCATTCTTGCTAGTTCAAAACAGTCATCACTCTAGCACCTACTTTTGACTTGTCAATGACTAAATTTTGGAAGAAAAGGTCAAAATGACTCATTCATTTTTCAAATCTATTTTCCTTATGTTGTTTTTAAAAAGATGAATTTAAATTTAAGTGGTGAACATGACATGATATTAAACTGGAAGTGGAACTGCTAATTTTAAGCAATACTAATGTGAAATCCTAATTCAGAAGGCATGATACTGATTTTCTTTTCTCAGCAGTGTTGAAGCTGAAATAATGTTTAGCCTAACAGGATAGGCATTTATGCAACCATTCAGCTACATTCCCTAGCCCCAAAATTATTTTCTAATAGCTACGACTGCAGCTACAAACCTAATATTTTGCTGATTATAAATCAATATACAAGCAATGTAATGTACAAGGTCAAATTTAGGAACAAACTGATACCCTAAACATTGTACTGCTACCTACTGTTGAACTTCGACAGTGACACTGTCACATTATTAGGATCTAGTTGGGGGCAGGGACTCAGCAGTTTTGTGGAAGGAAGGAAGGAAGCTCTGCCTCACTGGCCTGCTTAGTCACAACACACCTCAAGAAGCACCAAAGGGCCAGGTGTGGTTATGCACTCCTCTAATCCCAACAAGGAGACTGAGGCAGACAGATCTCTGGGAAACAAACCAGAGAGTAATAAACCAGAGAGGGTTACAGAGAGATGGCTCAGTGGGTAAAAGGACTTGCTGCATAAACATGAAGACCCATGTTCAGATTTAAAACACCCATTTAAAGATGTAAGCACGGCCACACATTTGTCAACCAGGTGCAAGGGGTGTGCGTGGAGACAAAGAAGTCTCTGGGCTTGTTTGTCAGCAAGCCTCACTGAAGGGCAGCAAGCTCTGGGCTCACTGAGAGACCCTGTTTTAAACGAATAGGGTGGAAAATGATAGAAGACATCCTTTGACCTCTGCCAGCTAACAAACTCATGTACACACATGCACATCACAACACACACAAATCAGTGATAAAATAGTGAATGCCATATCATAGCTCTTCAATGTACTCTACAGTTCAAGTGAAAGTCAAACAAACCACTATTATACACTGAACAGTTAGTTACATGGCTGGTGCTCGTGCCAAAGTGGAATAGATTTCTACAGTCTCCCAATCTAAGTGGTTCTTAAGACTTTACTGACCAATCCCAGTACACTCTGGTCTAGACATAGTCTTTGGTTTCCTTCAAAAAAATACTTGCATTCCTGATAAGTCTCTTTTTATTTGCTTTTTTAGTTGTTTTGTTTTTCAAGACAGGGTTTCTCTGTAGCTTTGGAGCCTGTCCTAGAACTCACTCTGTACACCAGGTTGACCTCCAACTCACCGAGATCTGCCTGTCTCTGCCTCCTGAGTGCTGGGATTAAAGGTGTGAGGCATGTGCCACCACCACCTGGCAATAGTTCCTTTCTAAATCAAGTACACGAAGAAAACATAACTGCTCTCTGATAACTCCATACCTAGTTTATTCTGTTTTTATTAAGAAATTCTGGTGTTATTAAATAACCCACATTTTTTCTGACCACTGTCTTCCTGAGGGTATTCTGGAGAGTCATTCCACATGTGCAGCATCTCTGCATAACAAACAACAGCACTGCTACCTAATCAACAGGCTAATGACTTTACTCCATCTTAATGGGCCACAGATTTGTTTGGACATGAGTACAAGATAGTAATAAACACTATAAAATGTTGCAATATGGCAACTTGCATGCCACTTACAGTACCATCGAGTTCGATCTCCACAACTGAAGTTTATAGTACAACTGGGTGACAGAGACAAGCAATAAGAGCACGCCTGTGGTTTCTGCTGCAATTACTAAGTGGTGAAACAACTGAATATGGGCATGTTCCAATAAAACTTTATGCATTACAAAACTTAAATATGGTAATATTCTCTTATACCCCAAATCATTATTATTTCAATTTTTCTCAACCACTTGAAAGTATAAATGCCATATTAAGAATATGTGTTAGCAGTATGCTGGCACCAGAAGCAATGGATCTCAATCTCTATTAGTAATTCTATAGGCTTTAAAATTCCCGCTATAAGCTAATCAAGGGGATAAAAGGCTTGAATACTCAGTGGTAACAATAAACAAAACCTTTCCAGTGTAAGTCTGAAGCAAGCATTTGTCACAGTTCCCAAGTCTAATAGCAATTTTATTCAAAGTGACTCAAATTGCTCAAAGGTTGGGAGTAGAGATTAGAGAAAGAGTGCTTCTTTAACATGTAAGGCCTTGTGCTTCATTGGCCATACTCAAGACAAAACAAACCACTATCACTTCTGCTCTCGCTACTGCTAAACAGCATCCTCATTTTTCTGTGTGAGTTTAAGTCTCTTCTGTGTATCTAGATTAGTGAGCAAACAGGCATAAAACTGAAATTGTATTCATTTTTCTTTTTGTAGTAATGGGAATTGAACAAAAAGGTTCTCCCAGTGCTGGGTAAGCATGTTACTACTGGCTATATCCTCAACCCTAAAAGTAAAATTTTAAGATGTGACATATTTGAACAATAACAATTTAAACTAGATATTCTATATCCTGATGCCATATGCATGTCTTAACAAATCTTATTTTACTACAAGTCACTAGATGAGGCTCAATAATATTACTTTGAAATCTACCGTATTTATTTTAGTAGCATACAAGTGGCACAAAAGTTAGATATTTATTAGTTATTTGAGTATCACTCCATCTCCTCTTACACACACACCTTCCATTAACTATTTAAAGCTAAGGCTGTAAATACTGTGGCCTTTTCATTTCTCTTTTTGTTTTGAGGTTTTCTCCGTGTAGTCTTGGCTGTCCTGGAACTCGCTTTGTAGACCAGATTGGCCTTAAGATCCACAAGCCTCTGCCTCCTGAGTGCTGAAATTTTTTTTGTTTGTTTGTTTGTTTTGTTTTTGAGACAGGTTTGTTTTTGGTTTTTCTCTATAGTTTTGGAGCCTGTCTTGGAACTAGCTCTTGTAGATAAGACTGGCCTTGAACTCACAGAATTACGCCTGCCTCTGCCTCCAGAGTGCTGGCATTAAAAACATGAGCCACCACTGTCCAGTAAGCCTTCCCTTTCTTTTTGGTAAATTTCTGTTGTGGGAACTCCTTCAACCAATAGCCTTTTAGATACCAGCCCACTTTGGGCATGGTCTGAGGTACTATAAGCTCAGTTGTAAAGCGTGCTAAACCCTTTTCTGCTGGATTCGGTTCGCAGCTTCCAGAGCACAGAGAAGACAGCAGATCTTTACCCTAATTGTGAGCTTTATCCAAAATAAATAAACCTTTGTTATAGTCCATTACGGGCTATTGAACACTCTTTGATACGCATATACATTTCTACCTACATTACAAAACATGTAGTAGTTACATACATGCAATGGTACATGGCATGTCTGCAGCTCTTACACATTTCCATTTCTCTTTTTACTTTATTGTAACTGTGACTTGCTTGTGTGGGGTGAGAGCTGTTAAAATGTATTCATTAAAACTTTGGAAGCTGTACAAAAGCAAAATACTGTGGATTATGATTTAAATTAAAACCTTAACAGCTACTTACCTACAACTAGGCCACATTCAGGGCAGATCATATCGCCGGCTCTGTAGTCCTCGACTAAAATTGCATCTGGATGATTCGGACATGTGACTCTTGGGAGAGCATCCAAACTATAAAAAAAAAAAACCCACATTTTTATATTTTCCAACTAATAAACAAGTCTGAGTTTTGTCTTCTAGTAATAGATAAGCTGCTAAGATTTTTGAAATCCTTGATTAATATAATAACAACTTGTAATCACAATAACCAGCAGCATTTATATATAATTATCTGATTTGTGATCTTCGCTATTTATTTCTATTGTTAGGGAATAATGGTGTTTTCTACTTGTCAGCCACCGTAATGATGGATTTAGCATAGCACAGTAAAGCCAACACACATTGCATGCAAGACAGTCGCAGCTGTGCTGGTCTTAGGTCTGAGGATTTCAGCTTTGCTGGACATAGTAACACATGCTATAGTTCCAACACTTGAGGCTAAAGTAGGATTCCTTGAGCCCAGGACTTCAATATCAGCCCAGACAAAAGACATAAGTATCTTCACAAGTTAAAAAAAAATTAAAAACTGGATAACCATACACAGAAGAATCTAGATTTCTATCTCTTATGCTGCCCAAACATCAATTCAAAATGGACCAATGACCTTCATGTAAGATCTAACCTTGGGAGCTGGAAAGATGGCTCAGAGGTTGAGTGCTTACTGCTCTTTTAGAAGACCTGCGTTCAGTTCCTAGCACCCACACAGTGACTCACAACCACCCATTAACTCCAGTTCCAAGAAGTCTGATTCTTTCTTCTGGCCTCTAAGGTCACCAGGAACACACCCAGACACAAAAATAAAAGTAAAAGAGATCTGACACTTTGAAAGCACTAAAGGAAACAGGTAAAAGGTACTTCAAGATGTAGGAATAGCAAGGACTGTGTAGGAGGAGAGAGCTGTTTGTTGGTTCCCACTACCCAGAGCTGAAATAATCACACAGCAACTGTATTATTTAAAACATGCTTGGCCCATTAGTCCTTGCTTCTTATTGGTTAACTTTTACATATTAATTTAACCCATCTCCATTAATCTGTGCATCACCATGAGGTCGTGGCCTACCAGCAAGGTTTGAGCACATCTGTCTCCGGCAGTGGCTCTATGGTTTCTCTCTGACTCCACCTCCTTTCGCCCAGCATTCCATTTAGTTTTCCCTGCCATAGGTCTAAAGCAGTTCCTTTATTACCCAATGATAGTCATAGCATACAGGGGGGAGTCCCACATCAGGATTGTCTTAAAAGGATCCCAGTAGCACAAGATATAATCCCAAGAATGGAAAAGAATGACTGCATGAAAAAAAAAAAAACTAAACAGCATCTATACTGCAAAGAAAATAATCAGCAAAGCTAACACAGTGGACAGAAAAGTAGGAAAACCTCTGCCAGTGACATAGGAAACACTGTCTATTAATATCAAGAAGCTATAGTGCACTCCAAAAATTAAGTACCAAAATTCAACAAGTAGACTAATGAAAGACAGTTCTCAAAAAGGAAAAAAAAAAGAGGAAACACAAATGGCCAATATTTGTAAATGTATTCAGTATCCTTAGCCGCTGAGGAAATTAAAACTGCTTTTTTATCTCATCCCAGTCAGAATGGCAATTATCTAGAAAACAAATAACAATAGTACGGCAACTGTGAAAAAGAAGAATCATCACACGCTGCTGATGGGAAGAGAAACTGTTACAGTTGCCGTGGAAATCAGAATGGGTTTTCTCAAAAGACAAACTATAGGGCTGGTGAGATAGCTCAGTGGGTAAAAGTGCTTATGGCCAGGCATGATGACTTGAGTTCAGCCACTGGGACCCAAATGGCAGAGGGATAAACCTAACTTCCATAGGTTGTCCTCTGATGTGGTTAGAGGAGAAAGCAGAATCCCACCAACTGTCCTGACTCACACCTTGGCACAGGCCCTCCCCCCAATAAATAAATACACTAATAAATTTTTTTAAATAGAACTATGTAATAGACTATACAACTCCTAGGCAGATACCTGAAGGTTCTAAGTAAACACATCACACACACTCAAATACCCATGTTCATCTGTAACAATGTAATGAAGTGGAATCAACTTTAGGGTAAAAAATTGTTACCAATACACAGCCTTGAAAAATGAAGTCTTAGGAAACAAATGGAAATGGAAAGCATTAGACTAAGTGAATAAAACAGAATCAGAAAAACAATGACAGCATGATTCTTTCATGTGTGGAATTTGTATTCAAGTTTACATGTATGTATAGTATACATACCCATACATGTTACATATGTATGTAAGATCTGAAAGAAAAACAGGAAACTGTAAGCAGGAAGGGAGTGACCTGAGGGAGGAGAAAGGAGGAAGAGGGGCAGAGCGGCACTATTTGGAAGAAGTGAACCAGCAAGAAGGTGGAAATCAGGACTGACTAATACAAAGGTGTAATGACACCAGCGTAAGGCATGCCATAAGACCATTATACTGCACGCTATCTAAGAAACTCATTTCAAATGAAAAATAATGACTACAAAGCTAACATATTTACTTAAGAGTTATGACATTAGTAACAATATTTTCCTTTTATTTTAAAAGACAGGTGCTGCTCTGTAGTCTAATTGGCCTCAAACACATTATACAGCCAGGCTGGCATCAACAAGAGCCTCTTACCTCAGCCTCCTGAAGTGAGATCACAGGGATGTGCCACAAAGCCCAGTTCATGATATTAATAACTTTTTTATTTATCTTGAACAATAAAACAGCTTGGGGAAATTGATTAACCTTAAATGACTTGATAAAACATGCTTTTAAAAAACAAACATTCTTGGTCAAAACCTAAGTATTATTTCTGGAAGGTGTGAGCCCTCTTCTAAAGCTCACTTGACATGTACACAGCAAATGGTTCTGTCACAGTCACCACAAGCACACACTTAAAACACAAAATTGACTCTTTACAACATGTAAATACACATTTGTGGTTTAGGGTCAAGTTTCTCATGCTAGCTGTTATAACTCAGAATGTTTTAACCACTAACATTGTTTTTCATTCATTTACTTTAAAGGTATATAATTTTTGTTTTATGTATGTATGTATGTGCGTGCATGCACATCTAGTGCCCAGATGTCAGAAAAGGCATCAGATTCCCTGGAAGTGCAGGTACCATTTGGGTGCCAGGTCCTCTGCAAGAGCAACAAGTGCTCTTACTACTGAACCATCTTTCTGGCTCACTAACTACCAACTTTGAAGTCACAAAGAAAATTGATTAAAAAAAAAAACATAATAACCACCAAATTTACTCAACTAGAACATATCTTGGATTTTTCTAATTGGAAAAATTCGGAGAGGGCAAAAATTGCTTTATTCTGGAAATTTTTAAAAAAATAAATTTTGAAAAATAAAAGTAGTTCATAAAAACTGAAACGCTGCCGATATAAAGGAAAATGTTAGTAAAATGAGGGGAGTTATGAGTAAATGAAGCAGGAAGTTACCATAACAGTATGTTACGGATTATCACAGTTTAGCACTTATGTCATTTGTTTGTTTGTTTTCAAGACAGGGTTTCTCTGTAGCTTTGCTGGCCTTGAACTCACAGATACTCGCCTGCCTCTGCCACCCTGATGCTGAGATTAAAGGCGTGCATCACCACCACCCAGCCAGTTTAGCACTGTAAACAAGTAGATCAAGCCAGCTGTGATGAAGAATGCCTGCAATCCCAGAATTCCAAAGCAGAGCTACATCTGCCACCATATTTAGGCCATACTAATAATGATACAATGATACATGGTAAGTTCTCGGACAGCTTAGACTAGCGTCAGCATCTCAAAAAGAAAATAAAAGTACATTAAAGGGGCTGGGAAGGGATTGGAGCTCAGTGGATAGTAACTATACAGTGAGTTCCAGAGCAGCTTAGATTATAGTCTCAAAAAGAAAAAAAGAAAAAAGAAAAGAAAAAGAAAAAGAAAAAACACAAACAAAAACAAACAATAAAAATAGGTAAAGGGGCTGGGAATGTAACTTAGTTGGAGAGGTCCAGTGCCTAAGGTCCTGGGCTCAATCCTACCACTTAAAAAAGGGAAACATAGGAAAGTTTGCAGTGCTTTTAAATGATAATGGAATTATCTAAGTATAGGTATTTTGTCTGCATGTATGTCCGTGAATCTGTGCATGACCTGGTACCGGCAGAGTAAGAAGAGGGCACCAGATCCCCTGGAGCTGGGGTAACTGAAGAGTTTGTGAGCTGCCATGTGGGTGCTGGAAACTGAACCCAGGGCCTCTGGAAAAGCAATCAGAGCTCTTAAATTTGCACAATATCCTGCAAGATAGGCACTCTTCATTTCACAGGTCCTGGCCAAAAAATTATTTACCTGAAGTCAGAATAAATATAGGACTTCACTCTGAACACATTCTCTTCAAGAACATCAATGGGTTTCAAGGCTAAGCAACTGCACACCAGCCCCAAGGAACTGGAACACCAGAGTAGTAATAGGAATGACACAGATTTAAAAGCTGGACAATGGACGGGCATGTCTGCATGCCTAGGAGAATTCTATCTAGGCCAGGAACTTAAAATGAAAACTGGCTGTCCAGAAGAGAAAAAAAAAATAAGCTTCAAGGAATTTTTTAAATGACAAGTTTAAAAATTGTAGCAGTGAGTTTACTATGCGTACTATTTAACTACAACTTGTGTTTCAAGAACACAGAGGTTCCCGTTCCATAAGATGACAAACTGTGCCTACATATGCACACATTCAGCTTTCAGCATCAGCCATGGGAAAATTTCAGTATTGGAAAATTTGGGGAAGCTGTTTTCATGTCCCCACAAGGAAGTCTTACCTGACAAAACCACACCCAGATGGAATGATTAAATCATAATTAAATCTAATTTAAAAATAAATTAGAACCAGTAAGCAAGAGTGCCAATGGCTTTAGTTCCACACAAAAAGTTGAAACTGCTCCTCCCCATGTCCACCTCTCGCTTTTTAGAATACAGTGTTCGAGGTTCCCAGAAAGGACCTGCGTGCGCGTCTGAGAATAATGGCTTCCCATGGTGACGTTTATCAATTCCACACATAGTAACCACCTCAGAAAAAAAATGTGTCAGAAGTGCAGAACTTAATTTGATACTTTGAATACACTCTGTATTAACTAGAAACCAATGGAATGGTAATCAGAAATAGGTATGTATGCTGGGGCACTCGAAAGGTCAACACAGCGGCATGACTCAGTTTACACATATGCCAGAATACTAATATCTACCTCGCACTGGCTACAAGAGATATAATTAGGGTCTGCAAAGCACTTTGCAGGTCACAAGATTAAAGGCTGTCTCTGAGGACCCAACACGCATTTCCTGTAGATATTAAGTACACGACGTTTTAAAAATACATGAAAAATGACTTGCAGCATATGTAATTAATTTTCTTGCAGACAACATCTCCTTCGGAGTGCTCAGTGATACTTGGGGGGGGTGGCTTTAGGAGAGAATTATTCAAGTCTCCGTATGTGCTTTTCTTTCTACTTCGGGGGGCCACTGGGCTGGCGACCCATTTCCACAAGGCTACCAACGCTGACGTTTCCCAACTTCCTAGCTGACAGATCCACAGAGACCTAGCACACGTCGCTTCCCCAGCTGTCTGGAAAGGGGGCGACGTCACAGTCCCTCAGATTGGATGGGCTGTCGAGGGGAAAACACACAGAAAACAGGAACGTGACACAAAGACGGCTGAGGGGTCCGGAGAGAGACGGAGGCCGGGGCGGCGCAGAGCCGCGGGGACGAAGCCTGACCGCGGCGACTCAGGCGAGCAGGGGATGCCTGCGGTAGCCGTCCGGAAGAGCCTCGGCCCCGCGACCCCCGGTTCCACTCGTTCCGAGGCCGCCGCACTCACCGGCTGGTCGACGCCATCTTCGTGGCTCCGCCAACAGCTTCTTCCAAAGCAGGAAGCGACACCGGCGGCCGGACGCTCCGAGCCGGGCTTTTATGTGCGAGTCGCTCGCGCGCAGTTTGCGCGACTACGGGTCGGGAGGAGGGCCAAAAAGCAGGCGATCCTAATGCCGCAAGCTAAAGGCTTCCTGGTTTTCTTTGCTGAGTAGCTGTCAGCTGCACGTCGCTGGAAGAAACTTCCGAGCCACCGCGGATAGAAGCCGGGCGTGGTTACACACACCTTTAATCCCAGCACGCGGGAGGCAGAAACTGGAGAATCTCTGTGAGTCCGGGCAGCAGCCTCATCTACTCAGCGAGGCTCGCTGACAGTCAGGACTATTATAGAGAGAGACCCTGTCTCGAACTAAACTAAACAAAAAACCGACCCAGGAAGAATCTCAGAGAATCCAGCGAATGAATTCAGAGTTAGTTCTCCAGCAAACCGAATGAAAACTCAAAGAAGTTGCCCGTGGTGGCAAAAGGACGGACGTAAGCATTAGACCAAAACAAAACACCACAAATCAGATAGGCAGACAGACAGACAGACAGATAATAGGCAAGTAAGTAGATAGATAGACAGAGAGATGATGGTTGTTAGGTAGGTAAATAGATGAGAGAGAGAGAGAGAGAGAGAGAGAGAGAGAGAGAGAGAGAGAGAGAGAGAGAGAACAACCCACAAAGGAAGCAAAGCTGTTTGAAAGGGGCAAAGCCCTTCCCTCAAACCACTCCTTTACTTTCAAGTCAGTTTTCCCTGTCTGATTGAATTTCTCATTTGCCCTGAGTAAAGAATTTGGAATAAAAAGAAATTGGCGTTGGTCTTTAGGAGTGGCTATCAATTCAAGTTCTGTCACAGACCAACAAGCTTCGAATTCCTACAGTCTTTTACCTCAACAGTATAAGGATAGAGTGGATTTGTCTCAAAGGCACTTCTAGGATCGACAGGAGATCAGATAGAACCCAGTGACAGTAGTGTATGTTGTGAAGAAAACGGAGAATCTGGTCCTGCCATGATCCATGTTGTTTGTCTTTCCCCAAACATCATTGGACATTGAACTGAAAGCTAAGGATAGAAAATTTAATAAAACACCTAATGACTGTACAAGGGCCTGTTGCACATTTATTTATGTATTTATTTATTAGTTAAACTAGCATCAAAATGGAACTAATAAGGCAAGACTTGTGGTTCATCCTTGTAATCCTAGCACTTAGGAGGCAGAGGCTGGAGGTCCAGAGATCCAATCCAGCACGGGCTGCAGAGTGCAATCCTGTCTCAGTCCTTGCCCACTTACTTAACAAAGGTAATTGTAGCAGCATTTCATTTGTATTTTAATAAATAAAACTTGCCCCATTGACCAGGCAGTGGTAACACACACTTTTAATCCCAGTAGCCACACTAGTTGCCATAGAAACGGAGCAGTGTACGCCTTTAATCCCAGCCCTAGAGAGGATCATAAAATGGGAGGAGACAGCTCTCGGGCTCAGTCTCATTCTGAGATTCCTGGAGGCAGGATCATCATTTCGGCCTGAGGTCGAGATAAGAGCCAGTGGCTTCCTGTTTTGCTTTACGGATCTTCATGCTGTACCCCAATTTCTCTTTCTGAGTTTTTATTAATTGTGCTTTATGTAATAATGCTACTTCTTTGTGAATGAGCCTCCTGGCAAAGCTGGAATTAAAGTAATTGCAAGAGAGGCATCTTTCACTGAGATAAGAACTCAGATATTAGCATTAGTAAACGCTTCATTTGTTGGTGGAAATCAAATGCCACTGAGCAGTCATTGTTTTCTTGAACAGAGTAGAAGCCAGGAGCTTCCTTTAAAGAGCAAGAGTTGCTGGAAATATAATCAGTTTGTGGACTGCTTGTCTGCAATGCATGGAGACCTGGGTTCAGTCCCAGCACTGCAGAAAAACAGGTGTGCCGGTGCAAGTCTGTAATCACCACTTGGAAGGTGGAGACAGGAGGAGGAGTTTCAGATCCTCTGTGGATACCTCAGGAGTCTGAGGCTAGCCTGGAAAGTCAGTCTGTCGTCAGCACTCTGTGCCCCGAGTAAGTTGCCCCAGGAGACTTTTACACAAAGCCAAAGCCTTTGACTCCGTTTTGAGGGCGGAGAGTGACTACTGGTTTCTTCCCACAGTATGAGAACGTCCTGAATGGCAACACATTAGAAGGCTCAGTAGGTTCAATGGCGGCACTTTGTCACATAAGCCACCTGGTTTGGTAATCTGACTGAGGCAATGCAGGTTCTCTTATTCCAGCTCGCATGGCTAATGTTAGCTGTCCTGTCCCACAGCTCACTGTACTTGTATCTGTCTATCTGGATGCATCTATGTGGCTTGCAGAAGCACATTGGTTAAAGAGGCTGCAACAGAGTTCAAAGGCGTTAGACGTGGTCTGAGAGAGAGGCTATATTGATAACAGAACAGATTATTGACATAAGGAGGCCGAAGGTGGAACTCCTGGAATTTGGGTGGGAAGCCGTGAGGTGAAGGCTGGACTGGGATCTGTGAGTGGAAGATGGAATATCCAGGTCCAGAAAGGTGGATGATGTTGAAGACCATCTTTGACGAAACTCATATGTTCCAGGGTAGGAGCGTGAGGATTAGAACCATTAACCAAAAGGAACGGAGACATAAGAGAAATAAGAGACAGAAACAGAGAACAACAAGCATCGGGAGGGGCATTCAGGGACTACTGAGTCCTGATTCCGTGTTTATTTTCCACATGTTTGTATACTTCACTCCAAAGGGGGAGGAGGGAATGCAACAGACTTCATTAACTGATACAAGAAATAGACTTGAGTTCTCCAACTTTGGTCCAGGTGGTGTGGATCCACCTCTTTACCCAAAATGCCAAGTAACCACGCCCTGAGTCAGAACCTCTTGTTTGCAGCCATATCTGATGTCAGCAACTTTGAGAGAGCTGAAATAAGCTCAGCCTCCCTGACCTCCAGTTGAGTGGAACAGACTCACGTTTGATGGGTGTGAGCACGTGAGCAGGCTCACGGAAAGATGAATGGGCAGGCAGTCCAGCAGAGGCCAGGCAGTGAGTTGAGCTGAAAGGGGGCCATCAGGAAGTGCTCCGCTTGTTGGTCCCTGATTTGTACACCTGGTGTCAGGTGGCAGGTTGGTGTGTGGCCGTGACATTGCACTGCTAGGTGTCTGTCTCTTTACGGAGTCCAGGTGAGGGACTTACACCCTTTCTTGGGTCTAGTGTGTCGGGTAATCTTGAGTCTTGTTTCCCAGATATGATTTTAATGCCCCCGTGTGCCTTTGCAGTCTCGATTCGCACCCATACTCTATAGAGTAGCTCCTTTTATACTCCTAGGAATAAGTCATTTATCGTTCTGTGCTGCATGGGTAATTTGCAGATCCATTCAGGGGCTGTAGTCATTCTCCTCAGTCAAAATCGAGTCTAAAACTGTTCGTTAAATGGAATCTCCTATGGTAAGGCACAGCCTAAAAAAAACACTGGTTTACACATGTGGGATAATTCTGAATCGGCCATAGACACCATCACAAAACCTAAAGTCATATTTAAGAAAGAAGTATGAACCACACCTAAGGGCAGTCCATCATCCCCATCCCCAACCCCAGCAGCAGATACCAATAAAAAACAAAACAGCTCAAAGGTAACTTTGAATTTTTTTGTCTCATATTGTTTTGTTTGGACTTTTTGTTTTTTTTAACCTTACTGGTCTAATGCTTGTATTTTATGGTTTCCAATTTTGAGTTTTCATGTGTGTAGGTGTGGATATTTCTTGTAATCTTTCTTAATTTCTGCCTTTTTTTCTTTTTTGTTTAAGTTTGTTTTGTTTTATCCTTGCTTGTCTCTTTTTATTTGTCTAATCCTTCTTTGTCTTTTTTGAGGCAAGCTCTCTCTATTATGTAGCCCTGGCTGTCCTGGAACCTCAGCCAGTATGTAGACTAAGCTGATCTCAAACTCACAGAGATTCTCCTGTCTCTGTCTTCCAAATGCTAGGATTGAAGGTGTGGACCACCACACCAGGGTGTTTCTTTACTTAAGAGAGAGCGAAAGGCTTGAGGTTGGAAGGGTGGCGAGGATCTAGGAGATGAATGAGAGACTGAGATCAGAATATATTGTATGAAAATAACTTAATTTTTTTTAAAAAAAAAAAAGTGTGAGAGACGTGAGCATAGAAACTAAAATCTGAGCGGGGGGTGCGGGAGCATGATTACCCCACCTGAATCTGTCATTGTTTAATTCCAAATTGAAAACTTGTCTGTGCTCAAGTGGGATGTTTCTTCCCCCTGAAGAATTGCGAGAGTTTGCCAGGCAGTCGTTCCCCACGCCTTTAATCCCAGCACTCAGGAGGCCGAGGTTGGTGGAGCTCTGGGAGTTTGAGGTCAGCCTGGTCTATAGGATGCGGTCTAGGACAGCCAGGGCTGTTGCATAGAGAAACTCTGTCTCGAAAGAAAAAAAAAGAATTGGGAGAATTCCAAAAATGTCATGACCCATTTTAGTGTGACAAGAGCACTCAGCAGGGAAGGGCCCCACCAGTAGGGAGCTCACAACCCACAGGCAGTGGTGTTTTCCCAGAGAGCACCTTCGGTTGTGAATGAAAGGGAAGAGGGCAATTGGGAGTACTCAGAGGACTAGAAGGACCCAGGGGGTTCACAGTAGATAGCTAACAATGTTTGTTGAGGGGAGAAACCACTAAGGAAACTGAAACCCCAGAGCAGGGAAGCAGAGCAACTAGAAACATTTCCCCCGCCCTCCTCCCTGGTCTTTTCATTGTTGCAGCCTTGCAAGGGTTGCTTTGTTAGTGTGGCACTAGCAATTTTTAGGGTCTTTGCACCCTCATGCTCAGGTTTTATTTCTGATCTTGAGTTTAAGACCACACATACGTTTGAGTTTCATCACCTGAGAACCAGTGACTTAGACCAGCTTTGACTACAATTTCTGGTGAGGAGTAACATTTTCTGTAAATTTATATGCAAGAGATCATAATAATTTTTAAACTACAGTCTCAATGTTTATTTTTAGTTTATTTTTATTATCATGGTGTTTTTTTTCAAAACAGGGTTTCTCTGTGTAGCTCTGGCTGGCCTGGAACTCACTATGAAGACCAGGCTAGCCTCAAACTCACAGATATCCTCCTGTTTCTGTCTCCCAAGTGTTTGAGGTACACCCTGTTGTACTATTTTATTTTTGAGTCAAGGTCTTATTATAGAACCCAGTATGAACCTGGTACTCACTCTACAACCCAGACTGTCCTCAGATCTATGGAGATGCTCTTGCCCTTGGCTCTTTGGTGTTGGGATTATAGTCACAAACCGCACCCGGTTCTGACATACTGTTCTGAAAGTTCATGGCATGTCTCTCATGCCTTCACTTTCAAAATCATTGACACGGAAACACCTGTTTGGGAAGTGCCAGGATGACAGAACTGGCTAAGATGACAGTCTCACTTTAACAGGAACTGGCTAACATTTGTTAGGAAAGTCTTAGGTAGCCTCTTTTGGTTGAGGAAGAACAGATGGCCAGCCAGATTCCAGAATGAGGGCCTACTTTCTCTTTGTGTCTCATTACTTTTCCTTCTGTCTGGCTTCAAAATTACTGTACCTTGGGAAGTACAGGCGGTATATTTGTAGAAAGATCTATTGGCTTTTTGATTTCTTAATTATGAAGCGTTATTTTAATTTAGGGAGGTGGAGGAGGAACCAAAAAAGAGAAATTGGGTTAATAATAGTAGCAACCAACCTAATAGAATTTACTGTATGCCAGGAACTATGTAAAGCTGTAGAAACATTACTCCATAAATCTTCTTAACAATTCTATGAGTTGTTCTCTTTCATAGATGGAGCATTGGAAGTTAAAATTGTTGAGTAACTAAGACATGCAGTTTGGAAGTGGCAGAGCTGGGATTAGCTGGGATTAGAATCCCGACAAATTGGCTTCAGAATCCATGCAACATGTCTCCTAATACAGACTTTGGATCAAAGTTTAGATCCATAGAGTTGAAGATCAGCGGGTATAATAAGAGGGTGCCCACAGCAATCCTGTAATCTCAATTTTACAAGACAGCTGCAGTCCAAAATACTCTTACCTATTGTCCGCACAAGGACGCTTGAGTGGGTCAGATCAAGTGTTCCCTTATCTGAAATGTTCCTGGCTCATATCTCACTGTTAAATGTTCTTAAACATGTGATATTGAATTTACCGGCTCTGTTTGTCTCACGATTGATTTGAAACCTTATTTGTGGCTCGTTCTCAATTTGAGAATGAACCCAGGTTTTCACTGGGAAAAGTCTACAACTCCACATACTATGTGGTCACACCCAAACTTTAACTGTTAGGGGATTGTAACTAAGAACCATAACTGTGTCCTTCTTCGGAATCAGAGGGCGAGACCTAGGAATGAAGGGTTGGTAGAGCAGCAGGGTTTTTTTTTTGTTTTTTTTTTGTTGTTGTTGTTGTTTTTGATTCCTTAAATGGTGATTAAAACAACCACCCCAAAGGTTTCACCTTATTTGTTTTCAAAAAGGTAACATTAAGAATGCTGTGGAGCATGGCTGAGGTCCTGAGAGAATGTGTATTGCTGATATGAGCATGGCCATGTGAGACTCCAATGGCAAACCCTTTGTCTGGCCCAAGTACTAATGTGGACACTAAGTATCAACTGCTATTCCCTCTCCTCCAAGACTGCAACCAGAGACACTCCACAAAGAAGACCTCTTACTGAGATTAAGTTCTCCAGATAGACCCCCTATAGAGATGGTTAGATGATTGCCCTCCCAGGTAGAGTCCCTGCTGAGCTTTGACAGTCCTCCACAGAGTAGCTGTCTAGTCTCCTACTTGGGCTTAGTTTCTGGAAAATGGTTGGTGCATCTCTATCTACCAGAGCGCTTTATAGCCACCAGATCCCAGTTTTCTGCACATGCCTGTTTTGTTTCTTCATTCCCTGGTGACCTAATTAGGTAAATTCCTAAGCCGTGCAGTTCAAGGCAGTGTGTAACTTCAAAAGTGTTGCTGCCTTTTTTTTTTTCCTGTATCTTTTGTTTGTTTCATTTTGTTTGGAGACAGGGTCTCTTTACATAGCCTTGGCTATCCTGGTATTCACTATGTAGACCAGGCTGGCCTAGACATCACAACAATCTATGGGTTTCTGCCTGCCAAGTGCTGGGTTCTAAAGGCATGTGCCACCATTCCTAACCTTGTTTTATGCATCTTGAAGTTTTTATTTTTCTCAAATAATAACTTCCAATTTTATAATACTAGAGCCATGAAGAATTTGAATGATACTCTAATTTCCCCCAAATCTTTTTTAAATTAATTTTGTTTGTTTTTTGAGTTGGGGTTTATCTGTAGCTTTGGGGCATGTCTTGGAACTCTGTCTATAAACCACGTTGGCCTCGAACTCACAAAGATCTGCCTGCCTCAGCCTTCCCAGTGCTGGGATTAAAGGCATGTGCCACCAATGCCCCGATCCCCAAATCTTTTTAAGTATATTTACTTAGTGTAGTTAACTTTTGCTCTTACACTCTTTCTTACTAATAAAGTCCTCTGATGAGCTGAAGGAAAGGCTATGGAACTTTTATCCCTGTTCCCCTTTAAACAGACTTCCTTTTATTTTATCATCATCATCATTATTATTAATCTTTGGTCACAGAGTCTCACTCATGCAAGATGACCCCCTCACAGGCTTAAAATTCTTCTGCCTCTGTATTTTGTGTGCTAAGGATTGCAGGCATAAACCACCACTGTTGGCCTGTTAGTTAAAGACTGTATCTTTTTTTTTAAAAAGGCAACAACAACAACAAATTTGTTTTATAGTTTTAAATTATGTGTACCTGTGTATGATGAGGCCTGGAGAGGTTGTTGGTTACCTGGATCTGCAATTAGAGGTGGATGTAAGCTGCCTAACATGGGTGCTGGGAACCAAATTCTGGTCCTCTGGTCCAGCTACCATTCAGAACCACCACCAGATGATTGGCACTCCCAAGGCTATTCAGAAGTTAATTGGTATCCTATAGAAATGTTAGATTTGAAGAGATTTAAGGAAGCAATAGTTTAATATGGTATGCATTCACTTTTATAAAGCAGATGTTAAATTCATGGGCCACTTAGAACAGAACTATTCCACAGATCTGGAAAGATTTGGTTACAGCAGTATTGGAAGCTGGTCCTCAGTTATAAGGAAAAATGTGGTAGAGAGATGAAGCGAGGGTCATAGGACAACAAGGTAGGGCTGGGGGTTATGAGATTTCCCAAGAGCAAATTCTTGGTAAAGGTCATTATGCTGAGTTGCAAAGCAGGTTGCATTTGATGATTACACCTTGGCTCTATGCCACATACCAGGTTTGAATGCTTGGGACAGGGTTGAAGAATCAGGAAATTTAGTAAATGACTGAGTCATTTACTAAAATTATACAAGTCCCAAAAGAAGCCTTCATTGATTTTTTTTTTTACATGAACCAGTCAGTCACCTTTTATTGGACACTAGTTCTTAGGACATGAAGATCCAGCCAGAGTTGAGTTCTTCATGAATGGGCATAGGAGAGGCGCTTATGCAGCCCCTCATAGTGCCCCTTCTTCAGTGGTACTTGCGTTGCCACTCATGTTTGAGTTCCTTGTAAGAAATGCAGTAGCTGAAAACCACATAGGCTGCCAGCACCATGTTAATCCCCGAGATGCTGCCTTTCCGCACATTGATGTACTTGTTGTAATACCGGTCGTAACCTCTCTGAAAGGCTCCCACAGTGCCACTGGGGATGAAATTCTGCATCAATATCCAGCTTGGCAGTTCTCCAAGTTTAACCTCCATAAGCTTCTTCTCCTTCAGTGGCACGAGCGACGCCATCTTGCAGTCCCCCTTCATTGATTTGTTTTGCAAAGATTTACTTCAGCTTTGGAGCCTATCCTGGAACTCACTCTGTAGACCACGTTGACCTCGAATTCACAGTGATCCATCTGCCTCTGCCTCTGCCTCCCGAGTGCTGGAATTAAAGGCGTGCACCACCACTGCCTGACTGAACTCTTAAATGTAATCAGCATAGAGCATTCCAATTGTCAGGTCTTTTAAAAATGCTAATAAGAGAGGAATGACAACTGCACAAAGATATTGGGTAATAGAAAAAAACCTGCTGAATTAAATAAGCCTGTATTTAACTTTATAAATATGTTGACCTCAAAATGGAAACCAAGATATACATTACGTTGGGGAAGAGGTTTTGTTTTTGTTTCCATGGAAGGAGAAAAGCTATGGATACCATCAAAATAAATGGCATCTTCTTGATTAGCAGAGGTAATAGTTCATCAAACAGTGTGGCCATTCATTCTAAACTAACTTCCAAGACGAACACTGTAAGGTCCTGAGCTCTTCAAAATATTTGCATTAGAGGATAGAGCATGATGCCAGTGTTTTACCAAGAGGGAAGACGTTTAGAAGATGGGAATTTTCATGTGACTTTACTTTTCACACACGGTTGTTTAACAGAGTGTGTCACGAACCATAAAAGTAGAATTATAGTGAATTAACCTAGGAATCTATGCAGAAAGAAAGCTACATATTAGAAACTTCCTTGGAAGTTTCCGGTCAAGTGGCCTATTTATTGAGTTTATAGACAACTGAGAGTTTACAAAAATAATGCTTCCAACATTAATTATATAATCTTTCTTTCACAAATTCTGGGTGTGAATGTAAGGAAAGGAGCTTCTGTGTGATATGGTGAAGTCAACATTGATTAAAAAATCCAGTTATCACTACAATTTAGTTTTGATAGATCCCAAGATGGCTGCTTGTCAGCAGGGGAACTTGTGACTTAGTTGGCAAGGTGGAGTCATTGTCTGTACTCTCCTAACACCAATACAAGGAAACTCTCAAGTCTCAGAACTGTGGTTGGGGTTTCTGTTTTGTTTTGTCTACCTTGGGGTTTATCCAGTTGGGAAGCCCCGAGTTTTATATGGGAGTAAGTTTTCATTTAAAATGTTTGGTAATTGTGTGGTTGCAGAGTTGCTTTCATTGTTAAGATGGAGGAAATTCCTGAGTTCAGAAGGCTTGCTGTAACTTTCCCCTCTTTCCGACATCCTCCCATGCCCCGACCTCTTTTCCCTGGGATCGGATGGCTCCTACTAAGTGAGAGACCGCTTTCTCTTTGCCTCTGATCAATGGAGCTTCTGGGAGGATGACCTGCAAACTCTGTCACTTTTATTAGACAACAATACATTCATCCACAGAAAACAGAAAGTATTGCAATTGGTTAAACAAATAGAGGTTTATTTACCTTTTGCATGACAAAGACTATTAGTAGGTGCAGTGGCCACTTCGTTTACTTCCAGGGGCCGGCCCCAACCTTTTTGCATCTTTCTGCCCTTTGTACGCCTTAGTATGAAGACACACACCCTCGTGCTACTTCCTGCAAGAAGGCGAGACCGTGACTGTATCTCCATTCCTTGACACTGCATTCCAGGTGAAATAAGTTCAAGGGACAGAGGACAGAAAGCCTTTTTCTTTCCCCGCCCCCCCCCCAAGCTGTTACCTGCTAAGACACTTAGAACTAATTGCACAAAAAGCTGAGGAATTCAGTAATTTGACTTTTTAGCTTAAACAGTAGAAATAGCCAAAGGAAAAAGTGTACCTTGTGTTTTAATAGTCAAACTGTAGTTTTGCTGTATTTTCCTCTGGGGTACAAGACGTCTTTGTAAGTTCCTTATTTTTGTGGTGTTTGTGTGTTTAGTTAGTGACAAGATGACGTCACAGAATGACTTATCTAACGGGAGAATCTGTAGATGACTTATCGGACCCGTGGCTGTCCTGTCCATATCAGTCATGGTTCTCCAGAGAAAGGGAACAAATGTGTGTGCAGACACGTATAAAACTGCTCACTTCAAACCTTTGTTTTATGTGATTGGGGGTTGATAGGTGCAGACTTGTGTCTGTGTTTGTGAGTCTCCTTTTGTTTTAAAAGTTCAGTTGTCCATATTATAAAGGCAACCTGTTTGATTCCAAGCCCACCATTTCCAGGGCTAGAGGTGTTGCTGAGTGCACCCCTGGGCCAGTGATTTGATCCTCATCACAAAAGCAAACAACACAACCCTTACATCTGAATGAGAGGAACAACAGTTCACAAAATTCAAAAATGAAACAAAATCCATCCATTTTAATGGTAATCTCATCTAAAATCAATCTGAAAGAAACATCCTAAAGAGTGTTCACACACCGGGCACCAAGGCTTACCTAGCTGTGGTGGTTTGAAAGAAAATGGTCCCCACAGGGAATGGCACTATTAGGAGGTGTGACCTTGTTGGAATTAACAGGCCAATCAGCATTATAACTTACAGAGATCTGTTGTGTGGTTTTCTCTGGGGCCTGCCGGTTGTGGGGTACCAGACGGGGACAGAAAACACAAGCAAGCAGGCCCAACATGTTACAGAATGGCACCCAACGTGGATAACTGAATCCACAAAAAGCCTGAAAAAGCTTGGGAAAGACTAGAGTAAAGCATTTAGGTTTTCAGCCTTAGCAGGAAAAAACTGCGCTGTTTTAAAATGCTGGCTTTCTGGGCGGGGGGGGGGGGGGGGGGGGGGGGGGGGGGGGGGGGAAACTCTGACTCTTTCAAGCAGGCCATCCTGACTATGGAAACATTGTTGCAGCTTGCTTCCTGGCAAGGACCTTGAAAAGCCATAGGAGCTTTTGACTGTTGTTTTCTCCATATTCCTTAGCAAATTAAAGACCCACATGGTCAGAAAGAGAGAGAGAGAGATACAGTAAAGGTAAAGAGAAATTAAAAAAAAAAAACAACCTCTAAATGATTTAAAGTCCTTAAAAAAGAAAGAAAGAAAGAAAGAAAGAAAGAAAGAGTTATTGGATATGGTGGTACACACCTTTAATCCCAAGGCTTGGGAGGCAGAGGCAGACAGACCTCTGTAAATTCAAGGTGTGATGGCAGACACCTTTAATCACAGCACTGGGGAGGCAGAGATAGACGGATCTCTGGGAGTTCAAGGATAGCCTGGTCTACAGAGGGAGTTCCAGGACAAAGATATGCAGAGAATCTGTCTCAAAAAGCCAAAAGTTAAAAATAAAAATAAAAAAATAGAGGTTAAAATAAAGCCACGTAAAGATGGAAAATACACAGAGAATCTTGATACTGTATGCTATTATGCTCTCTTTGAATTGTTTAAATGCTGAGGAAGGAGCAACAGCTACTAAAAGATATTTGCTTATAAATGCTGCAGTTAACCCAAAATAGGTATTTTGAAAATACCTTGGCTTCAGAATTGAAGTCAAAAGGTATGTTACTTTGGAGAAGAGATTTTGCTTTTGTTTCCACAGAAAATGAGAAGCTCTGGATTTATTCAGAGTTAAGAAAAATCATCTTTGACCAAGGGAGACCACCTGAGCAATCTCCGGTAGGAACAGATGGCCCAGATGTCTGAGTTCTTCATCCAGAACAGGTTCAAGACTGCTGTCTGAGATGATCAAGACTCACAGGATACTTCAGTCAGGACTTGATCATAACTCTAAATTTTCTTTAGGTCCCCATAAGATTATCAGTGCCCCCAACCAGCAGGAAGTAGCCTGGAATACTACGCCCACACTCCCAAAAACTGGACTATGGATATTTTCCTTTGTTTGTTTGTTTTAAAAAAAAGAGGGGGAAATGGTGCGGGAGAATTGTCTGTATTCTGTCAGTCATGTTTTAAATAAACGCTGATTGGTCAGGCAGGAGGGATAGGTGGTAAAACCAGACAGGAAGTGGAAATCATGCAAAGAGAGGAGGAGAATTCTGGGGAGGAGGAAGTTGATTCCTCCCACTCCTGCCCAGATCACCGAAGCAGCAGGATGTGAGCTGCCCCACTGAAAAGGGTACTGAGCCACATGGCTAACATAGATCAGAAAAATGGGTTAATCAAGATGTGAGAGTTAGCCAGTAAGAAGCCTGACCTAACAGGCCAATCAGCATTATAACTTATAGAGATCTTTTGTGTGATTTTTCATTGGGACTAAATAGCTGGGGGGCTGGGCAGGACAGAAAACCCCAACAAACAAACAGCCTTTTCATGTTACAGAACTAGAGGAACAACAGTTCACAAAATTCAAAAATGAAACAAAATCCATCCATTTTAATGGTAATCTCATCTAAAATCAATCTGAAAGAAACATCCTAAAGAGTGTTTGCTCACACACCGGGCACCAAGGCTTACCTAGCTGTGGTGGTTTGAAAGAAAATGGTCCCCACAGGGAATGGCACTATTAGGAGGTTTGACCTTGTTGGAATAGGTGTGGTCTTGGATACTCAAGTGACACCCAGAGAGAGAGAGAGACCACTTCCTGTTGCCTTTGGATCAAGATATAAGGACGCTCAGGTCTAGCACACCTGCCTGTATGCTGCCTTGCTCTCCACCGTGATGGTAATGGACTAAACCTCTGAACTGTAAGCAAGGCACCCCACTAAATGTCTTCCTTTATAAGAGTTGTTGTGGTTAGGGTAGAGATATGTGTTTATTGGTTCACTGATGAACAACCATGAGGCCCTACTTGTGAAAAGGATGTCAGGTGGGAAAGAGAGGGAAAGGAGGGAAGAGAAACCAAGACGGAAGGAGGAAGAATTTTACCCATAGGAGAATGAAAAGAGTAGAAGAAAGAATTCTAGAAAGAAAACTGTAAGATAGAGAGGAGTGGACATGACTCATTTCTGAAGAGACACAAGAAAATAGAACTACGTCTTCGAGAGTGAGAAGAAACATCATTGGAGCAAAAGTGGTGAGATGGCCATGAAATGAGTACAGGGCTGGCTACAGAGGGCAGGCTCAAGGCCAGGTGAAAACCTCCCTGCGTTCTCAGCAGGCCTGATGGGCTGAGGTTCCTGTGAAGCTTGTATGCCGTGTAACAACTGTCTCCAGGGTTCTAAGCCTTACTATTTTTTTGGTCTGGAACTCAAGCACAGGGCCTTGGATGTGCTAGGTGAGCACTGTACTACTGAGCTCCATTCCTAACTACGAGCTCTCCTTTTGAGAGCTGGACTCAATTTTCAAGCAACAACCTTCCCTATTCCATCGCTACCTGCTACTTGTGTGGCCTGAACAGGTTTGGGGATGACCTTTGTTACTAAGTGGATGAAGGAAGGACAAATGCCAGGTCAGGTATATCGCACGCAGTTTCTGACTTTGCTTTGACTTAGCTGTGTTGCTGGCGGTGGGCCGTGATGTGGAAAGAAGGCAAGAGAGTGGATTTTTTGGTTTCCTATCATAGAGAATATTAGCAATCGCTGATGTGGTAGCAGGTAGAGAAAACTCACTATCAGAGTTTAAGGAGCTGAGCTCGCAGCTAGGGTATACCCGCTTGTGCTCAGCAACCCTGGTGCAGGCATAGAACTTCAACCCCACGGGGTGGCGATCTCATTTTGGGCTGGCTAGGCAAGTTCAAACAGCTTGGTGATGAGTCAAAGTGTCCTGATCAGAGTGACAGAACAATGAAACCCAGTGAAAATGAGGACATGAGCGTAGTTGTGAAGTCTAATAGGAATCACACTGAAGGCCCAGTGAAGTATAACAGAGGCAATCTAACTGTAATCCGTGTAAAAATCACCAGAAGAGGGGTCAGGTCCTGTGATTATGTATTAGCTCTCAGGGGGAAGAGCCTGAATCTGTTTTAAAAAGGCTCTTAGTTGATGCTGACTAAGAGGGCTATGGACCATTTTCTGAGAGACACTGGGTTCCGAATTGCAGTACATTTAAAAAGGGACAGAGAGGGAGACAGAGGAGGGGGAGAGAGGGAGAGAGAACTCAGCCATGAAAACAGGAGCTGGAGGATGGGAGGTGTTCAGGAAACCATGAACTAGAGGACAGGTGGTTATAGAAATGACTTTACATCTCAAAGGTGAACCGGCCTTGAGTGACATTTCCAAGGTGTGGCCAAGGGAGTGGGTGGCTCAGTTGGTGCAGAGGCAACAAGGTCAAGGGATGAGAAACCTAGGCTGCTCTTACGGACCTCAAAGCCATCCCGAGGCATGGCAGCGCTTGGAACAGAGAAGCAAAGCCAGGAGCAAAGTTCAGTGTCCTTGGGCGGAAGCTGGAGGCACCCACGTAGCTGGCTGGTTCCAATGCTATGGGGAAGTGAAACTGGCCCACACCACGTGCCTGTAGTTTGTTTACTATGCATTCTGCAGACAGCCAGTAATCCTCAAAGACGCGTTTCATATGAAGTATGTGTTATTTTTGTTTGTTTCCTTTATTGAGAGAGTCTCATGTAGTCCAGGATGACCTCCAGCCTCTACCTCCCAAGCCCTGGTATCGCAGCTATGCCACCACATCAGGTACGGGAAATGTAAACGGGATTTCTGTTTCCATTTGTGAGAAAATACAACATAGAGAAACTGCCTCTGACAAAATTACAGTGTTAGGGGTTTTAATATATTCCAGACGAATAAAATCAGAATTTACTGACTATTGTTAGGAATGGGGTTCATTTTGGAAAGACGATGGAAATGTTTTCTTCTTAGTGCCCATGAGGTGGCAGCACTGAGTAGAAAGCCCTTGAAAGAGGCCGGAACACTCGCACCGGTTCACATCAAGACTTCCGGCTGTTCCACGCCTTGATAATTTCTTCAGCAGCATCCAGTGTGCTGTCTTTCTGGAAATTAATAAAAGAATCGTATTGTTACATGGTAATATGAACTCAAGATAGAGCAATATTTAAATATAGAAGATAAAGCCTCGTGGTGGTGGTGGCCTTTAATCCTAGCACTTGGGAAACAGAGGCAGGTAATCTCTTGAGGTCAGCTTGGTCTACAGACTGAGTTCCAGGACAGTCAGAGCTACATAGAGAATCCCTGTCTCTAAAAAACAAAACAAAAACCATAGAAGACATAAGAAAATATTTAGCTTTAGGTGAAGAAACAATTTCAAAGTAAAAACACAAATGCAAAAAAACATAACGTGAGGGAGGAATGGGAAGACGGCTCACAGGTTAAAGGCGTGTACAGAGGACTCATGTGGCGCGGGTGGCTCACAAAGCTGCCTGAAACTCCAGCTCCAGGGGACAGGATGAATCTCTCTTGTCTTACATGAATACACACACACACACACACACACACACACACACACACACACACACATAAACATACTTTAAAAGGAAAACAAAAACTAAACAACTGAAAGCAGTTATTCCATTAATTATAATTAGGGAAAGAAGTCATGAGTTCAGAGGCGACAATATTGAAAACCAATTAGGCAATGCCTCCCCCCATTTCCCTGTCAATCCCTCTGTTCCCCAAGACAACCTGTCATGGCAGTTTTTATATTTAGTTCTAATGGCTGCCATTAAAATGCAATCATATACTCAGCCTTTATTTCCTTATCTGCAAACACTGTGTTGTTTGCTATAGTTGGCCTTCAATAAGAAAAATAAGTCATTCTAATCAATACTCTGGGGGAAAAGTGCTAGGATTATTGAAAATGAATCCTCTTAGTTGTTGAATAGGAAATGTGGTTTTTATTACATTTTATTTACTTATGTATATTTTTAGGTATGAGTGTTCTGTCTGCATGTATACCTGAATTTCAGAAGAGGGTATCAGATCCTATTACAGATGATTGTGAGCCACTATGTGGTTGCTGGAAATTGAACTCAGGACCTTTGGAAGAACAGCCTGTGCTGTTAACCACTGAGCCATCTCTCTAGCCCATCAATGCATGTCTATGATATGACAGTAAATGGAACAGCTATCAGTGAAGGTCTTGTCTCATGCTTTTCTCCCCTTTCTTTTCCTCCCTCCATCCTTCCCTCCCTTCTTCCCTCCCTCCCTCTCTCCCTCCTTCTTTTCTCTTCTGACTTTTCTACCAAAATGGTTAAGTAGGAAAGCCAGCTACTGGAGCTGAGAGAAGAGAATATCCACATTTGGAGGCTGGGAGTCAAGCAACCTGGAGTAGGATGGTGTAGCCGGGGCAGGTTCTGGCCTGACAGTGAAGCCCCTGTGTGGGAGGGTGCCCATGCAGGGCACTGGCACTGAATGGAACAGGGGAGGCAGCAGCCATGAGGACTGAGAGCCTGAGAGGCCAGAGAGAGAATGCTTCGTGTGGGGCAAAGGGACTGCGAGGAAGGCATCTCTGTGGGAGAATGGTAGAACAGGGTCTGGGTTCATCCACTGAGAGGCGCACACGCGCGCGCGTATGTGTGTCTGTGTGTGTGCATGTGCAACTGGCCAGGGATCAATCACACTCAGAGGTATCAAGTAATTAAATAATGGGAACCAGGTTTTACTCTTGAAGAAGGGAGCTACAAACAGAAATGGAAAAGAATTACAATTACCCCATGATAGTTTTCAATAAATTTGGATACAGATAAATACAGATGTAAGAATATATGCAATCAGTTCTGTCTACCCAAGCGTTCTGCTTCTCACCCAACTGATGACTGAAAGTATAGAGAAGGAATTACATCTGCACCGAGCAGGGACACATTTCTTTTTCTTGTTATGATTCACAAACAATACACTATCACATCTCTTTGGATATTATTTTATATTAGATTATAAATAACCTGGAGACAATGTAAAGTATACAGAAGGATGTGCATACGTTATAGACAGATAGTGTGCCATTTATATCTGTCACTTGAATAACCTGGAGTTTGGTGAACAGAGATTTGTGGGAGTATGCAGCTCATCACCTTTTTTTACAGATTATGACTGACATATGTAAATGTGCATGAGTACAAATGTATTTATGTATTCTCTACATCTGCCTACTGGGAGAGTCTATGAACAGCAACACACAACAGCACCAAACACTACCAGTATCTAGACCTTGATTTAAAGGAAAAACTCTAGGGCTGAAGGGCAAGTCTATGGGAGAGTCTATGAACAGCAACACACAACAGCACCAAACACTATCAGTATCTAGACTTTGATTTAAAGGAAAATGCTCTAGGGCTGAAGGGCCAGCCCAGTAACTAAGAGCCCTTGTTGCTCTCAATAAGGACCTTCGTTGGGTTCCCAGAAGCTACATGGTGGCTCACAACCATCTGTAACTTCACTTTCAGGGATCTGACTTCCTCCTCTGGCATCCGTGAGCACCAGGCACATGTGTGATACACAGACATACAATGCAGGCAAAATACCAACACACACACACACACACAAAGCAAACAAGCAAAACCCCTAAACCCAAAAACATCACTCCCTCAACACACACACACACACACACACACACACACACACACACACACACCCAAAGCCTTACTCTAAAAAGAACCAGACTTATTGGAAATGGCTGGTTCCAGATTAGAGTAGATAATGATAAACCAATCCTGGTGTAGAAAGTTCAGAGAATGACCCAACATGTTGGTAACACATCAAAAGAAACAGAAGTCAGTTCAAAGCAGCTCATAGTGGCATTATTCTGTAGAAATTTAAATATAAAATAGGTGTGATAATAAATTATAACTTATCAAATGAGACAGAAATCTATGACTTTTTATTGCCACCAATGAATAAGTAAAATGATTAAATTACTTAGTGAGAAATGGAACATTACTGTAATTTCAAAGCAATTTCTTCAAAATAGTTAATATTTTTAATAGAAAACCCTAACTTTACTGGAAATGAGTCCATACACCATCTTAATCAGTTGTCTGAAGTCAACAGTAGCTGGCAAACTACGGTCATCATCATCATCATCATCACTTCTGCGCTTTCCTACCAAGCTCAACAATCCGAGCTGAACCGCGGTGGAGCATCAGGCCAAAATGGAGTGGTTTTCCTTAAAGTAGTTGGCTGGTGAGTGTTCCCGTGTCAAGGCAGTGAAGGCCAAATGTGAAGATCCATTCAACATGACAACTAAATGCAACACACAGCTCTGGCCTTGACACAGACAGACAGACAGACAGACAGAGTGAAACGGTTCTGGTCTGAGTTTCTCTGCTTGCTTGTTCTGAGCACTTTATGGGACAGTCGGTGTGACTTGGCTAGGAGCTGAGGGGTAGGACGAATGACAATTCGTCAATGTTAATTTCATGGTGCTGAGGGCAGTGTGTTGTGGGTTTGGAGAATGTCCTTGGTGGGAAACACACGATGAAATATTTGGGGATGATGGATTATCGTTAGCAGATATTTTACTCTGAGATGGTGGTTTAGAAACTATAAAACCATGCTGATGACACTTCAAATATATCATCTTTTGTGTGTACACATGTGTGTGTGTCTGTGCGTGAATCTGTGTGAGGCACGTGTGGAAGAAGACATGCTCGGGTATTGGTTTTCACCTCCCACTTTGAGATGAGGTCTCATGGTTGTGCCGGGACTGCCCACCTCTGCCTCCCATCATGCTGTAGGGTTATAGGCATACGGGACTGTACCAGCTTTAGGGGTTTTTATTTTTATTTCACGAGTCTTGGGACACCAACTCAGGTCCTCACACTTCTCTCCAGGTGCTTTTAGCACTGAGCTATCTCCCTAGCCCTTCAAAGTTGGTCTTTAGTTTAGCCATCCTCCCTCACGCTTCCTCAGCCACTCTGTGTTCTTCCCCAGAGGCAGCCCTGGGATTCTATTCTAGATCCTTCAAGAAACATTTCAAACATTTAGGTAACGAAAGCATTTCTGACAAAAAACAAAACAAAACAAAAAAACTGTACAGTTACTTGGAGTTCTGTTTGTTTGACTTTTCTTTACTTTTTCAGAGACTACATATTTCATTTTTTCTACTTCCATAATTTTCTCTAATATTGTAAAATTCCAGGTTCTTTTTCTGTTTCTTTAAAAAAACCATATTTATTTATTATGCATACAGGTTTCTACCTGCATGAACACCTACATGCTAGAAGAGGGCTCCAGATCTCATTACAAAGGGTTGTGGGCCATCATGTGGTTGCTGGGAATTGAACTCAGGATTTCTGGAAGAGCAACCAATGCTCTTAACCTTTGGGCCATCTCTCCAGCCCCGCCCTGTTATTTTTCAATTCAATGCTCTTTTCCACATTCTTTTACTTCCCTCAACCCTGAAGTGCTCAGAGTTTCCAGTGTCACCATAATTTCCAATCCTTTTACGTTCCCCTAAGTTTCTTACCTGCTGTCTGGTAGCTCCCGCTCCATCTTCCTGTATCATCACCCACCACTTTCTCACACTCTCAACCCCCAGCCTACTGTCTTAAGAGTTTAGAACCCCAAATGTCACAACTTTTAACTCTTCCCTGACACCATTCATTTTCCCAGTGAATACTCTAAAGATTGTTTTGTTCATGTGTCTTTCCTTTCCCTTACTATGTCCTTGGAAGATGTGGATCTCATTCCTTTGTGATTATGAACGATTTCAGACTGGATGCCCGCTGTGAGCTCTCCCTGCCAGTGCACGCACTGCTCCTATTCATCTGAGGATTGACTGTGCCACCGTGTGATTTGAAGATGGGTCTGTAGATTTTTAAAATGTCTTTTTAAATTTTTATTTTGTGGGCATTGACGTTTAGCCTGCATGCGTGTCTATATGAGTGTGTTGGATCCTCTTGAACTGGACAGTTGTGAGCTGCCATATGGGTTCTAGGAATTGAACCCGGGTCCTCTAGAAGATCAGCCAGTGCTCTTAAGGGCTGAGACCCCTCTCCAGTTCCAGGGATTTGCAGATGTTAAGCAAGGAGGAACTGGTCAGTGCTGGAAAACAACGGAATTCTCTCTTCTTCATCAACAAGTTTAATACAACTCATGTAGAGCTGGCGAGGTCAGCCAACTGGGAATTAATTCCATGTCCTAACTGAGGATCTTTCCTCCATATTGCCTCAACGCAACTTTTGGCGACACTGATAGATGAATGAGGAAATCACAGCCCAACTAGACTTTCCTTTCCACCCAGGCGCACAGTGTTTACATAAATGACTGCAGACTGGTGTCCTGCTTCTTCCACTGTCAGAACACCTGCAATCCCTACTGTTCTTGGTCCATTGGCTTCACCTATTATTTGAGACACAGATCCTTTCTAGGCATCCTTTCCTTCAACCACCACTTTTATGACACTTGGCAACCATTCCCTGTATGCTGGGTAATTTGTGAAATCATTTTACAACTCTCCTGAGTTATTTCCAAGAAGAGAAAAGGGGTAGGGCTGTGTTTACTGGATTAAAGCTGATGTTTTGTTTTGTTTTTCAAGACAGAACGACTCTGTGTAGCCCTGGCTGTCCTGGAACTCACTATGTCGATCAGGCTAGCTTTGAGCTCAGAGATTTGTCTGCTTCTGTGTCCTTCAACTGAGTTCTGAGATTAAAAGTTGTAGGCTACCACTCCCATATAAAACTGAAGTCTTAAGGTGACTTTTTCCTTTAGGTGATTATGTTTGTATTTTAAAACAATGTGTTTATAAAGATGGCCTCTGGCTTGTAGTGGCTTGTTGGCTATGTTTTGATTTTATGATGACAGATATTTAGTAACAACTGTGATTTGAATTTTGATATTTTGGGGGGCTGATGATATAAGGTAGGATATTCTCATTCTCTCACCTAATGCTGGGCTGTATGTAGCAAGGGGCCCCATGATCCAAAAGGTAAATGGCTGCTACCCCAGCCGCCTGCATTGCTAAGATATGCTGTTCAATGGTGTGGTTGTGGTAAATGTGTTTTCAACATACAGCATTTTGAACAAGACTTACATGGATATGTCTCCATTGTAAGTGGACACTAGGGCTTACTTTTTTTTTTAGGACAGCCATTATGATGGTATGCTTTATTTTCTTTTTCTTTTATATTTTAGTCAAAGGAATATTCACATTGCTCTGTTGTAAAAAATAGTATTTAGTACTGGGTGGTGGCAGCACAAGCCTTGAATTCTAGCACTCAGGAGACAGATGCAGGTGGATCACTGTGCATTTAAGGCCAGTCTGCTCTACACAGTGAGTTCCAGGACAGCCAAGGCTACACAGAGAAACCCTGTCTCAAATAACAAACACAAAAACTAAACAAAGCAAAGTATTTATGTTATGTTAGGTAGACTTTGATGAATGGAGTTAGTATAGAGATTGCCTCGATCTCAGTCATAGTGTTTTGAGTAGCCATAACATGCATGTAGTATGTATGTATGGTATGTGCTTGCTTTGCATGTATATGGGTATGTGCGCACGCGCATGCGTGCGCACAGGCAAACGCACAAACCTATGAAAGCCTGAAACTGACGTTGATAATTTCCTTGATTACTTTTCATGTTTATATATTGAAGCAGGGTCTCTCCCTGAATCCATAGCTCACCAACTATGGACTAGTGTAGGTGTCAGCTTGGCTCGGGGACACAGCCTCTACCTTAGAATGCTGTGACTGCAGGCCACTGCCTTGTTTATCTGGCTTTTTTGTGGGTTCTGGGGATCAGAACCCTGGTCCTCATGTTTACTCAGCAAGTGCTTTCTCCACTGAGCTACTCTATAGACCAGCAATAACGTCTTAAGAACAGCAGACCTTCTAGGATGGTCTAACGGTGATGAATGCTCTTAGTTAGCCATAGAGACATCTTTTGGTTTTCATTTTTAAGAATTCATTTTTCTTTTTCTTTAAGAAAGCCAAGTGTATGTGAATGTGTCTGTGTGAGCACATGCCGCACATGTAAGGATACCAATGTGCAGATATCTGTCTACATAGGCTAGAAGAGGGTGTAGGATTATATTGGTTCCCTTCAAAGAACTCAAATGACTCAAGGATGGTGGCGCCCAACACTTGTAGGACTGAGACCAGAGGATTGCCATGGGTCTGAGGGCAGCCTGGGTCATAGAGTGAGACCCTGTCTCAAGAAACCACAAATGAATAAGTAAACTGAAAACAACAGTAACAGCTCACAGAGGCTGAATACTGACTTACAGTTAGCATCATGGCACCAAGTCAACTTTTAAAAAAAGTCACTTTGTATATCATTTTTAGAAACAGGAAAAAGGGTGCTTTATAAGTTGGAATGCAAGATACTTTTGTGAGAATACAGAAACTTACTTTAATGAAGCAAAACCGCACCAGCTTCTCAAACTGTGGCTTAGACAGCGAGTCACAGAAGGCTGAAACAGGGATGGCTGACAGTTTCTGGGAAGACAAGGGAGATGATGTAATAGAAAAACCACACCCATTCCAGATGTCACTGAAGAGACCACAGAAACAGACACTGTTGATGGTCATCATATAATACAAAGAAAAGTATTTTTAAAATCCCTCACAAAGCCCTAAGTGGGCGGTTTAGATAAAAGCTGGAATTAGGGCAGTACTTTTGCCTGTCACTGGGGAAGCAGAGGCAGGCAGATCTCTCAGCGTTAAGGCTAGCCTGGTCTACACAGCAAGGTCCAGGCGTGCCGAGCCTACATAGTGAGACTCTGTCTCAAAAAACGAAGCTCAGCTAAACTAAGATTTTAAAATAAAGGAAAGGGGGAGAAACAAAGCTAGAATTGTCACTCAAAGCATACGCAGAAGCTCCTTGACAAGCTAGCTACGACGCAGCCCCGCAAGAGTCAGTGAATGTTACCTTGTTTTTTGTCATCCACTTCACAAACTTGTAGTCATAAGGCTCATCACCCTTCATGTCAGAGAGGTCAGCACCTGCAACCACAGGGAAAGGTGAGCGAAGGAAGGATTGCGTCTGCGACCAAGACTTCGCTGAAGCCGTCGTGACTCAGATTTTCTCCCGACTCACACAGGTTTCACCCAGAACTGTCTAGAGGTCATTGACTCACCGCACTGGCGTCTACACGACACGCTGAGAATGACTGACATACTGAGGCGGCACTCACACACAGAGGACCATGCATGTCCCTGTTGCTGCCTGCCCAGGAAGAGAAGGGCATGGGAAGCCATGGAGAGCGCTGCCAGTCATCTCTCAGTGAGGATGTGGCAGCACCAATGTCACACGGCTCTCTTGAGAAGGTGCTATTAACAGAGTTCTGAATACAAGGCCTGCCATAGCATATGTTTCCAATAACCATTAAACAGTCTTCCATTGTCCTTCATTGTAAAGCGTAATGGTAATTACTCTTTACCTTTATTCTTTCTCTTTATCACTTTTGAGATAGCATCTCCCACAGTAGTCCAGGTTGTATGGGACTATGGATCCCAGGTTGGCCTTGAACACACAACAACTGTCTTGCCTTAGCTTCTTAAATGTTGGGATTATTGACATGTACCACCATGCCCGGCTACTTTCATTTTCCTTTAAAATTATTTATTTTGATTTTAATTCTGTGCATAGGGGAGTATACATGGGTTTTGTGTGTGTGTGTGTGTGTGTTACCCAAGAAGACCAGAAGAGGGGGTGCGATTCTTGAAGCTGGGGTTACAGGCTGTTGTGAGCTGCCTAACTTGGGTGTCAGAAACTGAACTCTGATCTTCTGCAAGAACAATATGTGCTCTTATCCACTGAGCCATCTCTCCTTTCCAAGCCCCCTGGCTACCTTTATTCTGATGCTACCACTAGATGAGATTTTAATTTTTATCTCTAGAAAGAGGGGAGAACTAAATTCTAGTACAGGAAACAATCCCCACATAGTAAATTAAAGTTTGTTCGTGAGAAGAGGTTGAGATGTTACTATTTCCCCCATGGAGCGGATATCTTCTCATTTCCACATCAGAAATGGCTTTCCATCCAAACTCTCTGGCTCCTATCTAACCATGCTGTACCCAGAACTCAGACACAAGCAGGATGTGGCACAGGATGCACCGGCTCAGGCAACATGGAAGGGTTGCTTAGTGCAACACTTAGACAAATCCTTTCTTAGCGTCTATTGTCTTGGAAAAGCTGGGTACAGTGGAGAACCTTGAGGGTCATTTCCCAGCTGTCCTCCACCTGTTCTCTCAATAAATAAACTTGGGTGGAAAACCTTGAAGATTTGAAATTGAAAGAGTAGCTGGTGGGAAGAAATTGGATGAGGGTCAGACGAGAGCCACAGGGTGCCCCAGTCTAAACAAGTTTCCTGAGGTACAGAAGGCTCTTCACCAAGATAAGGGTGTGTTCTGGGACAGGCACGCTGTAAAAACCCACGAAAGCCTTCCCTGCACCCCAAGGTGGGGCCAGTGCTTGTGACCACTTCCTGGAAAGGGACTTTGAGCCTCAACTACAAGAAAGTCTAGCATCTCAGTTCTCTGAAACCTGTTATATTGGAAAAAAAATGACTAATGTCTAATGCTTGTGTATAGCAAAATGATTTCTACATGAATACAGAGCTAAAAGAGCCCCCTTCTACTTCAGGAGCACCCCACTTTCTCTTAATTAAACTATATTCATGCTGCCACCCCCCCAAAAACTAACATACAATCATTTATTTGTCACATAAAATTGAATTTTCCTTTATTCCCTCTAGATTTCTAAAATTTTGCCTAAATGAGAAACTTCAGTTTTTCAAATTCGGTGGCACATAACGTTATTACAATCTAAAATATTGAAAACCATATTAGAGTGATCATAATTAATCAATAATGAATACTCAAAGATTTATCATTAATAATATTTTTAAACATTAAAGAAATATAAGTTCTGTGTAAAAACTGTCAGAACGTGGCCAAAGGAATGACGCACGGTGGACGACACCTTGGGGAGCTCTGAGAGGCTCCAGGGCCTTTTACCTCAGGCACGTTTCGTTCCTGGATTACTCTTGGATGTGGTGGCTTCACACCTCCTGTGACAAACATTTACATCCAATCGATAAGGTATGCTTATTCTTGTTGGATATCAGAACATAGCTAAGGAGGCCAATCTGGGGAAAGGATATGCTGAGTGCCGTCGTCCGTGTGCCCTGGATCTGGATAGGGTCCTCTGCCTTGCTTTATTAATTTCCCAAATACAGTCTATAGCATATGTCAGGCAACTGTGTTAAGACTGGTCTGTCCTGAGATAGTTCTGGGAGAGGGCTGTTAATATTTAGGATGTGACTATTCAGGATGTTAATATTATTTAGTTTGTGCTTACTGGTGTTGGTTTACAAATTTTTCTGATCATGTTTTTCTGAACCCAAACAACCTTCCTTGGATCATAGTTTTTCTTTGTTACATTTACGTATGAAAGTACACTAAATGAAGCAAAGTTGTCTGTAGTGTTTGACGGTAATCCCACCCATTCATTCTTTAAGGTCCTCAAATCCCAGATCAAACTGTAGATGGATCTGCATAGGTTGGCGCCAAGGCCAACAAGATTCTTGTATACTTATTCATTATTATACTTCCGGCTTGAAGATTTGTGGGTGACAGGTCAGGATTACGCCATCAACTTCAGATGAAGGCAAGTCTAGTGACCTGAATTCAAGGCGAGGAGCCCACATGGTGGAAGGAGAGAAGCAGTTCCCAAAGCTGTCCTCTGCCCTCCACACATGAGCCTTGGCTTGCGCCCCCACACCCCATGTAAAAGGGATCACTATTGCCATGTGTTGGAAGCAGAACTGTGGATAGTCCATATGCATGACTCTGGGAAGTTACATAAGGCTTTGTAAACTTTCCTGCCTGCAAGGGTGGCACCAGCAATGCTTTCCAGAAGACGGTATTTGAGAACCTGGCATATAGTAGACTCTCAACGGATGTCTATCACTCCCCTTGTTGCCAGCATCCACCTCTGCAAACAGCAGGTATTCCCTGAGGCTTCACAGCGTCTACCAAACAGCATTTAGGAAAGTTAGAGAAATGTTCAGGTGAACTATTTCAAGAATACCATTTCACACTCAGAATTTCCAGGTACACCCTGGAACACGGTAAGAACAGTTCTGTAAGAGAACACCTTAGAACAACATCGCCCTTATAGCCATTTACCAGGAGTGAAAATTCAGGTCAAAGATCTGAAGGGAACGTGAGTTGTTGAAAGTGTTGAAATCATCCCTTCTAGAGATAAAATGCGTTCTAACTTGGGCACCTTTCCCTCATACATCTGCTTTCTTTTCAAATATACGTGTCTGTAGATGTGAAATAGCAAAGGCTTCACAAACCTAAGGAAGACACGTCAGCAATGATGAAGTAACCCCCGTCAGGGATGATGGGTTTCAGGCCAACGCTGTTAAGTAAACGGACCATCCGATCTCTTTTTACTTCTAATTCCTTTGGCAGAGAATTAAAGTAACACTCTGGGTCATCCATGCGCTTGATATCAGTCCAAAGGGCCTGGGCCAAGGCTGCCTGCATGTTAAGATATAAAAGGGGGGGGGGAGAAGTATGGTAATGTCAGTTAGGGTTCAGTTTACTGGAAGA
Source organism: Myodes glareolus (assembly GCF_982192425.1). NCBI lineage: Eukaryota > Metazoa > Chordata > Mammalia > Rodentia > Cricetidae > Myodes > Myodes glareolus. Next base: position 15,766,527 of record NC_142042.1, read on the forward strand.
ATAAATAAAGGTCATCCAATTAAGATTTGTGGCAAGGAAGTCACTCAGAAAGTTATAGCCAGATTCCTGTGAACTATCCAGCTCCGTGGGTTAGTGGAGGAAGTTTTATGTAAATGTTTAAATCTAATATGACAAACAAAGGAAGACATAGAAATCCAAACCAAAAAAAGAGGTGTCACATAAATATGGTGTCCTTGGTAACAAAAGACATGAACTGTTCTCTACTGGGGTGAGCCGTCATCCAGTTTGTTAAATCTCAGGCTAAAGAATGTCCAGAGAGGTGACAGTGAGTCAGTGTTTTCCGTTACCTAGGACAGCACGGGAGGAAATTAAAGCCGGCCTGCTGTGTAGACAAGCCAATACAAGTTCCTTGTTCCTCAGAGGGAATGCTAAAATCATTCTGACCACAGCAAGGCAGTGTATGTGAAATGGGAGCTAGAAACAAGTATCTGGACTGTGTGGGTAACTCCTCCAGCGCTGGCGACTCAAGAAGAGAACAGAGAAGTGGGACCAAGAAAAACCAATAATGTAGAGCAAAAAGCTTAATGTTTGTGTTCCTCTTACTCCATATGGTGAATTCTTGGTCTCCAAGGTATGGGCCTTAGCAGGTATGACCTTTGGGGATGATTAGGCCAGAAGACTAGAGGCCCCAGGCATGGTACTAGCACCACCTCTATCATGGGAGAACACAGTGGAAAAGGGACACCGATGAGGCCGCAGGTCCTTATCTGGCAGTGATTGTCAGATCCATGAGAAACAAATTCCTCCTCTTTATAAGCTACAAAGTCTCTAGAATTTTGTTACAATGACCTTCCCAGACTAAGGCAGCAAGGATCAGGCAGGTGCCTGAGAAACACGTCAGCGCAGGACCATAAAAACAAGTCACAATCACAGGAGGAATTCAGCACAGAGATCTACCAAGCAGAAGGCTAGAGGGTTGGCAGGCGAAGCCATTTCGGTAAGAGCTGGGGACAAAACATAGGCGTGGCTCTGGCTTTCGTAAAACCTCCAATTAGTGCATACTGAAGGGTGGGTAGAGAGGTGAGGTGGAAAGGGCAGGGGAAAAAAATCTGTTCTGTGTGAGAGAACTGAAGCAAGCGACAGAACATGATGAGGTGGGAAGCGGGCAAGATCTCAGGGAAGGCTGTGGCAGGAGAATTTAGCAGTGAGACAGAATCAGCAACTCTTCAACACTAGCAAATCAGCATCCAAACGCAGCTGTCTGTGGATTTTCCTGAAATAGAGACTAACATGCTCCAGGAAACATTCTAGGATCTCAGCTGTACCTTTCTGAGCAATCTGTCCATTGACTATAGAAGTCACTGCCCTGGGAAATCCAGAGCTCAGAGACACAAACGGCTGTGCGAAGTGTATCTGGATTCCTCTTGCTCTCAAGCCTGGTTATGTCGTCCAGTAGCAAACACCACTGACTTAATCTTCCAACTATGTCCAGAGTCCCATTTCTCCTCATCACTTTTACCGTTCTCACCTTGGTTTAATCCACTAATATTTCTCTCGTGGAACTCTTCTCTTACCTTTTCCCTCAACGAAACACCAGACTCCATTTGATAACTTACGATCAAAACTGCCACAGTGTCCCATGTCCCTTAGTTCTAACAGTGACATACATGAGCCAACTTGATGTGATTCCCAGCTTCCACTCACTCTCTTACTCTTCCTCCTGGGTGACCTCATCCCAGCAGCTATGTTTATGATATGATAGTTTTATTGTCTGCTTCACCCTTCCTGTTCTCTCAGGCCACAGGGCTCTTCTCCAGGTTAACCAGATACTGTCTTCTCCACGAGGCTTGCCCAATATGACATCATATACTCCCCAACCTGGATCATTACATCTTCCTTCTTCACCACCTTCTCTTTGTATCCATCAAAACCTGACATAATATATTTTAAAAGCATCTCTGTTATTTATGTCCTTCTACTGGGTGTTAAGCTTCTTGAGTGCAGTTGTTTTTTGTTTGTAAAATCTCTAATCTTCAGTAAATCTTCAATGAATAAATGGCTTTATTTTGAGGTGATAAAAATGAACTTATAATAAAACAGAGTTTTGGAACGAGCCTTTTTCATAAGGTTATTTTAGAGAATCACTGAAAATAATGGGATTGTTTCCTACTGGGTAGACAATTTTAACGAGAAGCCACCAAACAAGTTCAACAGAGTCAGTTGTTTGACTTTCTTGTGCCTCAACTGCCTTCTAGAACTAGAACACCGTTTCAGTGTCTGGGGTATTTGGAGGAGAATGATAAATAGATTTGTTTCTAGAAATGTATACAAAAATAACAACAGTTTAACAAAGATATGCATTAAGGGCCAGGAATGATGGTACTTGCCTGTAATCCCACAGTTTGGGAGGTTAAGGCATGGCACTGTGCTCAAGAAAAAGACTCATCTGGGAGAAAGAGTCTGCCATTTATTAGGCCTATACATACTGATGTGGGATTTCCCTCTGTATGCTATGAATATGTTTTATTACCATTGGTTAATAAAGAAGCTGCTTTGGCCTGTGGCAGGGCAGAATATAGGTAGGCGGGAAAATTAACTGAGTGCAGGGAGAAAGAAGGTAGAGACTGGCAGATGTCACGTAACTTCCCAAATACTGTTTGTTCTCTGCCCATTCCCCACCTCCCATGGGGTCTTCCTATAATGTCCAGCTATGCTTTAAAGTCTGTGTGTGGCCTAGACCAGCCTTGAACTCAAGACTCTCCTGATTGAGCCTCAGTCATGCTAACATGGCAGGCATGCACCACCACACCCAGTGAACTTTATCCATGACTGTCTGTCTGCCCCAGAATTCCCAAATTGCGTTAGAAGGGCTTGCTCATGAGGAAGCTATTTAATTCTCACATGCACAAAGGCTAACACGTACCTGTAATGGAGTTGCACACGTGTACAAAGTGTTTTGCTGAACAGTCTGTAGATGCTTTATCAGGTGATGAGGGCCAATGCTCCAGCCAAGCTGGGAGAAGAGAAAAGCAGATTTCAAAAAACAATCCAAGGATATATATCATATCTAAGAGAGCAGTTAGGGCAAATGACAAACATAGGTACTTCAGAAATGTTCCGAGGAGGAAAGTGGGGCAATGCTTGTTTTCGTGAAGTTCCTAGGTCCGTCTTCATCACTCACCCTGACTCCTGAAGGTAAGAAAACCTGTGATCATTGTGAGCCCTTCCCTCTGCTGATGTGCCACTTCTGGTGCTTGTGAGGAATAAAAGCCAGCAGTTATACTTGCTCTAAGTACAGGCACGAGTAGTTCTGCACGATAGCTCAGAGGACTCCTCCAGAACTACAGCACACTGGTTTTCACCTATTCTTCTGGTCTAGCATCAGTAAGACTGAAAGAGAACTGAATTTTAACTGGGACATTATTTGTTGTTCTTTCGTGAGACAGTATCTCCTGTAGCCCAGGTTAGCCTTGAACTCACAAGTTAGCCAAAGAGAATGTCGGGTTCCTGATTTTCTTGCTTCCACTCCCTGTGGCTCAGGATTATAGATCCCGATGAATGCGTTATCGTGATCAACAGGACAGTGGTTGGTGCAGGGACTCTGAAGGCAGGCTCCCTGCCCTGGCTTGTCTTTATTAGCAGTGTAATACCAGGCAGACAGTGAAAACTACTGTGACTTAGTTTTATAATCTGTAAAGCAGGGATGAAAACTTTGCCCACTTTATACTGTGCTGCTAAGAATGAAAAGAATTAGCAAAGAATTAGCATTGCTGAAAATACTTAGTGTCTGGGTCACAGCTACAGCTGGAGGAACGGCCAGTGTAATTTTTCTCTTTTCATATGTGAAAATTTTTTTTGTAAAGAAAAAAGTATCATAAATTGATTGTTCATAAAATTTAAAATTACTTGATTTTTCTTTCTTTTAAGGAAATTACTTGATTTCAAAAAGGATGAAACATGGGGCAGTGATATGGTTCAGAGGGTAGGAACTTGCTTGCTTCTAAGCCCGAGGACCTCAGTTCAATCTCTGGGATCCACATGTTGGAAGAAGAAAACTGACTCCTACATATTACCTTCTGCCCTACACACACACACACACACACACACACACACACACACACACACACACACAGAGAGAGAGAGAGAGAGAGAGAGAGAGACAGAGAGCACAGCATACATCTCCCAGCCCCCAAGTAAATACATGTAATTAAAAACAAAAGGATAAAGCTTGACATGAGAGCCAAACAAATCAGTAAATATGGAAAAGATCACTAAGTATAAAACTCCACATATATTATGCATGTGTTTAAAATACAAAATATTGTACAAAAATCAAATTATGAGCTTCATTATTATTATTAATTTATTTACTTATTTATTTTTTATTTCCAAGACAGGGGCTCTCTGTGTAACAGAGATGGGGATTGAACCCAGGGCCTTTACATGCGAAGCATGGGCTCTACGACTGAGCCCCATCCCCAGCGCAGCAGCACCCTCCTGCTCTTACCTTCCATCCTGTCACACTGAAAGTCTTGCCAGCGCTTCCTATTGTTATTGTTCTCTCCCACATACCTGGAAAAGTGGCTTAAGAGGAAAAGAAAAACAAGTTGATAACTGGCTACCAATTACTTTCTTTTCCAACTACTTTTCATTTAGTATAACCTAAAAACACAATGCAGACAACATGAACTCAGTGAAAATAGACAGTAAATAGTATCAGTATAGTTATTTCAGTCTTCTTTAGAAAATGCAAGTATAACCCACTACTGCATGAGCACCGCTACCTTCAATTTCAGAACATTTTTTCCAACCACAGGCGAGTCGCTAAGCCATTCTTGACTGATCTCTTCCAGTGTCATTCATTCACAACTGCCCATCAAATCTTTCTTAGAAACTAAGAGTGGCAAAGGAAACAAGGCAGAGGAGCCTATGGCTTCTGCCTCTAAAGAGCTTGAGGTCTCGCTGAGGAAGTGACACCAAGGTGGCAGCAGTGGCACTGTGCTGGCGGCTGGAGTAGGGCAAGCAGGGGTGTTAGGCAATGGTGGAAGGGAGAGGAGGTCTCCTGGTCCAGGGAGGATTTGGTTACAGTTTGGAACACCACATCAGCTTAGGCAGGCAGAAAGGGGAGGGCAGACATTCTGTGCTACAATATGAAATGTAATTATTGTATTCTTTTTAATGAGCTAAGCAATTTGTCAATGAGTATTTCTTTTTAACCATGCAAAAGTGGATGCCCCTCTCTTTTTAAGGGGTCAGCTGATTAGCTGCATAGGGTACAAGGAAAGATGTTCAAATATCAGTGATTTAGTGTATGAATGAGGTGGGAGTAGAGAGGAACATTCTTTGTGATGATTGAAATGGCAGTTTTGTCAGTGGGAGATATTTGAGTCAAGAATATTTCATTCAATAAGAGGAAATTCTGTCATTTTCTTTCCTTCTTTTCCTCCTTTTCTTGAGGGCCATCAAAATGACTTTGTAGGTAGCAGCACTTGCTGGGAGAGCCTGAGCTGGATGTCTGGAATTCAGGGAAAGGAGGGAGGAGAGACTGTACTCCACTTCAGCTGCAGGGAGAGCCTGAGCTGGATGTCTGGAATTCAGGGAAAGGAGGGAGGAGAGACTGCACTCCACTTCAGCTGCAGGGAGAGCCTGAGCTGGATCTCTGGAATTCAGGGAAAGGAGGGAGGAGAGACTGTACTCCACTTCAGCTGCAGAGCCCGACCTCCATAGTTTCTACCCCTATCTGGGCCAGGCTGGCCTTGAACCCGAGACCTTCCTGCTTCACCCTCAGGAGTGGTGTGGCTTCCAGGTATGTGTTACCATGACTGATTGGAGATTCCATTTCTTCACAGTCACTATGCATCATCTAAGATGGCAGACACATGATTTGTTTCTGACCCTCACCCAAACCTGGGTCTTCTTAATCTTTTTTAATGCAGTCTCAGAACCAATATCTTTTGCTGTAGTTCTCGAAATATCATCACAGTCACTATTGAGATCAAGTTAATGTACAGGAATTTGAAAAGCTACCTTAGGTTTTCATCCACAATGTTTTCTTAAGCCTTTGGCAGTTGCTGCCACTTATCTGATTTTGAAAGTTACAGATCACTTAACAGGAGGATTTCGTAAATGAATATTAATGACCAAGTCAGAAAAATTCAAATGCATTTCCGCAATAGCTTTGTTATAGAGCCATGAATATAACTGGCATTTGAAAAGTATTATTTTATACATATGGTGTTTTGCTTATATGTAGGTCTATACACCAAAATGGTGCCCACAGAGGCAAGTAGAGGACATTAGAACCCCTGGAACTGGAATCACAGATGGTTGTGAACCACTATGTGGAAGCTAGGAATAGAACCTGGGTCCTCCGGAAGAACAGCCAGTGCTCTTAACTACTGAACCATCTTTCCAGCCCTAAAATTGGATTTAAAAAATTTTCAATTTCCTGTTAGACAGAATCGTTTCTAGTTTCTTCATGCCCCAGTTCCATTATGCAGGACACTGAGTTCTGGTGCATCTGTTAGCGAGTCTCAGAGACGCAGCCTTCTGCAATGGTCTCAGCCCCTCGTCAATGTTTATGCCCTACTTTCTAACGCTGTGGAATAATCATTTTGTGCACTGTGAAGATGTGTCACTCGGCCTGGTTTAATAAAAAGCGGAATGAGCCCGACGGTGGTGGCACACGCCTTTAATCCCAGCACTCGGGAGGCAGCGGCAGGTGAATCCCTGTGAGTTTGAGGCCAGCCTGGTCTACAAGAGCTCGTTCCAGGACAGACACCAAAAACTACAGAGAAACCCTGTCTCGGGAAAAAAAAAAAAAAAAGCGAAACGACCAATAAAAAGCGGAATGACCAAGAGTTAGGCAGGATTTTGGGGGCAGAGAGACCGTCGGTAAGAAGGAGGAGGAAAAGCCAAGAGACAGAAAATAGCAAGAAATGTGGGAGGAGAGGTGACAGCTACAAGTCTCGTGGCAGCACAAGGATGAATAAAAATGGGTTAATTTAAATTATAAGAGCTAGTTAGATACAAGCCTAAGCTATCGGCCAAACTTTCATAATTAATAATAAGTCTGTGAGTTGTGATTTGGGAGTAGGCAGGAGGGACAGAGAAGACTTGTTACATTCGAATCCCCTCAAGCCCTTGCTTTCTCCTTCCATCTCTGTGGCCATTTATAATGCGCCACTGTAACAATGACGGTACACACAACTTCTGTTCACACACATATCTATGTACCTCTTTACTGCCTCTGTTTCCTATTCATCTTACTCAGCAAAGACATCTGATTGCCTAATGTTCTAATTTGCTTTCTAATTTTCCATGATTAAAATCACAGGCGAAAGCAAATTCGGGGAGGAACGAGTTTGTTTGGCTCACACTTTGCCGTCATAGTACATCACTGAAGAAGTCAGTGCTGGGACTCATCAACAGCTCAGGAAGCACAGCAAAAACCATGAAGGAATGCTGAACCATGGGCTCACGCTCACTTGCTTTTCTTACAATGCCTAGGACTCCCACAGTGGAGCACACCTTCTTATATCATCAAGACATTTTTCATGGAGGTAGCCAAATGACTATGTGATTCAGGAATTCTTCAATTGGGATTTCCTCTCTTGACTCTGGAGGACTCTGGTTTGTGTCATGCTAAGGCACTCCCACTTTGTGTGGGACTCTAATGTGGAAAATGAGAATTTAGAAGAGACCAACACAAATAATAATCTCATCCTTCTGATAAATTAGAAGAAAAATGCATAGATTCTGTTTAAGGATATAGGTAAAAACAAAATAAAAGCGAAGGAAGCGAATGCTGGAGGCGAGGGAGGCTGATAAGGGAACAAAGACCTGAGGGAATTGTGGACACCAGAGGGATAGTGTCTAGGCATAGGCAAGACAGCACAAGACCCAAAGGTTACCCACATAGCTTACAGTTCTACAGCTGAGAGCTTGGGCCAGCCCAGTTGATACGGCAGTATTTGGGTGAGGTAGCCCAGTAGCAATTGCAAAATCCCACTGGGAACAGACGAGCAATAGCCTGCCATTCTATAATTCCTTGCTATTAGATTTGGGCAACTCATTCAGTACAATCACAAACCGCCTCATGAAAAGCTTTGTCCTCAGTTTCTTATATACTGAGGAACAGCAGGATTCTTGTTAAGAAGCCAAAGACAGGCAAAAGACCTACTCTGCTCACATCCCACCTTTACATTGTGATCTCAAGTCCCTTCCCCCATTGGAACATCTGTTCATCAAGCTCAGCTTTAATCTCTCAAGCGCGCTCCATCTAAATGCCCCTCGTAAGTGCGCACGTAGATACCCATCGCAGAGACTATTTGAAAGCTGGCCTGGGGTCCTCTCGGATCCTTTGTTCCACATGTGTCAAAACCCACTCAGACTGGAGACTCCGTCCGAATCAGTACCTATTTTTATATGCTTATGTCCAGTATAGACAAGCCATTCATAAACCTCATCACTGATGCACAGGGTGTCATGCTTGATGCAAAGGTCAGCAATGACTTGCAGCTCCTCTCTGGTATACACCTACACATATTAAAGGAAAGGGCAGAGCCAATTATTCTACATGTGAGAAAATAGGGACTCCCAGCCTGTGTAAGCAAAGAGGGTCGCTTACCTTGCCAATGGGGTTATGTGGAGTATTTAATATAATGGCTTTAGTCTTAGAACTAAATTTACTTTCCAGTTCTTGAGGATTGAATGTCCAATCAGAACTAGACCACTTCGTCCCATCGGTAGGTTTCTAAGCATGAAGAATAAAGATGTGGTTTGAACAAATTAATTCATGTTTACTGTCTTACAACAACCTAGTAAAGAAAGATGAAAGACAGACCCGAAAAAGGTAACTGAATAACATGACTAATGAAGAACACAGGCACAAATAATTAGGCTCTAATTCAACCTCGAGAACCCAGAGGCCCTGAGTTTTATGTACACACTGTTTAAGGAAACAATGAACGCTGTCAACAAACAGCTGTTCTTCCTTCCCAGAAGCGGCTGTATCTATGGGCAAGGTAAGGGCTGATAGAGGAGTCGGTGAGTCACCTTGGCTACTGGATTCATTATTTTCAAAAGACTTAGCTATACCTTCAATGACAACTTAATTTAAAACATTCTTCAGGTCAGCGGATGGTCTGGGGACTTACAGATCTCAGGGGAATAAACACAGGCGTTGCTCCGGCCATTCTCACCATGGGCTCATAACAGTCATAAAAAGGCACCATTATGATCACCTGAGATACAAAGCAAACAAGAACACAGGGTATCAGCCAGCAATTCACCTCTGGAATGTGGCGCCTCTTATGTGGGAGGTGCTGTGCTGAGTGACAAGATGCAGCAAAGGAAAAGACAAGCTCGGTCTTCATGGAGCCATTGTCTGAGTGCAAAAGACCCTGGATAGAAAGGCATCCTCGGAGTCAAAGATGGAGTTCTTGGTCTCTCGGGAGATCTACAGAGAGGTTTACAGTGGGGACATTTAAAAGTGTCAATTATTATAGGTGCATACCCAGATTAATCTGGTGCCTGGACTGCTCATCATATTCTCAAAAGTATGTTCTGAGCAAAACCAGTAAGGGTGTTTTTTTTTTTTTTTTTTTTTTTTTTTTTTTTTTTTTTTTTTTTTTTTTTTTTTTTGTATTTCAAACTAGAAAACAAAATGCAGGAGGAACTTGATATACACCGGACAGTGATAGGAGCAGGATTTCAGGAAATGACGTTGCGACCGTTTCTAGAGTGGAGTGCTAATTGGAGACAGTATCTTGAGAGTAAGCATTTGCGTGAGTCAGGGGCCAGAGTGGATGCTATTGTTCTCGTGTGATGCCCACAGTCCTCTGCTCCAGGTCTGTAGTGTCTGGCACCTTTTCCTCTCAGTCCTTGGATCAGATTTCTCACCTCTCAAACTCCCCTCCAACTACCCTTGCTGCAGCTTCAGATGGAGGAGCTGATCTTGTTGGCTGCCATCACACCCCAGCCTGCAGACTCAATCTAGGACTTCTGTCTTTCTTTTATCTCTGCGGTGGTTTGAGTGAGAAGGGCTCCACAGGCTCATGTTTGCCCGCTTGGGCCCTAGTTTATGGAACTGCTTGGAAAGGATTAGGAGGTGTGGACTTGTTGCAGGAGGTATATCAGTGGAGTTTCAAAAGCCCACTCCAGGTGGGTGGGGGTAGTGCCCGCCTTTAATCTCAGAACTCAGGAGGCAGAGATGGCAGATCTAGGCAGGCAGAGACAGGTGGATCTCTGTGAGTTCGAGGCCAGCCTGGTCCACAGAGAGAGTTCGAGAACAGACTTTAAAAAGCTACAGAGAAACCCTGTTTTGTAAAACAGACAGACAGACAGATAGATAAGAAAGCCCACTCTACTTGGCCCTCCCTCTGCCTCATGGCTGTTGTTTCAACATGAAGTCCCTCACCCACTGCTCCAGCATCATGCCTGCCTGCCTGCCTGCTGTTACACTCTCTGCCATGATGGTTATGGTCTCTTCTCACCCTTGAATCTAAGCAGACTCCCAATTATTTTGTAAACTGCCTTGGTTATGGTATTTTGTCACAAAAATAGGAAAGTAACTAAGACCATCTCCTTCCTTCCACTGAAATAAGATCTTTTCTAACCCTGACTGATCTCCGACCCCTGGTTTAACCTCCCACGCTCTGGGACGGCAGGCATGTGCCACCACACTTGCCTAGCTTTTATACAGTTTTTATTATTTATTTGTTTACTTGTTGCGTACATGTTCTTGTGTGCACCATGGGGCATGTGTGGGAATCAGAGGACAACTTTTGGTTATCTGATTCTATCATGTGGGTTCTGGAGATCAAATTCAGGCTTGGCAGAAAATGGCTTTATCATATGAGCCCTCTTGCCAGCCCAGGGAGCCACTTCTTCAGTCCATGCTTTTATATATATTTTTAAAACCTAACCCGATTTCATGAAAATGCCATATAATTTTAATTTTTGCTCTTACATTAATGTTGAGAGTTCCCTAAGTTTAAGAATTATTTTCTTACCTTTTACACACATAAATAACAGTGCTGTATTTGTGCCTATAGTTCTCTATTTTTAAAAGACCAGCTGAATAAATTCACATGACTGCTATCTCTAGATGAAAGAATATAAGCTTGTTTACACACACACACACAGTCTAATGTTTTTATTGAATCTGTGTATGTGTCTGTGTGTGTGGAGACAGGTGTACATGCCAACCATGTATGAAGTTCGTCCAGCTTGGGCTAGTCTCAAACACAAACAAGCAAACTAACCAGTTAACTAATTAACTAAGAACTTTACATAGCAGACATAATAACAAGTGAAAAGCAAAACAAAGCAAAACTCAAGAGCCTGTACCATCTGATTCCAACATCTATCCAATAAAAGAGCCGCGAGAATGAACTGAGGTGCAGATTACAGGAAAAGGGTTAACTCTGGGAGACAGACAACAGGACAGGCCTACAGCCTCTGGACGCTGGGAGGATGCAGCATCATTCTGTGTGCTACAGTTATATGGTAATTATCCCACTCCTCATTCAAGGCTTGCTAACTTTACTGTACCGCCACTAGACCTCAAAACCGACTGACAGAGAAAAAGAAAGGAACAAAATGAGGAGAAGGTTCCAACGTGGGACAGAAGCACCGAGTTTTAGGACAGTGTTCATACCCTTACCTCATCTCCCGGGTCAACCAATCCTTGAATGGCATTAAAGAGAGACCCATATCCTCCCACTGTCACAAGGATTTCTTTATCCGGATCAATTTGATTTTGATAAATTTTTCCATATAAGCAGGACAGAGCTTTCACAAGTGGTGGATGACCCTGTTGTATTAAAGATAAAGACAAAACAAAAATCCATCTTGATTTTTAAAGCAATACTTTGAGGCAATCTAATGCTAAAAATGTAACTCCCTTAAATTTTGGGTTTAATATTTAGCATTATCCCCACATTTGTGTTTTTAAAGATTTATTTTATATGTATGGGCATTGAGTGTGTGCGTGCACCACCTGAGTGGATGTCAGAAAAGGGTCTTGGATCCTTTGAACCTGTAGTGACAGGCTGGTATGACAGCCTGTATAGTTATAGTCACCAAGTAGGTGCTGGGAATTGAACTCAGGTCCTCTGCAAGAGCAATAAGTGCTTTAAACTACTGAGCCATCTCTCCAGCCTCCAAATCTGTATTTCCAAAGTAGCAATAAACTTTAAAATCCTTTGCACTTTGAAGGTCTCTATGAAAGGTTATGAAAACTTGCTGTTGATGAAAAATATCCACAAAAGAGAAGGTCTGGAATAGAAATCTCAAAGCATTTGTTTTGAATACAAATGAACTTCCTCCCAGCATATTGATAATAGCACAAAAAAAATAGATGAATGTAAAAATCCTGTATTTGCTACATCCCCTGAATCTGCTTTCCTCAATTGCCGGGGAGGTTCTTCCTGCCATGGACTAAGAGAAGGAAAACCAAATTCTCCAAAGATACACATGCTGGTGTTGCTAATGCAAACGCTACCAGGAAGCCTTGTATTGTCCACTGATGAGAAAAGAACAGTTCCCAGGGACAGCGATTCCCTTAAGATAAGATAGAGGGGATGGCACATGTATAAAAAGTGAGATATACGGTGATTCTCATACTCAAACTTCTTCTGTAGGGACTGGGACTTTAGCTTAGTACTAGAGCTTGCCTAGCAGGTACGGGCCCTGGGCTCAACCCATATTCTAAACCACGTTATTTTTATTATAGCTATCACGCAATAATTGCACATATTTAAGGGGCAGTGTGATACCTCAACACATGACCACAGTATATAGATAAAACCAGTAATTAGCATTTTCCTCCAGTTTCTTTGGAACCTTCAAGTTCCTCTCTTCTATTACAGTTATTCAAACAGGTTGTTGTGAATTCTAATCCCTGTCTGTGCTGTAGAACACTAGAAAGGTTTCCTTCCATCTCACTGGGTCTTGTTATCTAGTATTTAATCTCCCCTCCGTCCGCTTGTTCTTGCTAACCTTCAGAGATTACTCTTCGACTCTCACCTGTCTCCAGATCTGCGTATTTTAACTTTTCCATATGAGACAAAATATTTAGTAGTTGTTCCTCTGTGTCTGCCTCATTATTCCAGTTAATATGTTTGCCAATTCCATCTGTTTGGCCAAAGTTCTGCTTTTCACTCTGCCTGTGGCAAAGTCTACTGGGGAAGACACCATATTTTTGCCTATTCCTCTGCAGATGGCCACCTAGACTGATTCAGTATCTTAGCTACAGTGAACAGCACTTTAGTAAATCTCTGAGATGCTACTCTCATTTTCTTGCATATAAATCCAGACCTTTTTTATGTGTGTTGCTCCACCTATTTATTTATTTATTTATTTATTATGTTTCATTTATTTATTGTAACAAGTCTTTCTCTGTCCTGCCAATCCCAAATAATGACATGGAGACTTATTAATTATGAAAGCTTAACCTACTGCTGAGGCTTGTTTATAGCTAGCTCTTAAAACTTAAATTAGCCCATTTATATTAATTTGCATTCTGCCATGTGTCTCGTGGCTATTACCTCTGCACATCCTGCTTGTGCTTTGTCTCCTTGGCATGTCTTGATTATACCCTCCTACTTCCTCTCTCTGCCTGGAAGTCCTGCCTATGCCTTCTGCCTAGCTCTTGGCCATTCAGCTCTTTATTAAATCAGTCATGACAATACATTTTCACAGTGTACAAATATCCCACAATAATTTATTGTGTGTGTTGGGGGACAGTATCCACACCACACTGTGAACATAGAGGCTGGAGAACTACTGTGGAGTTGGTCCTCTCCCTCCACCACAGGGACAGTTTGCCAACCCTACTTATACTGTATTTCGTGACACTTGCACTAATTTATCGTGATGTCCAGGGTGCAGAAGAGATTCTTTTGTACTCTATGTTTCTTTGACATACACAATTGCTTAGCTCCATTAAATCACACCTGCGTACTTTTGCTACTGTTCCTTGTGTTTTGGGAGTTTTATAAGAAAATAAGCCTATACCTGTTGGGACTAATGAGTCCTGGTCTTCAGCTGGATGTTGGGACTAATGAGTTCTGGCCTTTAGCTGCTCTTCCCTCCTAGCACCCTCTAATTAAAGTCACTAGAAGCTGTGCCTGGTTTAGAGGATCAGAGGATGGGATTATCACCTGTTGGCCATGGACTGCAGTGTATTTAAGCCTACATGGTGTTAATAAAGGGGGCTTTCTGAACCAGCGTTTGGAGGTCCGTGTGTCAGTCTGTCTTTGCGTATGTATTCTCAATCTCCAGCCCCCTTTCCCGAAGCTCGCGAACTGGGTTCCAGCGCACGGAGCGCAGACACGGGGGCGCGGTGCATGGCATATACCAATACCTTGACCTATTTCCCATACATTTTCTCCTACAGCTTCCATAGTCTCAGGTCTGATATGTGGGTAGAGAGACTAGAAAGGAAGCAAGCATCTAGTCAAAGACAGGGTTCTTTAAGAAGACAATGCTAAGGGCATATAAGTGTTAATCAAATAGCAAAGATGTTGAGAGAATATTTTCCCTTCCTTTGAAGTCCTGCGATTTCATTTTGAAGAGGCCTGACTTAACATCAGTGCAGCCATGATAGACTGCAGACTAACAATACTGGGACTAGGCCACCACACCATCATAATAACCAGGAAAAGCCACAGACTGTACTCTTCAGGGAACCAATAGGAATGAAGACAGACAAGTTCTAGATGCTCCAGAACATTAACGGTGCTTCCATAATCTGTATATAGATTGTCAATTTCCTTGCAGCAACGTTAGTACCAATCACTGTTTGACAAAACTTATGTTACCTCACTCCTGCCCAATCAGGAGTTCAACCCACATCTGAATCTGGAATTCCCCCACCCCACCCCCATCCTTTACTCCTTAAAAACCCTGCTGTAGCTGAGCTCAGTGCTCTCCCTGATCCAACCACTGTGTTGTGAGCCCAAGTTTGAGCTTTCAATAAAGGCTCTTTGCTTTGCATATGAACTTAAGACTCCTGGTGATCTTTTGGGGGCACGTGACACAGGCATAACAATTTCGGAATAACAGTCAATGCAGGGCCAGAACTGTGAAAGGGCTGGAAGTTGGGGACGGTTCATTCCAAGAGGTAAGGGCAAGGGGCTCCTGAGTTTCCAGGTTGGGACAGTTGATTCTAGAAAGACAATGTCCTTTAAGGGGGAGTGGTTCTCTCTCTCTCTCTCTCTCTCTTTCACACACACACACACACACACACACACACACACACACACGCACGCGCACGCGCACACACACACACACACACACAAGCTTGACGTATCAGTGTATGCCCCACATGGCCCCGAAAGACTCACAAAGCCCCTTGTGTACTGATTCAGGTTATCAGTTAATGCCGCCTTTGATAATTCTTCCTTTACGTATGAAGGAGGGGATATATCTGGAAGGCCTTGTCCAAGATTCACAACAGCAGGATCTGCAGCCAACTTAGTAAATTCAACCCTGATTAAAAAAAGGAAACAACTAAAATTAGGAAATTTTAGAGTTAGCTTCATTATCATATGTGATCACGCAGTGGTAACCCATGCCTTTAATCCTAGCACTAGGGAGGTAGAGGCAGTTGGAGCTCTGAGTTCAAGGTCAGCCTTGCCTACAGAGTGAGTTCCAGGACAGCCAGGGCTACACAGAAAAATACTGTTTTGAAAAACAAAGAAACAAAAAGTCAGATGTTCTCATTATAAAATAAAAAAAAAATATAGGACTTTGTCTTAGAGATGAAACACAATGTGTTCCCAACAAAATGTTACCACCCACAGAATGAATTTATTTAGCAAATGATGGTTGAAATAAATGACCCTATACTCCTTAGAGACCTCAATTTAACAACATTCATATTTGAGTCATATATGTATATAGGTATATAAATGCTTGTAAATGTCTGTAATCTCAGGAGGGAAGGCTGAAGCAAGAGGCTCAAAAGTTTGAGGCCAGCCTGGGCTACATACATAACAAGACCCTACTTCAAGAAACAAAGAAAAGGAAACTGTTGTCAATTTCGTGAAAGCATCCGTTAAACTTAGTTTTAGATATCCTCTGCTATGTATCCAGTGCTAGCCCAGAGACTAGCATCCTCCCATTCAAGCTTAATTAATGGGGGGAGTTAAATGAAAGGCTTCATTATTGGATTGTGGCTGAAGCTAAAACCCAATTTAAGGGACACAGGAAACCTGATATGATCATTTGTCTAAGACACTCACCACACATTGCTGTCCAGGCCTTCGATTCGTTTGGCGTTTTTGAATTTCAAAGCCATTTTCTGAAAGATATATATTGAAAGTTTCTTTTAATTCTTTAGTCAAAATTCAAAGAGGCCATTAAACAATGGGCCACTCTTCCCTTTGTCTTCTGTTACCTTGTAAATGGTACCACGAAAAGAAGTTTTAGAACCCCGTGCAAAACTCTAAGGAACTGTCAACTCTTTCCTACTGTTCTACAGAATATTTTTCCTTGAGGCCCTCATAGCTTTACACTCAAGAACAAAATACCACCCCAGGATGAAGAGCTAATCAGTTTAAAGGCCTGAAACACACTCTAGAGCTCATTAAATAATACCAACAGGAAAGATTTCAAGAGAATCTTGAGCCATGCCATGAAGTTTGCATAACATATTATACATCCATAGTTCTATAAGGAAGTTCCTCCTATGGCCTACAGGAAGAACTCAAGAAATGGTTCTATTCTGCACAATTACGGATACTGATGCTAACACCATGAAGCAATGCTTATGTATCAGGCACCATTCTGTGTGCTTTACACGGCTAAAATTTTAACATTCACATCAGCCCTATGCAGCATTATGAACCCCATTTATGCATGAGCAAAACTGAGGTACCGTGAAGATGGAGAAGAAAAGAACTTTTTACATCTATCAACATTCGTAAAATAATCTCAAACAGGCTCAGCCCAAGATTTGAGCTCATGACCTTTCCCGACAGCCTGTACTTACATTATCTTCTACTGGATTTCCCATACTAAGACCTTCTAAAAAATATGACTGTAAGTTGTAGCTTAAAATATAGCAGTCATTCCCGTTAGGTCTTCTAACACCAAGCAAGCAAGCTAAGACTGTAGTAGGAAAATATTAGAAGTTATAATTACCATACCATACACACTATTTCAGTTCTTTCAATTCAAAAGTTATATTTTGACTGTTTCTCAAAAGTATTAAATTAGCTTTGAGTTCATTGTTAGCAGGCTGGTGGAAATAAGAAAAATGATTGACAGCATTTTTGTAAGGAATTTTATAATAGAATATTAAAGCAGTTTTAATTCAATCTGGAAGAGAGATAATGATAACGGTTATTCAATAGAACATTGTTCTCATTCTATTTCCAATAACGATACCAAAGAAATAGCTTTCTCAGCCTCCTATTTGTAATCTTTGAAACTCCAGTGAAGGGAATCACGAGTAAACTCTCTGGAGGCTAACACACTTCTAGAATAGCATTTCAATGAAATCCCACCTGAACACAGTGACACTCTAGAGAAAACAGTTATAAAATTCTAAAGTCCCCGCAGAATAGAAAAAGATATTTTAAACAAAGGCATTTGCTTCTTTCAGAAAATGTGTTGAGAACTTAATGATTCACTCAGCATGTGATCAGAAATGCAAAGTAGATTTATATATTTAAATAAAAGCAGGGCTGGGGAAATGGCTTAGAGGGCAAATCACTTTCTGAGTTCTTATCCCAAGCACCCATGTAGAAGCCAGGTTCTCCCATGGCTTGTAACTCCAAGACTGGGGGATAGAGATAGGATGGTTCCAGGGGTTCCCAGTCCAGCCAATACATCTCACACAGTGAACTCCAGACAAAATCAATAAGAGACCCTGCCTCAAAAATAAAGTAGAGGGCAACTGAGAAAGATACCCAACATTGACCTTGAGCCTCCAAATACCCATTCGACGGCATGTGCACCCTCCTGCAGGTACCGTTCTCCCACAAACTGAAAAAGCAAAGTTTTTATGGGGTGCCATAGACAACATAGATGGCAGGGAGTACTGTGGGAGCCCACGTATGGCTCAGTTTCCATTTGGAGCCATTTTGACTGCTCTGCCTTTCCCAATAACCTTGAAGGCTATGAGAGACTTCTGATTTAGCCTGTGAGACAAGAACACTCTATACAGCAGACAGTATACTGCTGATGACAAATCTCAGGAACATCAAGATAGAAAGTGAGGCTTCTTCCGACCAGCAAGCACATGTTGGAGAGGAGGCTGCTCACTCAAGGACAGGGTGGTCTTGCGGTTAGATACTGACCGTCTGTGCTGTGCTTTGTTCTGCTAAGCAAGTTCTGAAGTAAACTCTGGGCTGTTTGGCTGCTTGGGCATGACCAGACAGACCTCCCGATTCTATCATGTCTTTTGTTTCTTTCACGTGACTTTTCTTTGGCCTCTAGGATCCCCTATCCAGAAACCCTAGCTGACTTTGTAGGAGTGGGCTCCTACAGAGTACAACTATTTCAACTTAGTTGAGAAAACAAAGCACATTTGACTTAATTTTATTCAAAGTGTCTGTCTAAGTCATTTCCTCTATTGCTGCTGCCTCCCCTCCATCACAATCCAAGGCTTCAACTACCCGACCCTTTCAAATGATGTAGGCTAGCTCTACTCTGCATATAGTCTTTCCTCTCTCAAAACTGTCTTTAGCATCTCTCAGCCTCACTATAGAGCAGCGGTCTTTTTTCAGGTTTTATTATTATTATTATTAAAAATTTTCACCTCTTCTCACTTCTCTCCCCCTCTCTCTCCAGTCCAAAGAGCAGTCAGGGTTCCCTACCCTGTGGGAAGTCCAAGGTCCTCCCCCTCCCATCCGGTTCTAGGAAGGTGAGCATCCAAACAGACCAGGTTCTCCCAAAGCCAGTCCATGCAGTAGAATCAAAACCCAGTCCTTGGCTTCTCAGTCAGCCCTCCTTGTCAGCCACGCTCAGAGAGTCTGGTTCGATCACATGCTCCATCAGTCCCAGTCCAGCGGCCTTGGCAAGTTCCCATTAGATCAGCCCCACCATCACAGTGGGTGGGCAAACCCCTCACGGTCCTGACCTCCCTAGAGCAGCGGTTCTTAACCTTACTAATGCTGTAACCTTTTAACACAGTTGTAAGGAGACGTTCCTTTAGCTTAGGCTTGTCCCACTAGCTCTTAGAACTTAAACTAACCCATGTTTTACCATGCGCCTTTTATCTTTCTTTCATTCTGTATGTCCGACTCCATCCATGTTTCATTGGCATCTCCCTGCACCTTGATATCTCCTACTTCCTTTTTCTGTGCCCTGAAGTACCACCTGTACCTCCTGCCTCGCTATTGGTTGTTCAGCTTTTTATTACAGCAATCACAACAATAAATTTTCACTCAGTATACAAATACCCCACAACATACAGTTCCACATGTTGGTGACCCCCAACCATAAAAGTATTTCATTGCCATCTCATAATTGTACTTTTGCCACTATTATAAATCACAATGCAAATAAATTTGCTCTGTGATCCCCAAAGGGTCATGACCGACTGCTATAGAGACTTCAATAAGCATTTCTCCTCCTCTAAGTTCTATACGGGGAAATAAGATTGTGCCAGGTAGCACTGAGTTTTAAATAGTCGTAAACAGAACAGCAAGCATTTCCTTTGCCTGGCAAGCATTCATTTCCCTTTCTTGGAGACGAGACTGCTTCTCCGGAGGACGCATGCTCTGTACTTGAGGCCTGGTCTGAACAGTCAAGTTCCCGCCCTCGGTTCACACCTCCTATCCCATCTGCTACCTTTGTGACTCAAGTTGGATTTCATTTCCTGCTCTCCCTACATCAAGGTCTTCTACGCCTATGCGCTCCTGTTAAATGCAGTATTTTCTAGCATTCCATTCATCCATTTGTTCATTCAGTTGTATGCCCTTAGATTAGGAAAATACCTTGTGCACTGCTACGTCAGTCAAGCTTCTCTGGCCATGCAGCTGCGGGGCTGGTCAGTCAGAAACATGCAGAGCTGGCACCAGGAGAAGACCTGCTGTTACAGCTGGAACCTGAGGTGAGGATCTTCACTACCTAGGTGGGCGCTCAGTAGGTTTCTTTTCTAAGACATTGAACAAATCTCATCCACATTAGGTAGGGCTGCTATTCAGCTTTCCTCAAAGCACATTATTTTAAATCTTAATTTTATCTGAAAACTCCCTTCACGGCATCATCACACTCGTGTCTGAACACGTGTTTAGGTACTTAGGTATCCGTCAGCCAACCGGATACCAGCAGAGTTCAAGATACAGTCCTATGAGTGGTACACGCTGAGTTTTCAACACATATATAATGAATGAAGAGATTTGTTCACTTTATCGTGTCCGTGAGGTTAAGTTAGGTATGCATGTCAGCCCGCTTAAGATAATCTATGCTGCAATAATGAAAGACCCCAGCATTTTGAGATTGGAGGGCATTTTGCTTGCCTCTGTGTATGCCTCACTAACTCCTGAATTTCTGGGGGATTCTCCCATCTCAGTCTCCCATCTACCTACAGCAGGGTTGGGATGAACACATACTGTCATGTTTAGTTTTGTGTGGGTTTGGGGGATTGGAAAACAGGTTCTTACACTTTTGCACCAAATGCCTTAATCCCGGGATAATCTCTCCAGCCCTGATACATTAACAGTTTAGAATTATAAAGGTTTCCTCTTGCTTACACCACAAGGGCATTTAAACTCAGCTGCCGCTCTGCTCCATGTTAGTCATCCTGAGACATAAGTCAGCCGCTATAAAGAACACAGCCTACTTTAAAACAAAGAGATCGCTCTTAGAAGATCATGTTTATATATATATATATATATATATATATATATATATATATATATATATACCTCTTCTGTTTATACTTTTTTTTTTGTCATGGTTGATGTTGGGAAGCTCTGCCCAGCCCCACTCCTCTTGTTCCAGACCCCGCCCCTGAGAAAGCCCAAAACTGGCAGCTCCTCCCCCGGAACTGCTCAAGACCACCTATATGGTATTTAAGACCTTGTCCATAGATCTTCCATAGATCTCATGCCTTCCTAAGAGTTACCTGGGAGTTGCCTCGCTCTGCTCTGTTGATTGAGTCTAGATCTACTAATTCTGTTTGATTTGACTTATTATTTCCCCAATAACCGGGGATCTAATACTTCCCAGTTGAGTCATGGAGCCAGGTTATATAACTGACCAGCAGAGGAAGCAGTATGTGTTTGTGGAAGTAATTAAGTAAAGTTGTGGGAGTCCAGCTCCCGTGGGGTGTAGGTCCCAAAGAGGAGGTGTGGAGTGGGTGAGGAGAAGGACATTGACACAAGGTGAAGGTGAATTGGGACGATTGCCACTTTTCTGATAAAAAGACTACACATTTTATATGCTTTAATTGCACAAAAGATTCAGTGGGAGAAAGGGGGTGTGTGAGCTGGGGTGTGGCTTCTGATTAGGGGCTGAGGAAGCTAGCATTCACCTTCACAAGTTAATAGGTATCAGTCACATGTTAATAAAAGGGCCACAAGTTCCTCTTGCCAGACATAAAATTAACTCCCTTTTTTTAGAAACTTTCTCCACGCCCCTTATCTAAACACCTGACCTTGGGAAAAGGACTTTCTCTATTATGGAATATTGAAGTTTTTTTTTTTTATATGACTTAGTATATCCAACTAACTAAAGTTTAAAGTTTAAAGATGAGCTAGAAAAATATTACTGTGAACCTGAGTTTGTAGGCAGAGACATGTAGGCCACCGAGACCTGAATAATTACACAGATACTATGTTAATTATAACACTGTTTGGTCAATGGCTTATTCATGTTTCTAGCTAACTCTTTCATCTTAAATTCACCGATTTCTATTAATCTGTGAATCACCACGAGGTTGTGGCCTACCAGTCAGGTTGTGACTGGTAACTTGCATCTTTCTCCTTCGGCAGCTACATGGTATCTCTCTGACTCTGCCTCTTTTCTCTTTCTATCTCTGTATGGATTTGCTGCTTGACTTTACTAAGCCATTGGCTGAAACAGCTTCTTTAATAACCAATGGTAATAAAACATATTCATAGCATACAGAGCGGAATCCCACAGCATGAGTAGACCTTAGCAATCTATAAATCTTGATTATCAAATATACCTTATTTATCAAGCATATGTTACTCATCTAAACTTTCTAGTGGCTTGGTGTTAACTTGTGAAGGAAGAGGCAGAATTCTCACACTAGAGTTATTTTGTTTAAAGAGGTTGCCATTTTATACATTTTTCATCTTTCAAAACCTGAAAAAAAGGTTTCCCAAAGAAAAAGACATAAGGGTACTCCCATAACACATAATGAGAATCATTAAAAATGAAAGTAAACAGGTGCCGGAGAATTGTGTTCTACACAGTCTTAATGCTGGAACAAGAAGCAATGGTTGCCATACAGCGAAGATCAGACAGGTCATTGTTACAGGTTGGAATTTGGTTCCCCTCAGTTACATAGGTTGAGGTCCTAACTCTCAGTACTCAGAATGTGTCCACAGATAGAGTCACTGGGGTCTCACTGGCTTGGGAGCTAAGAGCACTGTCTACTCTTCCAAAGGACCCAGGTTTGATTCCCAAAACACACATGGGTGCATCAAAACTGTCTGTAATCCAATCCCAAAAGATCCAACACTCTGGTGTGGACAAAACACTCACATAATATATTAAAATAAAGATTTGACTGTTGTTTAAAAAACATGAAAGAAATAGGCTCATTGCATAGGTGATAGTTCAAAAAGGTCATCGGGGGGCTCACATCTCCTTTGGCCCATTGGTTCCTCATTTAAGAGGGCACACAGAGAGAGCCTATGTAAAGGGCATGGCCAAGGCTGAGCGATTCGTGTACAAGTCAAGGATGCCAACATCCCCAAGAAATCACTGGAAGTCAAGGAAGATGTTTCCTTAGGACGAAATGTCCCTGTTTACAGTGTGCTCAGCCTTCTCAGCCTCCGAAGGCAGTGAGGGAAACAAAACAAAACAAAAATCTCATTTCTTAAGCATTTGCTTTGTTAGAACAACCAGAGGAAATCAATTGACTAGCTGTGTTAGGGTTCTCTAGAGTCACAGAACTTATAGAATTAATCTCTCTCTGTTCATTACCATAAAAGATTCATCAGACTCTCACCACACTGGAACACATACTTTGGGGTACCCTGAATCTGTGTTTCATGGTTATTCATACTTGGCTCCTGAATAAGCTATCTCTTATCACCTTTGAGGTGAGGGTTGTGTCTTTACAGCAACAAAGGTCATGTGACAATGCACAGTGAGGACAATCAGACTCAGTTGCAGATGCAGATGGTGGTTGTGAGACAGAGGTGGGTAGATCTCTGAGTCCGAGGCCAGCCTGGTCTACAGAGTGAGTTACAAAACAGCTCGGGCTACACAGAGAAACCCTGTGTTGAAAAACACACACAAAAACCTTTTTTCCTGGGGCAGACTCAGCACCAGGAAGTTGGCATGAACTTCCAGATATATAAGAGAACATCTATAGGTTTATATGATTTTGAATGCAGCTAACCAGGTGATGTGCAGTTTTCCATCAGTTTGATTTAATGTATGACATACATATTATACAAAGTTACCATGGAAATCACAAGCTACCACCTAATCTTCCATCAGGTTGAAGGGAAAGGATGCTGCTCTACAGCTTCACCACAAGGTGGCGAGTTTGGCAAAGATAAGGAAAAGCTTCAACAAAGCAGTTCTTAAAATGAGAGGAATTACAACCCAAGAGCCTGCAACACCAAGTTCCAGCTGCATACACTTTGAGGCCTTAGCCCACAAGACCCAATATATGTAGGTGAGATGAGACAGGTACAGAAAAAGCCTCCCCAAAGAGGGGCTGATGCTGAGGAAGTCAAGGCTGTCAAATCTGTGTAGGAGGAGTCATTAAGCAAGTCTTTACCCAGAGCAGCCAAGGGGACAGCCAAAAACTACTAGAGGACAAGAGAACGAAAAATAGAAACAGCAACATTATATATAACATGAGTGCACACACGCACACATGTGCATATAATTTTGTCGTGCCTTTATTTTACTTAGCTTTTATATTTTGATGTTTTGAAGCCCACAGTGATGACACTTAGGACTCCCTTCACTTCTCAATAGTAATACTACCTCTTAAATGCCTCATTTATTTATTTATTTAATAAAATTTTAATACTTATTTATTATGTATATAATATTCTTTCTGCGTGTATGCCTGAAGGCCAGAAGAGGGCGCCAGACCTCATTGCAGATGGTTGTGAGCCACC
Organism: Myodes glareolus; assembly: GCF_982192425.1. Classification (NCBI taxonomy): domain Eukaryota; kingdom Metazoa; phylum Chordata; class Mammalia; order Rodentia; family Cricetidae; genus Myodes; species Myodes glareolus. The sequence goes on from NC_142042.1 coordinate 15,790,784, forward strand.
ATGTGGTTGCTGGGAATTGAACTCCGGACCTTTGGAAAAGCAGGCAATGCTCTTAACCTCTGAGCCATCTCTCCAGCCCCTTAAATGTTTAAGACACACTAGGAACACTATACTGGAATACTATACCACCCCCAACCTATGCCGTGGTTTCTTTTGTGAAGTTCTTGGCTGTCACTCAGGTTTCTGTGAAATCTGGGACTCTCAGGATGACACTGGGACATTATTAAGGGCAGAGGATTCCCCCAGCACATCAGATGCCATCGACAATCTAAAGCTACCAGAGCTTAGTTGCATGAGACACAGACTAAATCCACATCCCCTTTAATATGAAAAGGAATGAAATGAAGGGCTCATGCTACCGGAGAAAGGGAAAAGGAAAGTTGCTACCTTCAGCTCACAGGTGACAGAGGGGAACTTGAACCCCACAGGATTTTGCTTCGTTTCTACTTCCTGTCACATGAGACTAAATGCAGTCACACTTCCCAAATTCACTGTCATAGAAGGACGGAAAATAGGAGCACTCAAATCTGTCTCTAAAGCACATTAGGCCTCACAATTATACGGGAAATGAGAATTAAAATCACATGACACCAAGACGTACCCATTAAGATGCTTAGGTACTAAGTGTTGTTGGCAGAGACAGAGGGCAACTGGAATAGTGCTGAACCCTGGTGGGAAAAATAAAGGGGCCCAGGCAGTCTGAGAAATGGCTTGGCAGTGACCTAAAAACTAAAAATATTGTAAATATAATTAAAGGCGATTAAAAATCAGCCATATAGCTCACTGTGAGGTGTTTACAAGAGAATGAAAACATACATTTCTACAATCAATGGCTTTTTACAAGTGTCCTTGGCAAGTTTATTCACAGATGCCCAAACCTAGAAACAATACAAAGGCCTATCAAAGGGGAACAAAATAAAAGCAAACAGGCACATCCACATACTGAGCTAGCATGCAATAACAAGGAGAAAGGATTCACAGATATGTTACACTTAAAGTCATTGTATGCATAAAAAATATAAGCAAATGGCTTATATCTCAGTGGAAGAGCAATGGCTTAGTGTCTGCAAGGCTCTGGGTTCAATTCCTAGCACCACAAGGTAAGGCCACAGAGAGACATGGAGAATGTTTTAAGGGTGGTGGAGATGCTGTGTGGTTGCTGAGGCAGGGACTCCATTGTATATCCTTCCAGCAAATAAAAGATCACCGAGTTCTCATGCTAAAGCTCTGGGTTGTTGTATCTAGATAGAACGGATTTGAAAAGGTTGTCAGGGTCTTCTAAAATGATGCCTCTTTTCTCTCTCTGTAAAAAAAAAAATGTTTCTCAAGCAAACACTAGCAAGATTATGTCACAGATTTGAGTTCTTCCAAGGTACTATCTGCAAATTCAGGAAACCAGATGGATTGCTTTATTTAGCCACTAGATGGCAGCAAAACCACAGACTGCTCCAGCAATAATGGAAAAACTGAATGTAAAATTCAGGGGGACATCTGAATTAAGATTTAAGAATGAGGCGATTATACCTGATGCAGAGGTGTGTGATTTAATTGAAACTTTTAAGCACTACATACTTAGCTTCTCTATCTTATACAGAATTATTTCTAAACTGGATTTGGGGGCTCATTCCTGTAATCTGACAGTTTATCAATACAAATTTGATGTTAGCCTGGTCTACCGACCACGTTTCAGACCAGTTTGGGCTACACAGTGAGGCCTTCTTTCTAACAACAAATAAGTAGACAGATGGGCATGGTAATGCATACCTCTACCCTAAGAACTTGAGAAGTAGAGGCAGGAGGATCAGTTCGGGGCCAGTCCCAGCTACCAGCAAGTTCTAGGTCAGCCTAGGGTACATGAAACCCTGTCTGAAAATCAAAGAAAACAAAACCACCAGCCAACAACTAAAATGTGTTCGATATCTGTTGACTGAGCAAGTGAGTGATCCTTAGGAAGGACTCTCGACTCTGAGAGACCATACTGGAGGAAAACCTTACACCCCAGCAGGAAGTGAGGCACTGGCCACAATAGACCTCACAGGGCTGATCCTAGGAGGGCAGGGAGTGTGAGCTGTTTTGGACATTCTAAATGGAATGCCAACATCTATCAAAGTCTGTTTCTGAAATGTTGACTGACTTCAACCTGTAGAAAAAGCAGTTTGCCTTTATTTGCACCAATTCATTTACTTCGTATGAAATTGTGCTAGTTGGTTTCTTTGAGCTATCATAGCTGAGGATACAGCTAAGCCGTGGAGGGATTCCCCTGCAAGTATGAGGTGGTAGGTCCCATCCCCAGTTTCAAAAAAACTGAAATAAGTGGGGGAAGGGATCCATCCTGGCATGGTATGTGGTAACACAAACTTTTCACCCCAGTGTTTACAGGTAACCTCAGTCTTGCCTAACACCCACATGGCTATTAGACAAGACTCCTGGACTACACCCCTAACCTGGGCGGCCCCCAGCTTCTACCAACCCTGAAGCTAACAATGAGGCAGCATATGAATTCTATAGAGAATCAAAATTACGTGTTGGTTTTCTCATCTTGATGTAGTGATGATATGCTGGGTGAATATACTGATTAATGACTATAGAAGTTTGCACAACCTTTCTCCAATGGAACAAATTCAGGGCAGCTTGAATCTATTCAGGGGCCCTTCACGATCACTCATATTTGACTCAGGATTAACCATTTTCTCATTCCTCCCTCTATCTTTTTCCTTGCTCTCTCTCTCTCTCTCTCTCTCTCTCTCTCTCTCTCTCTCTCTCTCTCTCCCTCCCTCGCCAGTTCTGGTCCTAAACTCTAGATTCAAGTGATTTTCCTGACTCAGAGTTGGGGTAGCTGGAACTTTTTTTTTTAAAGATTTTATTTATTTATTATGTATATGGAGTCTGCCTGCATGTATGCCTGTGGGTCAGAAGACGGCACTAGATCTCATTACAGATGGTTGGGAGTCACCATGTGGTTGCAGGGAATTGAACGTAGATCTCTGGAAGAGCAGCCTGTGTTCTTAACTGCTAAGCCATCTCTCCAGCCCCCCAGTTGGAACTATTGATATCTTCTATCTTCCGATTTCTAGTGACTACAGTTTATGGAAACAGCCTGGCTGGCACAGGCTCTCTCTGATACCCTGAACTACCCACTGCTGCTTTTCAAACACCACTCAGGCTGCTTTTTCAACTTCCAACAGGAAGAACAGTTATCTCCTTATCTGCCTGACAATTTAAGGTTTCTCCTAATGTATGTGTTTGTGTGTGTGTGTGTGTGTGTGTGTGTGTGTGTGTGTGTGTGCTGTGTTTGTGTGTGTCTCCCTGCATGCAGTTTCCTGCAGAGATTAGAAAAGGATGTGTAAGATCCCTGGTGGGTTATAGACAGTTGTGAATGGTCTGATTTGGGAACTGAATTCTTAGCCCTCTGCAAAGGCAGCAAGTGCTCCTAAGGCTGAAATCTCCTCTCCAGACCCTCCCCCAACCTTGTTGTGATTTTTAATGCAAAGCCTCTGATGAATTGTGGGAATGTTTTGTGACAGGGACAGTCCTTAAAATGGCAGTTGTTAAAAATTAAGCCTAGAGTCAACATGTAATTCAGTCATCCCATTGCTTGGGGGTACTGTTGCTGGTGGTGGTGGTGGTGAATTGTATGTCAAGTAGTCAGCAGGTTTTAAAAATGCCCTGTTGGTGATTCTTGCCTGAGATGTAGATGAGAATCATTTAGACACATGTTTTTTCCTTAAGAATAGTCCAGATTTAAGGATCAGCATATCTTTGTGTGAGTCCTACATGTAATAGTACATGTAATCTAACAAACACACACACTTTTTTTGTTCTTGTTTATTTTTTGAGGCAGGGTCTCTTTATGTAGCCTCTGATTGTCCTGGAACTCTCTGGGTAAATCAGGCTGACCTTGAACTCACAGAGATCCACCGGTCTCTGCCTCCCAAGAGTCAGGATTAAAGACAGTACTGCCACTACACCCAGCTCATACCTTTAGTATCATGGTTTTGTATAATCACATTGGGCGACCACCATCACTTGGACCTCAGTCATCTTTTATGTATGGGGGAAGGGAAATTCAAGATGCTCATGAGGTAGAAGTCATAAGATTTGAAAGTCAATTATACATTAGAACTTTTAAAATTGACATAGTAAGGGTTGGGAGGCTGGAATGAGGGCGAACAGCATCACGCGCCTAACATTCTACCATTTTTGGCTCATGAAAAGGACAATTGGAGAAAACTCAGCCTGATACCAAACGCTCACATTCACATGAGAGTAGGAATTTGATAATGCCATGATTCCACAGCCCTTTTCTTTTCATTTATCACTGAGTGATTTCAAAATAGGTCCTGGACCTTACCTCATAATACCCCTACTTAATTGGTGTATATCCTTGACAAACAACCATAATGCCATTACTGTTCAGCTGGAACCTCAGCTCGCCCCGGCGTGATCCAGAAAAGCTCCATTTCTGTCTCTCTCTCCAAACCCCGACATGAGAAAATACACACAATAATTTGCCCGTCTGTGATAAGCAATACCTACGGCAGAAGTGGAGAGTTCAAGGACGTTTGAAGAATAAACTGTCTTTAGATGCTTTGCTCGGCTGCCAAGGGAAGAGAGTCTCCTCTGAGCCAAAAACATGCTAGAGAAGAGAAACAATGAAAACGGAGTCATGTGTGAGTCACGTGCCAGTTACGTCACCACCAGTCACCCGGAAGCGGAACACAGGTTTATGTAAATATAAACACAGTAAAAGCTTTAAAACTGCACTTATTTATTGTTAGGTGTGTGTGTGTGTGTGTGTGTGTGTGTGTGTGCATGTACACGTGCGTGCTTGCATGTGTGTGAGTGTGGGGCTCACAGGAGAGATCCAGCTTAGTCTGTCAAGCTTGGCAGCAAGCATATATACCTGATGAGCCATCTCACCAGTGTAGAACACATTTCTGACAATTCAACTAACTTCCTTTCCTCCCTTCCTTTAGGATTCTTGTTCTATTCTATTTTATTAATTTCTGGAATCATCCTAATGCTATTCTTTTGTATAAAAATATACACTGTAAAGTAAATATGCAAGTGATTAGAATAAAGATGGGGCCGCTTGTGTCAACCAGAACAAAATTACGTATAATTGTCCTGGAGAGATGGCTCAGTGGTTAAGAGCACTGACTGCTCTTCCAGAGGTCCTGAGTTCAATTCCCAGCAACCATATGGTGGCTCACAACCACAGGTAATAAGAACTTGTGCCAACAACTTCTGTCTGCAGGGATACATGCAGGCAGATCGTTGTATACATAATAAATAAATAAATCTTTAAAAATTTTATAATAATTATATAATAATATAATAAGCAGGGAGGTGATCAAGCTACAGTTGTTACAGATTTGTGTCTGATACCAGTTAGCATAAAAGACTACCACAGGCTGACAGAGAGGACACTGCAGTCTTACATACAAGCAACAGAGTGTTCAACTTGGGACCAAGGTAATGCCAAAGGATTTGCAGGTGGATTTATTTATTGAGACCATTGACTCCTCAGTAGTGACATGGAGACCTATTATTAATTATGCAAGCTTGGGCAACATCTTAGGCTTGTTTCTAAGTAGCTCCTTTTAACTTAAAATAATCCACCTTTTAGTCTACAATCCTTTTCGTGGCTCGGTTACCTTTACTTTGTAACGCTCATGCTGCCTGCTCTGTGTCTTGGCGTCCCTGCCCTTCTTCTTGCCAGCATCCTCTGTGGCTAGAAATCCTGCCTAGCTATTGGATGTTCAGTTTTTTATTAAACCATAATAACACTGTGACATATTTCACACAGTGTAAAGGAATAGTCCACAACAAGAATTAGTGCTTCAGAGTATTTTATGCAATCCTTCTTGGGGTTGTGTGTTTTTTTTTTTTAAACTTCCCCGTGTGTGCTGAGCATGGTGTTGTATATCTGTAATCCCAGCATTCCTAAGAGTTAGGCAGGAGGGTCATATGCTTGTGGCTAGCCTGGGCTACATAGCAAGCCTGTTTAAAAACACTGAGTGACTGGAATACAGCTCAGTTGTAGGGTGCTTGCCTAGCATGGGCAAGGTCCTGTGTTTAATCCCAGCACCATATATATATATAGATATATATATAGATATATCTATATATATATCTATATATCTATATATATCTATATATATATCCCTAAAGATACCTTCCCTTGATTCCCTGTTTGAATATGAATATGTTGGTAGCTTTCTATGGCACTGCATTTCCCTTGTGGGGCTCTTCTATTCCCAAATAAACACTAATGCTCTTTTGAGAAATTTTCTCAGACCCACTGATGTTTTATTGAGATCGACAATGCTTAAATCATTTAAAACTGGAGAGCAATAAAGATATTCTAAATTAAATATAAAGCTTTTAGGCCAGATGTGGTGGTGCACACCTTTAATCCCAGCTTTCCTATTCGTTTTTAATTTTTGAGATATGGTCTCATATAGCCCAGCCGTCCTCAAACTTCGTAGTTGAGGACGACCTTAAACTCCTTATCCTCTGGCCTTCACCTTCCATGTGGGATAACAGGCCTGTACCATGACCTCAAGATGGCTTCTGTTGTTTAAATAAATGTGGTTTTGCTCCAACGCAATTAGCTCTGTATATTGATATTCACCAATAGACTAAATAAACCGTTGAATTCAGATGTCAAGAAGTTGGAGGTTATTCTCTAAGCATGAGGTTTTGGGAAGAAAACTAGAAGACTGTCGATCAGTGACCCCGCCCAATCACTGTACACAGTTATAAAATCTGATCCATATGATCAGCAGAAAAATCAAATTGCCATTTTATCATCTCTAGAGCAGACTGATTCCAAAGGAAGACTGTGAACAATCTAGAGATTCAAGGTGAATTATTGAAGGCAAAATGCAAATCCCAAAGGTAGGCAAAGCATTCGAACTCAGTTTAGAAATATTTAACGTTCAGCGCTCTGGACTTACCTTTCTAACTCCCCTGTTACACACCTGTCCCATATGAGTTACACATATATAAAGAATGGTTAGAGTTTAGTGAATTTGATGAAGTCCAGAATCTTCCTGCAAGTTCAGGAAAGATTATTCCAGACACCCCTAAAAGGGCGTGCTAATGAGTGGGTACCAGTTTGCTTTCACCACACACCATACCTGCTAGTTGGCTTTCAGAATGTTTATAAAGTTCACTAATTGCAACATAGGCAAGTGGACAAGATCCTGGCTTGAAAAGTCCACAGAGCCGGATATGACAGGAAGCACAGAAAAATTTAAAGTTTATCAGCATGAGTTAAGAGGCACCATTGAAAAGTGGTTTGAACGATCTGGAGGAAGTGGGATTCATGCGATCACAAAGTGTTCCCAAGAGAAGCTGTGTGGCCGTTCGATGCTGGAGTTGGGATACAGCACACTGGCAAAAACTTTAACAGATTTAAATCCGACTGGCTGCGCTGCGAGCAAGCTTCCTATGTGTCACCGACCCATCATGTGGTGCTGAGGAGCCCTCAGGTGGAACGTGGAACGGAGGGGGCACCAAATAGTGGCTTGAGGCTCAGGTCTGCAGGAATGCTCGGCCTTCAGATATGACTGATGAGGTTGTTTTTATCTTTGAAATGCTTGGGAAAGATAGACTCCTTCGGGTTTAGCTGCTTTAGTTTCCCTTTTCAACCTTGAACTCTACTGGGGAGGTAGTTCAATTAGTAGGGTGCTTACCTGTCCCTGGCAAAGCCCTAGGTTCTAACCCAGGCATCGAATAAAACCAGCAGTGGTGTAGTTCTATCACGGGAGAGGAGAAGACAGAAGGATAAAAAGTGTAAGGTCGCCCTCTGCTACATAATTACTTCAAGAACAGGAGACTGCCTCAAAAAACAAAACTCTATCAAGGATGAGCTGCAGTCAGTGTTATCCTTTCACGAATGCGTTCTAAATACATCAGTTTACACAACCAGGAGTAAAAGAGACAAGAGAGGATTGGGGTCGAGTTATCTCGGAGCCCTTCTTTCTCCAAAGACCACTGTATCAACCCTAAAGTTAATCCCACAGTCTCCACTGCGGTCGGACCGGGAGCTTCTACAGCCCGCCTTTCTCCCTATGGTTCCCCGCTCCGCAAACTCCACACTCCCCGGGCCGTGTCACCGTGCACCACGTCCCGCGCCCACTCACCTCGATCCCCGGGTTCGAATGCGACCCTGACCTCAGTTCGGAGGTCGTGAAGTGGTGCGGGGGGGGGCGGGTCCCGGAGAAATTCACTTTGGGTTCCAGCCGCAGCAGGGTGCAGCAGGGACCCTTGTGGAGGGTGAAGGGGGGCAGGGTGGAGGCGGCGCCTGTCTCTGGCTGGGGATTGGGCCCCGGCATCGGGCTAAGGGTACGGATTGGCTGCGGGTTTCTCCAATCCTGGAGCGCGCAGTGAGAGTGTGAAAGAAGCAGCCAGTCTGGGAGGACGGGGCGTGGCCTCGGATGCGTGTCAGGGCTGAAATGGGTGTGGACGACTGGCTGGGTCAGGACTGTGGGTAAATCTCCCCTGCGAGTGGATTCGGAGCGGGTTCCGGTGAGAGATTATGGAAGTCGCTCCGCCTGTGCTGCGTACAATAGGGCTTGTAGGTGTCTATTTGTCCCATCTAATGGGCGAGAGGAGGGAGACGAAACCCTTCCTTCGGAACTGTGAAGTGACACAAGACCTAATGGGCGGAGGAAGCGAGATCGAAGACGGAAGACACCTGGTCACTAAGGAGGAAACCGGGACTAAGGGGAAAAAGAAGAGCGACCAGGCACTGCTTCGGGGCCGGGGCGGGGCGGTGGTGGGCTGCGGTGAGGAAGGGAGGGAATCGAAAAGTGAGTTTCTGTTAAGAGCTCAGCTTTGGGTTTAGATTTTCTTTCTCTTGCTTTTAAAGAAGTCGAGGCGGTGGCGGGCGTAAGAGTGACTGAGCGTTTGTGATCTTGCTTGGAAGGAAAGAGTAAAATTAGACTTTGATTGGGTGCGCTGTCCTTGGCACAGCGAGCCTTTTTCGTGTTTTGGCGTGATCGTTAAATGAACTCACTGTAAGCAACGGCGCTGGAAAGCCCTTGAACGGACGGATCCATGAATGGGGAGATTTTTGTTATAGGTATGAGAAAGAGTATAGCCAGAGACCTTCTGGAAAGTCCAGAGCCGTCATGGTTACCTTTCAGGGCAGAGAGGAGACGGACAGACTGGCGAGGGCTATGTCTCTTGGGAACAGAGGGAAGGGCACCGGTAGATGCAGGACTGTGAGCGTGTGTGTGTGTGTGTGTGTGTGTGTGTGTGTGTGTATGCGTGTGCGCACCCCGTGAATTGGAACGACCTGGAAGATTAAGGTGGCGGGGGGGGGGGGGGGGGACTTGAGAGTCCTGTGGATTTGGTATGCACTATATATCTTGCTGGCGAGTGGCTCCTGATGGTAGACAGAGGAACGCTGAGAGTGAGCTTTTGTCTCTCTATGGGCAGTACTACAGTCTAGCTTGAGCTGAGCTAAGACACTTCATTTTGGATCAATTCTGCCCATTTTGGGCGTTCTTGTAGTATTTCCCTTTGGACCTAAAACTGACTACCATCTTGTAGTCAGTTTTATCTGCCTTATCTGCAGTTGGTGTTCCATTGACATTGCTGTGATTAGATTGGGAAACATCAGAGTTTGTTCTGAGGTTAAGTGGCTGTTCAGTTGTTTTCTTTTTCTCTGTTTTTCATATACAACTATTACCTAAGCTGCTAGCTTGTTATTTCAAGACACACGATATGTGGTATGAACACTGTGTTCCGAGTTTCTGATATGATTAGACCGGCCACATAATGAAATGCTGCTTTTTGTCTTTCTTTGATTTGTGGTTTCCTTGCTAGTTTGCATGTAATTTTGCAGCCCCTTTGGAGACAACATGGAATCTATGAGTTGAAGGTTTTTGTTGTTTTGTTTTTGAGACAGGATCTCATCACACAACCCAGACTGGTTTCATTGTTTAACCCCAGTTGCTCCCAAACCCTCAGGAACCCTTCCTCTTCAGCCTCCTGAGGGCCAGGGTATACAGGCATGCCACACAGCGTTCAGCTTGTACGTTGTCAATCATCACTTCCTATCTAGGCAATAACAGTGATATTGGCATTAGTTTAAATACTTCAAAAACCTTAACAGAAATTGTGCATTTATCCACAGAAAGGTTGCTAAGGGTAACTGAATCTTCCCATCTCCATCCACGTATATTTTGAGGATAACTCTGAATCTTTCTATCTCCATCCACATATATTTTCTCTGGGTTGAATGCAGTTTGTTAGCATTTGCCATTTAAATTAATCAATCGTCTTTGAACTGTTGTTTGAAAAGGGAAAATGAATTTTGACTTTACATAGCAGTATGGTAGGGAAAGTGATTAAAAATATGGGGTATATATGTAAGCTATAATAATTAAAATTGCCCTTGGGGAAAGCTCGACATGCGTTCACTGCGCAGCTTCTAGCCAAGCATCGGAAAGTGTGAACACAGGCAAGCGTCTGCTGGGTGGGAACCTGGTGGGAAGTAGTCTTTGATGAGTGTCTGGTTTCCTTCTCTCTGGGACTTTACACCTGGAATGCCTAATCCACATCCATAAAAGTGCATGCAAGCTTTCAAGGGATGCTGCTTTCTAATGGGCTGTAGGTTCTCAGCCCCGGGGACTGTCTGTGAAGGTTTCCATCTCGCCTCCTCTGTCTGTCATGCTGTGCGAAGTCCTTCTGGCCTTACTGCTGCTTCAAAGTCACCGTTTCATGCTCTCTGCACACTGGGGCCTCAAGGTAGGTTGACTTAAGACAACTTAGGTTCTCCACATTCTTAATGGTGATGAAACGCTTTGTGTAAAGTAAAGCAGAAACAAGAATACAAGCATGCACCAAACTCCTGAAATTCTCTTGTGATATGTTCTTATTCAGTGGTAAACTTTAAGGGAGAAGCATCAGAAACCAAGTCAGGATGATGTAACACTACTTTCTGATGCTGATGTATCATTTATTATGTTCCAGGAACCCTTTCAGGTTCTGATGGTGCTATGGTGACCCAGCGCACTGGGTGGAGGGGAAACAAGCACAATAACACTCACAGGTAGTAATGAAAGTTACAGCCAGTAGATGGCGGACTTTGCTCATAAATATCACACATTTGGTGCTTTGAATCAGGCAATGCTGTTGAGCGCAAGACCCATCACTAAAGGTGTTTTTGGATCAAACTGGCCTTGATGCTTGATGGAGGAGGGTTATCTGTCTATTGTGTTATTTTCATTGGTCAATAAAGAGACTGCCTTGGCCCTTTGATAGGACAGAAAATTAGGTAGGCGGAGTAAACATAACAGAATGCTGGAAAGAGGGCAATGAGGCAGAAGCCATGGAGCCAGCCACCAGGTCAGACATGCTGAATCTTTTCCGGTAAGCCACCACCTCATGGTGCTACACAGATTATTAGAAATGGGTTAATATCAAGATATGAGAGTTAGTCAGTAACTAACTCTCTAGAGATAATGGGCCAGGCAGTGCTTAAATGAATACAATTTGTGTGTTGTTATTTCTGGGACTAAGCTAGCCATGCGGGAGCCGGGTGAGGCAAAAAGCAGGCCTGCCTGCAGCCCCTCACTACAGATGCTGAGATCTGGGTGCCTTTGCCTTACAAGCACTGGGATTAAAGGCTCTGCCATGATGCCCACCTAAACATTTCTTTTCTTAAATTGCTTCTGTTAAGTATTTTGTTACAGCAACAAGAACAGTAAATAACACATTGAGCTTGTATCTTTTGGTCTTATTAAACTCACTGGTTAGTTACAAAAATTGTTTCCTAGATTCATTGAGATTTTCACAGTCATGCAGTCTGCAAACAAAGACAGCTTTATTTTATCCTTTCTGAACCACAAACATTTAGAATCTTTTCTTGAGATTCTCTGTGTCTTAGTTAGGGTTTTATTGCTGTGAAGAGACACCATGACCACAGAAACTCTTTTTTTTTAAAGCATTTTTTTAAAACTTTATTAACTTTTATTTCATGCACATTGGTATATCAATGTCAGATTCTCTGGAACTGGAGTTACAGACAGCTGTGAGCTGCCATGTGGGCGTTGGGAATTGAATCCGGGTCCTCTGGAGGAACAGTCAGTGCTCTTAACCACTGAGCCAGCCCAAACTTTTTCTTTTCCGATTATTGATCAATAGCGATTCAGTATTGATCGCTTATCGATTGCTATGAGCGCCAAAGGGACTCGAACCAGGGTCCTCTGACACTAGAGCGTTAGGCGCTCTTAGTCCCTGAGCCACTGCTCAAGCTGCTCACAGAAACTTTTATAAAGAAAAACATTTAATTGGGACTGGATTACAGTTCAGAGCTTTAGTCCGTTATTGTTATTTTGGGAAGCATGGCAGTACACAGGCAGAATTGAGGGGAGGGGGGAGAAGGAGTCCAGAGTTCTACATCTGAATGGCCAGGCAGCAGGGAGAGAGAGCAACAGGGCCTGACCTGAGCTTTTGAAACTTCAAGCTCACCCACACATTTCTTCCAACAAAGTCATAGGTCCTAAACTTTTCAAATAATGTCACTTCCTGTGAGGCTCTGGGGCCATTTTCATTCAAACCAGCACACTGTAGTCAGAGACCCAGTGTCACCCTGAACACAAGTGGCCTTGCGTTTTCTTAGGTCAGAGGGGCAAACATTTAGTTTCATTAAGTATGATACTGTTGTGGGAGTTTTGCAGCTGCCATTTATTGTCTTAAAGAAGAAGACATCTAGCCAGGTGTGGTGGTACCTACCTACAATGCCACTGACTGGGAGGCTGAGGCTAGAGGATTGGTGCAAATTTGAGGATGGCTTGAATTATCCAACAAGACCCTATCTCAAAGTAAAAAATAAAACAATAAACAGCAGCCACCCTAATCCCCAAATTGGACAAAACAGAAGAGAAGGAGATTTGCATGGCGTTGGGATTGTTTTCCTGTTAATGGGTGCCATGTCAGCATTTTCGGTACTTATTTGAAGAATGCAGCATTCTGTTTTGTCTTCTTTAGCTTTTAGTGTAGTGAATTGCCTGTTCTTGCTCCAGCCTTTATTCTTTTTTAATGAACATAATTTTTATTGATTCTTTGAGAATTTCACATCACACATCCCAATCCCACTCATTTCTGAGTCCTTTGATATCTACCCTTCGCCCTTGTATTGCCTCCCCCCTCCAAAGGAAAACTAAAAGAGAAATAATAAAAATAAGATAAAAATTAAAAATAAAAACAGAAATTAAGAATATTTATTAAAAAGCAAACAAAACCCAACCAATCCAAACAAACAAACAAAACAAGAAACAACAGCAACAAACCAGCAAACAAAAAACCCTTCGTTGCTTCATCATTCTCAACTCTCCATCACCTCTTCATCTGCCTTGGTGACACTGGGAGCGGCTGTGTTCCACACAGTACATTCCTGTCCATACAACCTTACGTGCAAATGTTCTTTGTTTCATCTCCTGTTGGTCAGGTTCAAGGCCTCTGGCTTCTGTTACACCATCCATACTGGGTCCTCATCAAAACTCCTCCCAGGTATCCTGCAGTTATGTAGAGTCATGGACTTCCTGAGGCGATGGCTCCCCAGAATCCATCCCTTCAGGTGCTCCAGAAAGTCATAGATAGTGTAGATGTTGGGGAGTGTCCACTCAAAGTTTAGGATGTGTGTCTGGATGGTGGCTCGGTTGTTCTCATCAGGCGGCTGGGACCATTGCCGTCAGGTAAGGGATGGAGCCAGTCTCCCACGCCCGTGGTGGGGGTGGGGTCAGCTTGCTAAGGCCATTGGGGTCTATTATTATAGCCTTTATTCTTAGGACACATCCGTCCTGATGTAAATTGTTTTGGTACATTCCTGGATCTTGTTGGCTAATATTTTGTCACAGAGTTTTGTATCTAAGTTCATGAAGGATGTTTATCTGTGATTTCTCTGATTTGTACTTCTTTTTGGACTGATTTTGTTATCAGGACAATGCTACTCTTGTAGAATGAATTAAGAAATGCTTCCTCTTGTATTTTTAAAAGAAATCCTGTAGAATTTTTCTTTTTTTCTTGTTTACATTCACTGTAAGAGAAAGCCTTCTAAATCTGGATAAGTAGTTTTTAGATTTGTTTAAAAAAATACTCTAAATCTCGTTTCTTGAGATCTTGTAATTCAAGCGACCTCTTTTTATTCTAGAAGAGTGTGACAGTTAATAGTGTTGATTATCAGCCTGACAAGAATCACCTGGGAGACACACCTCCAGACATGGCTCTGAGGAAGCTTGTATATTGGGTTAATGGAGGTGGGAGGACCTGCTGTAACTGTGAACAGACAATTCCATGAGCTGGAGTTTCAGGCCAAATAAAAAGAAATTGATTGGACCCCCAGTATTCATCTCTCTGTCTTCTCTCGTGAATGCAATATGACCAGCTTCCTTGCACTCCTGCTGCCTATGATACAGCTCTCATGATGGACGGTACCCCACCCATGGTACAGCTCTCATGATGGACGGTACCCCACCCATAATACAGCTCTTATGATGAATAGTACCTTCAGACCGTGAACCAAAATAAACTCTTGATTCCTTTTACTGAGAGGTTCGTTGCAACAACCAGGGAAGTAACAAATATAGTGAACTTTAGTGTTTTATGCTTTCTTTGCGAAATTAGCTGATTTATCTGGATTGCCAATGTTATTCACGTGGAGTTGCCAGAATGCATATTTTAAAATGTTATGAGTACATACCATGTTTGTATTTCTGTGTCTGGCTTTCCTCACTAAGGATGATTTTTTTTCTAGTTCTATTCATTTGCCTGCAAATTTCATGATGTCATTTTTTTTAACCACTATGTAATGTTGTTGTGGGAGTAACTTCCGCTGCCTCAACCAATAATCACTGAAGCAGGAGCCCACAGTGCAGCGGGGAGCGACTTCCGCTCCGTCAGCCAATAACTGCTGAAATACCAGCCCACTGGGGCGTGGTATATTTCTCTTTTAAAAAGAGAAGCAGTTCCGGATAAGGTCTCTCTTGGTTCCAGCTCTTGGTTCTGGTGCTCGGTCTCGGCTGCTGCTCCCGGCTCCTGCTCCAGCGACTAGGCTCCCTTCCTGACGGTTTATGGTGTATGTAAGTTTTACCCCCCGCCAAATAAATAACCCCTTAAAACATAACTGGTGTGGGATTGATTCGTTAATAATTGGCGCCCAGCGTTTGGTTTAAGAACCGCCCCACTCCCCCACCCCCAGCTCGGCCTCTCAGGATACACAGGTCCGAACAGTCTCTGCCGGCTTACTTTGCCCTGTTCGGCACGGATTTTTAAATTTCTCCTTGCAACGTGAGTCAAAGAGCTCACAGCGCAAGCTCCCTTTGAAGTTCCAGCAAGCTGTTTGAAACCCATAACTGATTAGGAGTGCTGAAAGCAGCTTGACCCTTAATCCCAGCACAGGGACACAGGGCCCAAAGCACTAGGCCTCTTTAGCAACAGCGCAGTGGCTGTGTCACGACCCTCTGCATCCGGTTGAACAGAGCAGCAGGGCCTTGTTTATTGCCTTGTTTATTAGCCACTAGAAGCTCTCTGACCTTTTGTGATCTGTGGATTTAACCTCTGGATTTGAGTGTATATATTCTAGAGTTTACTTCCTCAATCAACACCACTGCCACGTGGATTCAGGTGCGCCCCACCTCCTACTGGCAGGCAACGGTCATTACAGGTAAGATTTTTCTTTTCGGTTGAAAATAAATACATACATACATACATACAAGTACAATTTCCTTTGATTGAAAATGTCGGAAAATATTACTATCCAAAAGTTCAATGGTTTTTTCAGTTGCGCTATGGAGGATATTCTGAAGGATGTCTCAGATATTCCTCTTACTTTGTTATTCCTGGGATCTGTTGCTTTTCTGGTGTTTGGCTATTTTATAAGAAAGATACAGTCCTTACAGACTGAATCTACAATGCTGAGGGCAGAGATTAAAACCTTAAGAACAATTCAGACTGATACCAAGCTCCTCAAAAAAGAGTTTGGAGATTTCAAGGAGGAAAGTAGATCAGAGTTTGGAGTTTTCAAGCAGGAGACTAGATCAGAGTTTGGAGTTCTCAAGGAGGAGAATAGATCTTTGTTTGATATGACTCGGTCAACTGGCCAAAATATCAAGAAGGTACAGTCTGATATTGCTTCTTTAGAAGGGAGCGTCACTGCCCTGGAGGAGGGGACAACCAAAATGACGCATAACCTCCAGTCCATGACTGTAAGTGCTGAAACATTAGCTGAGAGGATTATAACCATTGAATGTGAAAATCGGACTTTATCAAAAGGGTATGATAGATTAATTGACAGGATTTCCATACAAGAAGGCACAGTACATGCCATGAGGATTATGTCCAAGGAGGATATCGTGTCTCTGACGGACAAGCTCCATGCCTTAGAATCGTTAATGAAGGCTTTGGAGCATAATACTGGACAGGAGATTCAGGACTTACAGAAGGCAATGGTGAGCAGATTTAATAAGATTGAGGAAATCATAGACTCTGATGAACAGGAGCAAAAGGTAGAAAGGCAACCTTCACCTCAAAAAACTCTCAGTCTACATAGAGTTATACCTGCCTTTCCAGTAATAACATCAGAAAAGATAACTGGCTCCAAAAACCCTAAGGTCGTTAAAGAACATACATGGGAGCCTATACGTATGAATGATCTGAAAGAATTTAAACAAGCAATTGTGAATTATGGACTACATTCATCCTTTGTTAGGGAGATGTTAAAATCCTGGGCTCTGAGCAACAGGGCCACCCCTAAAGATTGGAACCAGCTCACATCAGCTGTCCTTGAGAACGGACCTTTATGGCATTTCAAATGCCTATTCAAACAAGAGGCCAGACTTTTACAACAACAAGAATCAGCGAAAGGAATTGAGGTTTCTCTAGATCAAATTCTAGGGAAAGGACCTTACTCTGATCCTCAGGAACAAGCTCTTTATGATGAAAACATTTTATCCATATGTGCTACAGCAGCTCTAAGGGCCTGGGACAGGGTTCAAGACTCAGGTCAGAGAGTAGAATCATATGTCAGGGTCAAACAGGGTCAGAGAGAACCCTTTAGTGACTTTTTGCAACGACTAACTAAGGCTGTACAAATAGGGATACCTGATCCAGAAGCAAGAAATATAGTAATTGAGTCTTTGGCTTATGAGAATGCCAATGTAGAATGCAAAAGGATCCTGGGGCCTTTAAAGCTCAGATCAGCGCCTTTGGACGAATGGGTTTTACATACAATGAATGTTGATACATTTGATTATGGCAATGAAACATGGGTACAAGAAGCAATTTCCAAAGGTAAAAGGAGACATCAGATTACAAAATGCTTTAATTGTGGCAAAATGGGACACATGAAAAGGGACTGCAGACAATGGAAGTCCAGGAATAATGCCTCTTCTAGAAATAACAGGAATAGGAGGACTCAGCCTTCAGGTTTATATAGGAGATGTGGAAAGGGCAGGCATTGGACGAATGAGTGTAGGTCAACAAGAGATAAACAGGGCAACCCGTTGCCATCGGGAAACTCAATAGGGGGCCTCTCGAAGGCCCCCATGGCAAATGTGGTCCAGTCATTTCCGATCACTGCAGAGAACATGCCTCTTCAGGGAAATTAGAATGCCCCATGCCTGCTGTTAAAAGCAATAACGGCCTGAAGGATGAGTTAAATGTGGTGAATGAATCAAGAAATCTAAGAGGACAAAGTAAACGAATATTCTGGCAGACTTCTATAAATGAACAAAGGCCACAGCTAAGAGTGTGTGTAAATGGCAAACTTATTACTGGCTTACTGGACACAGGTGCGGATGTAAGTATCATTACACCAGAGTCTTGGCATCCGCATTGGCCTCTTCAGGAGGTAGATATTCAGTTCTTAGGAATTGGAACCCTATCTCGAGTAAGACAAAGCACGAGATGGGTCAATTGTATAGGTCCAGACGGACAAATAGGAAAACTAAGGCCATATGTAGCAAATATTGCAGTGAATTTATGGGGCCGTGACCTATTGCAGCAATGGAATACCCAAATTAACATTCCTGCTGCTTCCAGAGCCCATATTTCTGAGGACAATATTACAAGATATTACAGATGGCGGAAACCAGCCATTAGAGCTATACAAGAACACAACACAATTGATGGCTCTTCAGAGGTACCAACAGCCATGCCTCTACAATGGTTGACTGAGAAACCAATATGGACTAAACAGTGGCCTTTAGCTGAGGAAAAGTTACAGGCTTTAGAACAGCTGGTACAAGAGCAATTAGATGCTGGACATATAGAAGAATCTACCAGCCCTTGGAACTCTCCTGTGTTTGTTGTTAAGAAAAAATCTGGTAAATGGAGAATGGTGACAGATCTTAGAGCTATCAACAAGGTTATTCAACCTATGGGCCCTCTGCAATCTGGAATTCCTCTGCCCTCCCTGTTACCAAAGGGATGGCCTCTTATAGTTATTGATCTGAAAGATTGTTTCTTCACTATACCATTACAAGAAAAAGATAGAGAAAAGTTTGCCTTCACAGTGCCTACCTATAATAACTCTCAGCCTGCAAGGAGGTACCAGTGGACCGTCCTCCCACAGGGAATGTTGAACTCTCCCACCCTGTGCCAATATTTTGTAAGCCAACCATTGAAAATTATACGCAAACAATTTCCTAAGTCCATAATATACCACTATATGGATGATATCCTGATATCTGATCAAAACAAAGATACCTTAGAAAGGCTGTTTGAAGAAGTAAAACTAGTATTACCTAAATGGGGATTGCAAATTGCTCCTGAAAAAATTCAGAGAGGAGATTCTGTTAATTATTTAGGTTATAAAATAGGCTTACAAAGAATTAAGACTCAAAAGGCACAAATCAGGAGAGACCGGTTACGAACGCTTAACGACTTTCAAAGATTATTAGGAGACATTTCCAGTCTACGACCAGCTGTTGGGATAACACCTGATCTAATAATTCATTTAAACAAAACCTTAGATGGTGACAAAGATTTGAATAGTCCCAGAGAGTTAACAGCTGAAGCAGAAAAGGAACTGATGATGGTTGAGGAAAAATTACAGGAGGCACATGTAGATTGGGTGGATCCAAATTTTAGTTGCGTTTTAGGTATATTGCCTTCCAGAATTTCTCCTACAGGAATTTTAATGCAGAGGGAAGATACTATTTTAGAATGGATTTTTTTACCACACAAACCAAGTAAAAAATTAAAAACTTATGTGGAAAAAGTCTCTGAATTGATTATAAAAGGAAAATTGAGACTTCGTCAATTAGCAGGTATAGACCCATCAGAAATTATAGTGCCTTTCACTGCTGATGAGATAAAAAAGTTGTGGGAAGACAATGAACCATGGCAAAGAGCTTGTGCTAATTTTTTGGGAGAAATCAATAACAATTACCCAAAAAGCAAGAGACTTAACTTTATAAAGAGAACTTCTTGGATCCTCCCTCGAATTGTCCGTGATGCTCCAATAACTGGAGCCCATACATTTTATACTGATGCATATAAATCAGGGAGAGCAGGTTACAAATCAGAAGAATTGAGTAAAGTGGAACAAAGTCCTTATGATTCTGTCCAGAAGGCAGAATTATATGCCATCCTTATGGTGCTTAGGGATTTTAAAGAACCTCTTAATATAATTACTGACTCACAATATGCAGAAAGAGTTATTTTGCATATTGAAACTGCTGAATTTATACCTGATGATACAGAACTGACCTCATTGTTTATCCAGGTACAAGACATGATCAGAAACAGGCTCTGCCCTATGTATATAACGCATATTCGATCCCATACAGGTCTGCCAGGTCCTCTAGCACAAGGTAATGCAGATATTGATCAATTATTGATTGGTAGTGTGCTGGAGGCATCTGAATTTCATAAAAAACATCATGTCAATAGCAAAGGCTTGAAAAAAGAGTTTTCTATTACATGGCAACAAGCTAAGGAGATTGTAAAGAAATGCCCTACTTGCTCTTATAACCAAACACCATTGCCTGCAGGGACTAATCCAAAGGGTATTAAAAGGAATGAAATTTGGCAGATGGATGTGTTTCACTTTCCAGAATTTGGCAAGTTAAAATATGTACATCACACCATTGACACTTATTCAGGCTTTCAGTGGGCAACCGCTTTAAGCTCAGAAAAAGCTGACTCAGTAATCACACATTTATTAGAAGTTATGGCCATTATGGGTATACCTGCACAAATAAAAACAGATAATGGTCCAGCTTATGTATCTAGGAAAATGAAACGATTTTTTGCTTATTATAATATTAAGCATGTTACAGGTATACCATACAATCCTACAGGTCAAGCAGTTATAGAAAGATCAAATCGTACTATAAAGGATATGCTAAACAAACAGAAAGGAACGAAAGATACCCCCAGAAATAGATTGCATAATGCTTTATTAACCTTGAATTTTCTTAATGCTAATGAGAAAGGAACAACAGCAGCAGAGAGGCATTGGATAATGGAAAAAACTTCTGAACTAAACCAACCTGTTTATTTCAAAGACGTGCTGACCTCTCAATGGAGGCCAGGAGATGTGCTACGTTGGGGAAGGGGTTTTGCTCTTGTTTCCACAGGAGAAGAAAAATTGTGGATACCATCAAAATTAATAAAGGTTCGATTTGAAGAGGAGAAACCTCTTGGAAAGGAGAAATGACAGCTCATCCACAATGATGATATTCATACAGTTGGTAAGAAAAACATATAGAATGGGGGCAGGGTTCTGTTCTTATCTCCACAGGAAAACACTGATTTTTGAAAAGTTCAAGGGACCCTGGATATCTGAATACTGACAGATGGAAAATAATGGCACAATAAGGACTATCAAGAAAACTGAATAGGTTCTGTAAGTAAAATATACTAAATCATATTTCTAAATTTATAGAGCTGGTTTTAGAGTTGGACTCTGGCTCAGTCCCTCTCTAATTCCAAGCCTGTTGTTAAAAGAAAAACCCAGAATTTCTGGAGTTTCTGTCTCATGTCAAGAGCCATGATATGGGACAGAAAGAAATATGAGTTTAGAAAACATTTTTACTTTTCTTCATATCTATCATACCTTTCAGTGAATATATCTATCATGTCTTTCATTGAATATATGTATGTCTGTATATGTCTATATGATTAATATACTATTATATATTATTATAATCATATAATATATGATATTAATATATGATTAATATATATGATTAATGTTTAATTCTTCCACAATGAACAATAAGTTTTTCCTGCAGTGACATTTGAAGTTTCCAGGAAGAAGATGGGGCCCCATAACAACAACTCCACCTGGTTGAGATGACATCATGATACTGATAGCGCTACTACAAGACCTGTTTTGGGTACCAGATGCACAAGACGATGCCAACGTGGTTAGCTGAAATGATGCACATCTTGTACAACATTCTGGCCAGACCTCCACAAAATACTCAGAGACTATTTGCAATTTTAAAAGACATTGATCTTGAAATTTAACCATCATTTTACTTTCACAGGATCCCCCAGAAAGAACGTCGCCCCCATGACAGCTGGAAGTAATTCTAGAGAACGACGTCCCCTCTCCCAGTAAAGTTTGTCCTTGGGTTTAGGGACATCATTTAGGGGTTGGTTATAATTAGTATAGGGTTGAGGGTTGGGGGAGGAATTTTATAAGTGCAGGAATCTTAAAAAAAAAAAAGGGATAATTGGATTATGGGATAATAGCTTTGTACTTGTGAGTTATTGTTTTTGACAAATGTATTGGTATTGATTCTCATATATTGATACAAAGTTAAATTATGTTGACTATTTTATGCATACATGCTTCTACCTCTGTTTAAAACATTTTTATGTATTGACATATATATATATTGTATTGATATATGTATATTTTACCATATTGCATTGTACACTTCTACCTTTGATTAAGATACTTATATATTGTTTATGTATTGATATATATATTTACCATATTGCAATGTATACTCGCACATTGTTTATATTTGGAGGTCATATTGTCCCCATTTATTGCACAGTTGTTTACTATTTCAGTCTTTAAGTTAGATAGATATTGAGAATAATATAGATCAATAGTCATCTAAGTTTGTCATTTATAACTAGACTAATCAGGTTCTTTAGATACATAGAGATTATATTCAGTATTGATAGATAATCTTCAACCTCTTCAAAGAGCTGCAGAAAACGGCCTTTAATCTAACTCAGAGTTCTGTGGTAGGGAGACACAATCCTTCCTGGCAACACTGATCTGTTCCCGAGAGAATGTTGAGCACCAAAGACACTCCACCTGGAGCCTTTCTTCTTGGTAGAACTGGCCTTTGGGTAAAGAAATGCCCATGCCTCAACTACTGACAGAGTTACAGAGTATCCGTAAATGGATAAAACAGGACTGTCATATCCTGCCAAGACAGGATAAGATAGTTTTGAAAAGTTCCTTGCCTTTGAAAATGGTATGTCAGTTACGTTAGGCCTTAGCCAAAGTTGGTTGCTTCAATGCTGCAAACGTGATTTTGGGTGTTTGCCCAGGTAGCCAGTTGTCTCTGTGATTTGTTACATGTTCTGGAAGTTTGATTGCACTTCCTAATTACTTAGGTAACATTATTTCCCTTCTCAGATCTTTGATGGGATTGAAGATTATATAAACGTAATTACTTTCCTTTTATGACGTGGCCAAGTTATTTCTTATATAAGACTTAAGCTAGTTAGAATAGGATATTTGTATTTATTGTATATAATTGTGTAGGTTTGTACTTACTGTATATAATTTCATAGTAGGCTTAGAACTCTCTTACTTAAACAAAAGGGGGAGGTGTTGTGGGAGTAACTTCCGCTGCCTCAACCAATAATCACTGAAGCAGGAGCCCACAGTGCAGCGGGGAGCGACTTCCGCTCCGTCAGCCAATAACTGCTGAAATACCAGCCCACTGGGGCGTGGTATATTTCTCTTTTAAAAAGAGAAGCAGTTCCGGATAAGGTCTCTCTTGGTTCCGGCTCTTGGTTCTGGTGCTCGGTCTCGGCTGCTGCTCCCGGCTCCTGCTCCAGCGACTAGGCTCCCTTCCTGACGGTTTATGGTGTATGTAAGTTTTACCCCCCGCCAAATAAATAACCCCTTAAAACATAACTGGTGTGGGATTGATTCGTTAATATAATGTACCACATTTTCTTTATCCACTCTTCAGCTGAGGAACATCTAGGTTGTTTCCAGGTTCTGAATATTACAAATAATGGTGCTGTGAACATAGTTGAGCAAGTGTCCTTGTGGTATGATTGAGCAGCCTTTGGGTATATGCCCAAGATTGATGTCGCTGGGTCTTGAGGTAGATTGATTACCAAGTTTCTGAGAAACCACCATACTGATTTTCAAAGTGGCTGTGCAAGTTTGCACTCCCACCAGCATGGAGGAGTGTTCCCTTACTCCCCAATCTCTCCAACCTAGACTGTCATTAACATGTTTGATCTTGGCCATTCTGACAGGTTTAAGATGGAATAGGAGTATATTTTCATATATCTTGTACATTTAGCATACCCCTGTACCCTTTACTCTTCACGATTCTCTACTCCTTTAGTCCTCTTTGTTTCCCTAGACAGTTTCACTTTGGCTTTCATGTCAAATATACATGTGTAATTTTATATATCTACATGCAGTCTAGGAATTGTGTACTAAAGAAGACATATCATTTGTTTTTCCGGGATTGATTTATCTTGCTTAATGTGATTATTTCTGGTCAATTCACTTCCAGCGAACAACATAACTCCATTCTCAATTACTTCGCAGCTTATTTTTGAGACAGGATCTCTCAGAGAACCCAGAGCCCATCTATTGGCTTTGCTGGCTGACTAGTAAGCCCCAGAGATTGTCCTGTCTATCTCTGCCCCAACCTCAGTGTTAGGCTTACAGTGTGTACCCCCATGTCTGGTTTGCTATGTGGGTGCTGGTGTTCTTACGTTTGCACTGCAAGTACTTCACCCACCAAGCCCCACACCCTCAAAAATGTTTTTGGTCTTTTTAAAAGATGTTCATCACCTACCTTGCACTTTTGGAAGTTAGAATATAGTTTATCTATACTCTATTATACTAAGATCCGGTCAAAATGTGGAAAAGAATCTTTATTATGCTTGGGGAATATCAACAGGATTTCAAGTATAGCTGTTAATAATAAGAAAAAGAGTAGCATAAGTTTATAAAGATAAATCATTAAAATTCCTTTGTTATTTATAGATTACCCATCATCATTTAAAGTGCACTTTAAGTTATATAATTTTATACATGAAGTATACATAATATGTACTTATGTGTACTTTATACATAAGTACATATGCTATTCATTATGCATAGTTGCCATCGTGTTAGTATATGATCAGTGTCGAATCTTAGATTTTGGAAATGTCCTGCTAACAGTTTCCATCCACATAAACTGGAACATTTCCTTCTTCAACCCATGGACCTGTAATCTAGCTCCTTGTTATGCTTATGGTTTCTCCCCTCTTCCTGAGGATATTATATATGGGGACTCTGATTTCCATGCAGGTGTCTTGATTTATAATGGAGTGTGTTCATAGGTTTATGCATCACCAGTGTTCACAAATAATTCCATTGCTAAAAGGTTGAGCGTTTTGATAGAATGGAGAACTTTGCATTGTAGGAAATGAGGCTATCCCTGTCCTTTAGACCCTTAGATCACATCCTTGGACCACTGGGTTCCTAATTATGTGCTACCATTTAAAAATGTTCTCTGTATGGGGTTAGAGAAATGGTTCAGAGGTTAAACAGCACTGACTTCTCTTCCAGAGAACCCTGGTTCAAATTCCAGCACCTACATGGCAGTTCACAAATATCTAACTCCAGGCTGGATGGTGGTGGCACAGGCCTTTAATCCCAGCACTTGGGAGGCAGAGACAGGTGGATCTCTGTGAGTTTGAGGACAGCCTGGTCTACAAGAGTTAGTTCCAGGACAGCTAGGGCTGTTACACAAAGAAACCCTGTCTTGAAAACAAACAAACAAAATATCTAACTCCAAGATCTGACACCCTCACATGGACATACATCCAGGCAAAACACTGATGCACATGAAACAATAAAAATAAAGTTTTCTTTTAAAAAGAATGTGTACAGTGTCCATTTGCCTCTTGAAGATCATCTAAAAAAAGACTTAGTTCTGAGCAGTTGTTGCTACCTCTACTGTGGTAGACAGGCTAATCGCATCCTCGGTGCCCAATCTTATAGGAAGATAAACATGATTTCAACGATCACATCACATATTTTTGCAGACTTTCAGGTTTCTGATGCAGGACCCAATTTTTATCAATTGAAGTGGCACTTGTTGCATATTCTACACCTGATCAGCTCTGTTTTGAGAGGCAGGATGGCGCTATTCTTAGAACCATAGCTTACGATGCCATTTGTGCTTTGGTTTCTTTTGCTGGAGACGTATCCTTTCTTCTTCAAGCCTTTTGGCCTCCTTCTGGAATCCTTTCTGTAGTAGTTGAGCCTGTTTCTAAAAAGCAACAAGAGAAAACAATGAGTTGTTGCACTGAGTAGATTCTTATGTTCTATGCATTTTCTGTAATCATTTATTTTATTATTTAACTTATTAAAATTTTTCTACTCTTAATTTTTATATATCTTTAACCTGTTTTTATTCTTGTGTAAAATTTAATATGCAGAGAAATATTTTTTCTGTTTTTAATTTTTTTATTCCCCTTCCCAAATTATACTTTTCCTTGGGTAGCTGTGATCCTGTCTCTTGGGGAGTTGCTTTAGCTAAGAAACAATTCCAGCCATGGGCAAAGTGACACCTTTGTGATGGTGTTGTTCTTATCACTGAGGGGCAGAGCAGATGGAAGCTCTTCCTTCATCCTTGCTTGATGCCTGGCTGTTTCATGCCTAGGCCACATTAGAAAAATAACAATTCTATTGGTGAACCTAAGTTACCCGTATTGACCTTTCTCCTTATCCATTGTCTATGAGTTTGACTTCAAATATGAGAGCCATGGACTTTATTTAGATCCCCCCATACTCACATCTTATGTAAGCACGCCCCACAGGAATGAATTCTGAAAATCTGTCCTTAAGCTCTGAGTCTTTGTCGAGGAAGCGTAGTTTGTGGAGAGGACATGGCAGAGTCAGGAACATGTCTGCTGCATAAGCGTGAGGACCTGAGCTGGGATCTCAAGCACCCATGTGAGTTCTAGATGCAGCACTGTGCTGTAACACCACACTGCGGAGGCAGATACAGGCAGGTCGCTGAAAGTAATAGGCCAGGCTAGCCCTGCCAGTGAACTCTAGGTCCAGTGAGAGACCCTGCCACAAAAAAATATGATGGACAGTGATGGAGCAAGATTGGAAGTAGTTCTGTGGCCTTCACATCCATGTGAACCCATGACCAAGCACACATATACAAAGGAACTGACACAGGAAAAGAGAGAGAAAGAGTGCCGGTGGGAGAAGAACTTAAGTGTAAACTTCCACAACTAGGTTGCAGGGTGAGAGATGATAGGAAAGAAAATCAGAGTCCCAGATGGAAGATAATGAATTTCCTCATCCAACTCCCAACTGAACTCAAATCGGGGACAGAGTATAGGGAAAAGGAAAGACAGACAGACAATCACATAGTCGCAAGGGTTAAATAGTTCCTCCCCTCATAAACACTCTTAGGAGTAAATTTATACCAGGTGAAAACAACCCTAGTGAATCCCACAGGGGAAAGAGATGAGATGCTTTTGCATTTGAGAACAGTGTGTTACAGACTGAAATTCCATTCCAAGCATCCAAGTCATTTGGCTCACGATCACCAAAAACTCCAGCTCCCCAGGATCTGATTCACTTTTCCTGCTTCTAGAGGTATCATATATACATGAGCAAACACACACACACACACACACACACACACACACACACACACACACACTTTAAAATACTTTTTTAAGTTGTGAAAGTTTTCTTGTATGACTTGGTTGGATATATTTTCTGTGCCTTTGAGCTGGTATTCTTCTGTCCATATCATTCTTAGGTTTGGTCTTTTCATGGTGTTCCAGATTTCCTGAGCATTTTGTGTTATGTATGACTTTGTTAGCTATATGTTTTCTTTGACTGATAAAACTATTTTCTCTATTGCATTTTCAACCCTTGAGATTCTGTCTTCTATCTCTTGGTTCTGTTGGTTATGCCTGCATCTGTAGTTCCTGTTCATTACGCAGACTTTTTCATTCCCACAAATCCCTCGGTTTGCGTTTTTTTTTATTTGCTCTATTTCAGTGTTCAAGTCTTGAACTGTTTCCTTCATCTGTTTAATTGTTTTTTCTTGGCTTTCTTTAAGAGATTTATTGATTTCGTCCAATTTTTTGTTTGTCTTTTCCCCCATTTCTTTTAGAGAACTTTTCATTTCCTCTTTAAGAGTCTGTCATCTTCATAAAGTTATTTTTAATGTTGTTTTCTTCTGCTTCTTCTGGGTTGGGATGTTTAGGTCTTCCTGTTGTTAGGACCACTAGGTTCTGGTAGTGCCATATTTCTCTTTAGGCTGCTGAATTTATTTTGCATCCATACCTACCCATCTCTTCTTCCAATTGGTGCAGGCAGTATCTTTTCCGCTTGGTCAGATTGTTGCAGTTGGTATCTGTGTCTCAGGGAGTCGCAGAGGTCTCCAGGGATGGGTGGGTTTGGAGGTCGAGTGGGACTTGTCGATTACAGGTTCCTATTGGGGGTGCTGGAGCAGCCTGCCTAGAGGAGACTTGTCCATTGATTAGCTAGTGTGGTTGAGGTGGCGGGGAGGGGCCAAGGGTTTTGCCCTGGGGCCTACAGACTGGGCTGTCCAGCAGGGAGGCTGGTGCAGCCACTTTGGAAATCAGTATGGCAGTTTCTCAGAAAATTGGAAAACAATCTACCTCAAGACCTAGTATGCTCCTGGGTATATATCCAAAGGTTATTCAATCATACCACAAGGGCACTTGCTCAATAATGTTCATAGCAGCATTATGTGTAATTGCCAGAACCTGGAAACAACCTAGATGCTCTTCAACTGAAGAATGGATAAAGAAAATGTGGTGCTTTTGTACAATGGATTATTACTCATCTATAAAAACCAATGACATCATGAAATTTGCAGGCAAATGAATGTAACTAGAAAAAAAAACATCCTGAGTGAGCTAACCCAGACTAGAAAAAAACACGGTACGTACTCACTCATCAGTGGATATTAGACATAAATGAAGGTATAACCAGACAACAATCCATAACTCTAAAGAAACTAAGTAACAAGGGAGACTCTAAGAGGGGCACATGGATCACCCTGGGAAGAGGAATTAGATGAGATCTCCTGGGTAAACTGGGGGCAAGGGAGGATGGTAAAGGGGAGGGGATGGGAGATGAGAACATGAGGGGATGGGCAGGTCAAGGGGGGAGAGGGACAGAGTGGGAGAGCAGTGAGAGAGATCTCAATAGAGAGAGCTGCTGGAAGAAACCCCAAGGATCCACAGGATGACCCCAGCAGTAGTGGAGAGGGTGTCCAGACTGGCCTTCCTCTGTGATCAGATTGGTGAATACCCCAACTATCATCGTAGAGCCTTCATCCAGTAACTTACGAAACCAGATGCAGAGATCCACAACCAAGCACCAGACCAAGTCCCAAGAATTCAGTTGAAGAGGAGACAGGAATATATGAACAAGGGAGGTCAAGACCATGATGAAGAAATCTACAGAGACAGTTGAACCAAGTTCGTGGAAATTCATGTACTCTAGACCGACAACTGTAGAGCCTCTATGGGACCAAACTAGGTACTCCGTATGTAGGAGACAGTGGTGAAACTTCCACTATCTGAGTTGCCCCTGGCACTAGGACTAGGATCTGTCCTTAGTGCGTGAGCTTGCTTGTTGGAGCACATTCCCTGTGGAAAATGCAGGGGAGAGGGGCTTGGTTCTGCCCCCGACTTAATGTGCCGGACTTTGTTGGGAGCTCTTACCCGTTGGGAGGAGTGGATGGGGTAGGCTGGGGAGACGGTCAGGGGTGGGAGAGAGAACTGTGGTTGGAATGTACAATGAAATTAAGAAAAAAAAAAGTAAAAAGAAAGAAAAATTCTTTTAAGTGAAGAGAATACAAGCAGTGATGCAATTAAAATACTTGTACCCTGTGCTCAGTGATCCTCTGTTGCTCTTCCCTCATCCGGGCCTTTTCCTTCTCCACCTCCCTCAGCCGTTTCCCACGTTCCTGGTAGCTCTTCTCTTTCCTTTGCATCAGTTGTTCATTCTGCAGCTGCATTTCCTTCGGCAATTTTGCTGCAGCCTGTGCCGCTTCAGGTTTCACACGCTCCCCTGGGAAGAAAGCAGGAAGGACGGTGACAATGCATCATGTGTTGCTCGCTTCTTCCTCACCTGCTTCATTGTTACTGCTGACGTCATAGTACTACCATGCCTGCTGCCAGCCGGTAAGAGACAGCTTTGCTCTTTTAACTCTGGTATAGGGTCCCAGGTTTACAAGTAATTCAAACATTCCATGACCTTGCAGGGCTTGTAGCCCCTTAACCTGTGCCTCACCTTCAATCTGCTTTTCCTTTTCTGTCAGAGCCTTAACTCTCTGTAGAATGGCATCAGTTACATCCCCTTTGGACTGCAGAAACTTCTGCAGCGCTTCCTCAACCTTCAAATCCAGAAGCCATGAAGTTAACAGCAGGAATGACTGCAAGTTTTTGCCCCTATCTCCTTACCCTCCCCCCCCCCCCTTTTCTCTAGTGACGCCTCTTGGTATATTTGGTCCCAGCCTCAGAAACAGGCACACAGTCTAGGCTGGATCCCACCAACAATGTCTTTTATTGGAGGCCTGTGCTAGAAAACATAGAGAGTCCTTTAGACTAGGGCTCTAACTTACAAATTAATGGTGCTATGGTGATAGATGGCGGGGGCGGGGGAGGAGATGATGACATAAACTCTCAAGGAGAACAAAGAGATCAGAGGAAATGAGAAAGGTAGATGGGGCTGGGGAAGACAGATGGACATAAGATTATATCATACTCAGCTGTCCTTTAAAGCCAGTGTGAAGTCCAAACTGATTATTACAAGTTTCGTTTAAGGGGCTATCATTGGGTCCTTTGCAACACAAAGGGTCCAGCACAGGGTGACAGTCACACTGGCGGATAATGTGATTGTCTGGTGTGAACTCAAGTGTTCAGTGAGTGCACTGTCTCTGATGAGTAAGAAGAACACATCGAGTGTGAGAACCTTTACGTATGTGATGTTGAAGGAGCCTATGCCTGGAATGCACACTGTAAGACATTCTGGCTTTGATGCCTGGGGTCACTCTGCAGTCTGACGGAGGTCAGCAGTTTTCCCAGAACACACATGTAGCCTTAGTTACCTGAATTCCCTTCCTGGCTTCCTCAAAGTACTTGCTCTTCAACTTCTTGTTGGGTGAGGATTATGATTTATTCTTATGTTACTTTCCAGATCAGCGGTGGTAAAAAATCCTCAGTTAGAGGGGACTTTAACCTTAAAAAAACCCTTTGTGACCTATACATGGTATGAAATAAAATGAAAGAAACAGCAACAAACCCACAAATGCCGTCCACAGCACTTGCAGGGTGAATGTTCCTTTGCTTTGTGGCTTCATTTGTCCTTCCTGTTCACCTCAACACTGGAAATGGGGATGCTTATTCTGTGCCATTGTATATTACAGGTCGTCTTGAGTGTCAGATGAGATGTTGGACTTTTATAGACTGTTAGAACTACAAGACTAAGGGGTCTGTTTAAGTGGTTTCAACTGTATTTTGGGACCAGGGTAGAATATTATGGTTTTAAGGCAGATGTTCACCATAGGCCCATGTACTTGAACACTTGATCCCCAGTTAGGGATATTAAGTTGGGACATATGGAAGCCTTAAGAGGTAGGACCTGACTGACAGAGGGCAGGTCTTTGTAGACTATTACTGGCCTTGCTTGTGACTCTCGGCTCTCTGCTTTCTGGTAAGTCATGAACAAGCCACAAGATCCTACCACTACACATACAGCCACATAGTCCTGTCTTCCTGACATAGTGGAATAATAGCCCCTGAACTTTGAGCAAAGTAAATTCTCCTGCCTTACATTGCAGCTGTCAGTCATTTGATCAGCGATGAGACTGATACAACCTAGAAAACCTGAGAGCCTGGCCTCTGACAGGTGTCTCTCCAGCCATCTTCACACCAGCATCATTCAGAGTACCCAGCTGTCCTGTCTACAGGGAAATGGATAAGGCAATGGTAGACACACTTTATCCCTGCACCTCAAAAAGAAAGAAAATTTTGCAACAATTTCCTCATAGTGACAAACCTGGGAGGTGTCATGTTAAATGAAAAAACCAGTCAGGAAAAAAAAACATAATTTGTATGAGTCTACTTATTCATGAGACATTTCTAGGAGAGCAAAATTTATAGATATAGCATGTAGAATAGTGGTATAGGATGGGCAATGAGCTACTTCTAGAGATGGATAAGGGAGACAGATGTATACATTTGTTTAATGTCACAGACCCAGATACTTAAAATTATAAAGATAAAGCTTAAATAATTTACAATAATAAAAAGTCAATACATATAATATAGACTCTATTTAACCTTAAGGACCAGTAGAAATTTGCTGCTATTACATGACCGTTTCAGTAATACCTTAAAGTCTATTAACATATAAATTAACTTATACTTATTACCTCCTTTCTGCTCCTAGGAAAGAAGCCAGTTGTGGCTTTAGAAGGAAAACTAGGAGGTGGTGGTGCAGGCCTGGCATCAGCACTCAGGAAGGCAAGGAAGAAGATCATGAGCTCAGAGTCAACCTAGATTATGTACTGAACTCAAGGCCTGCTTGAGCTATATAGCATGGCATTGTCTCAGAAACAAAAGCCAACGGACAAAGCAACAATAACAATAACAAAAAGGATCCTAACATCCAACCATGACTGGAAGATTAAATTCTTTACACTCTCCTGCAGGAAGCAGATAATATGAGTGGACATGGATACAGCACAGCTGTGTTGGGGGCACTCACCTGTGTTCTTCCCAGCCAGCCTATTCATCAAGTGGGATTTGCCTGTGCGGTAGAGGCCCACGATGGCCACCACCACCACTGGCTGCTTGATGGCAGACAGGATCCTCAGAGCCTCCTGATTGGTTACCAGTTGCCCTTTCACATTCTCAATGAGGCACACAGGGCCTGGCATGTGATCCTCTGAGTCCATTGTTCAGGCCCGTCCCCTGCCTAGAGAGAAGAGATGAGATTAACTAGAATCTTATTCTTTCACTCAGTAGGTGGAGTTATGAAACTGTCAAAAAACACAACAGGGTTGTCATCAGAGACATAGGTGAAGGAGAGTATGTACAGTTTTAGAATCTTTTATTTATAACATGACAGCAACAACATTCTATTGCTCACAACACATATGTTCTGTTTAATTTTGCATTGAAAATTTCCTTATTCAAGATTTTGTACTAGACATCACATGGAAAATAAAATCAGGGTTAGAGAAATTATTTTATATTGCAGTTTATATAATAAGTCAAATATTCATTTATTCATTAGTTTACCATTGTAATGAATAAAGACCCGTGGAGTTTCTGCTTTGTTGTTTGATGCATACCCTTACAATAATTTCTAGATACTATAAAATATATTCATTCCATGTATCTGAGTAGTTATATCATGCAGAATTTCTAGAGATTATAAAATGTATTCACAATATCTGTCTTAGTAGATATTCTTATACTTTGGCCACGAGTCTCTAGCCCCAGAATCAATCACATTGCCATTCTAGCAAGAGAACCATCACATAATGTGGCTTTTGCAAAGTGTATTGAAATATTTCGCATAATGTGGCTGTGACTCTTCCAAAGAAATGGTTGTGCAAAAGCAGGTCCTTGAAATTTAAGCTTCACTAGCTATCAGTGAGCAATGAATGAAAACTGGGTGTGGTCTCACAGCAAATGAGATGAAATCCAACAATGCAAATACTGGATGTTGCAGAAAGCAACAGTGATGTAAATAGCAGGAAATCAGGGAGCTGGTGGTTCAAAGAAATTATTTCCTGCCATTCTTCTTTGGGTTTTCTGTTTTGCTTTCATTTGGCAGAGAAGGGAGAAATGCAAAGAGGAGGAAGAGAAGCACTGGGAAACAGAAACTAGAAACTGACCAGGTAGAACAAAGCTGTCAGGAAGAACGTGATGAGAGAGAATGGCGCCTGGGCTGGGGTCTCCAGAAGGCAGGGACAATTGCCTGAGGGCCTGGAGTTGGGACGAGGTGAGCAGACATTGTTCTCAGTCCTGTGTGCCCAGGGATCTTCTAAGAAAGCCCTTCACTACAATCTAGGGGCGGATCCTGCACGGGGGGGGGGGGTAGTTACAAAGGAATTGGCCATGAGGATGAAGAAAGAGCCAATCTTCCTCCTACCAAAGGAGGAAAATCACTTGACAGCCAAGATCAGATGTGTGATGGCCACCACCCCTCTTCATTTTTCACTCTGACTTCATTTTTCACTGTGACCTGAGATTCCCAGAAAACAGCCACAGCTGTGTCAATGAACCTACGAGACTGATTGATTAGAATTGGTGTGATTGTGGAGAGCTGATGGTTTTAAGGCTGGAGCCAGATTTTCCTGGGTGATCTTTAGCTGCCACAATGGCCATTTACTGACCATCACTTAACCTCCTTGGGACTTTCAGTTAAAATCCTTTTTGGAATGCACACAGAGACCTCTAGGCTCACCACCCCAAAGGCTAAGAATATAATCAGATAACATCAGAAGACCTGTAACAAACTCCCCTATTTTGCCATAATCTGTCTTCCCACATTGTCACCAATGTACTTTCAAAGGATCTTGATCTGTGGCTTTATTCTGTTGCTCCAGAAACTTCAAAAGCCTTTCCAAGTTGGAACATGGTGTGGAAAGCTGAACTTGTACTCCTGGGCCATTGACCATAGTCATCTCTAGAACAGACCCCATCTCTTACTCCCTTTGTGTTCTTACATCAACAAAGGCGGCGCCTATTCACCCTGCGTCTCATTCTGTTTGCCCTCATGAAAATCAGCCACAGGCAGCCCTTTCAGGAACAGCTCTGCCCCATCACTGACCATAGGTATTTAACTGTGTCCCTGTCAGCAGAGACAGGTGAACACCGAGAAAGATTGTCCCAGTGCATACCCTTCCCTGTTTCAGCCACATGTCTTCTGGTCCCTAATTCAAAATGAGTTTAGTGGTGGCCGTTAGAGACTGGCTGCCTTGATAATATCACCAAAGGTTCATCTGCTGCTGTGCCCCAGTCATAGCAATTTTAAAGAAAACGAATTATCCCTCAAAACTGATATCTCAGTCCTGCCCAGGCTGGTGGCCCCATGTTCCAGGGCAGAACTCCCCAGACCTAGCAAGAGCACGAGCCCCTTCGTACCTGCTTTTGCTGCTCAGTGTGAGTGGTAGGGCTCTGCCTTTTGTTGTTGCTATCCTCCTGCAATCTTGTGAGGCTTTCTGGGTTTTCCCAAGTGAGCAAATGTTGAAAAGCACTGTAACTTTGCAGTGGGTGAAGTTCTGGGAAACAGAAACCATTTGACCATGGAAATGAATCAACCACGGTGTGAAAAGTTCAGAGAACTGAGTTTGGAGGAGGGAATGCAGGGCTTCTCAACCAGAACCTTCAATAATTGGTCCAAAGAGATCTTGAAACCCCTTTGTTATTTAAAACCGCACCACAAGGTGGAGCCCAAGTCTAACACACCTGATGGTCAAGAACCAGAGCAGAGGCTGGATAGCCCAGAGACCCAGTATAAAACCAAACAGTACTGGGAATAATAATAATAATAATAATAATAATAATAATAATAATAATAATAATAATAATAATGATAAAAAAGCAACCAACCAAGCAAACAAACAGATAAACAAAACACCAAAAAGCATGCCCAAAAGCATTTCTTTGTGATGTGGAGTAATTTTCAGTTTGTGGACTTTTTGGAAAAGCATAGATGAAGAACAAGGATATATATAATCTTTATAGTGTAATTTCTGCAAAGTTCAGACTAGCATTCTTTCAGAGGTGAAGGAGTGAGGGGACACCATGTCTTACAGCCTCCTAGCACTCAGTCTCCGGTTCTTAGACTCAGTGGAGTCAGGTGGCGGAGCCATTTTTCACACAGGTGTCCCTGTTCAATGCTGATGTCTTTTCATGGATCACACATGTTGGTGTCTTAACCGATATTGCCCCATGAGTTCATAGAAATAAAGGTAGAGGAAGACTTTATCAGCCATCAGGTTATGACATCTAAGGAGTCTTGAGGAAAACACTCTTGACTCCCAGGCCTTGTTATGAACCACCAAACTATGCCGTTTTGTGTTTACTGAGTGAATAGCTAGGAAAGCCTCATTGGCAGATTAATTTCTGTTTGCTTCTTATATTTCCTGTTTGAAGCAACCATTTCTGACTACAAACATGAAGAGGTAGGGTGCTGTCTTTGTAAGAGTGTTCAGCTGGGCTTCTTTTTAGGATCTTCAGTTTACTAATGATGCATCCTTTCAGGCTGACCCATGTCCCTAATTGTGCTATGTCAGTCATCAGTTAGAGCACAAATGAGCAAATGTACTTAGGTGCTTTTCGATCTCGGCTTCGTCACTCTGTCACTGAAAGGAATAAGCATTAGCTCTCAAGGGTCTTGATATATCAGTATATATATGACACTATATATAATCAAAAAGCTAATTTTAATATGTTGTTCAACCTTCTTTGATTTTGCTCTGTAGCATGATAATAAAGCTTTATAACCGTTTCCCATGGACATGCTGTTACAAAAAGAGGGGCCTTACCAAAACGTCAATCCATCACTCCCACCCAGCAGAAAGAAGGCAGAATTGAGACCCTATTCAATTCAATAAGCATTGAAGGGGATAGTGGAGCGACACAAAGATCAATTCTGCTTCAGCTTCCCCTTTATCAGCTGTAATGGGTAGTGCAATCAGAGGTTTGTTGCCCAGTCTTCCTCCCTCTGGTCTTCTCTCTTTGCCTGTAATTTCTTTTACTAACTTTTGCACAGGAGACAAGAGTTGAAGCATGTTTCCAGAGAAGAAAATGGATGCTTCAGCCTGCTCTAGTCAAAGAAAAGGCTAGAACTGACAGACAGAAACTCTGTCAAGCAGGAAATGAATGGGATCATCCACCCATCATTCAGTACAAAACTCTTGATACTCAATATTTTGTAAAAGATTAAAAGTAGACTCCAGCTGAACTCGGGCCACGAGCCCCTCCTTCTAACCCCCTCACTTCTGTACATCTGTCCAAAAATGTCTCTTTTTGTCATTGACTTCTGGAAGCTCTTTTACTTCCCTCCCAGTGTATGATCAGCTCACACAAACCACACAGAAAACAGAGATTCAGGTTGCGTGTGAAACATTTAAAACCAAACCACGAAATCAACAGTATCTTCAAAATCCTTGGAGTTCCAGAGAGAAGTTCTCAGAACTGAAATGGGTTACAACAGAGATGGGGACACCAAAAACCAGAGGAGTGTTAGTTTGAGGCCAGCTTGAACACCTGGACAGGAAGGCATAAAGATTACAGGTACATGGGAGGGCAAGCATCCCCTCATCCCAAAGGAACTCCTGTAACCAGCTAAAAAGTTGGAATTCCAGCCCAGGTGTCCTGCGTTGTAAAGGCTGACAGAATTGTGTGTGCAGACATTTCATGTGACCCAGGCTTAAGACCTGAGTACATATGATCTTGATCAGGACTTCACTGCTTTCCTCAGACATAGCCTAAGTTTACAGTGAAGGTTTCCTACCTTCCTATAGCCCTTCCTATAGCCCTGTGGACCAGATGTGCATTTTCTTGACTGTAATCTTGTGAGGTGTCCTCAGGAACCATTCTGTAAAGGCAGTAACTTCAAAACCCAGCAAAGTCTATTTGGGATTACTGTCTGTTATACGACAGGCGCGCTCCACCTTTATAGGAGCTGCTCGGTATATCTTCTATATGCATTTTTGTCTGCACTTTGGAGAACAATAAATATAGCTTGAAGGTGTTAGTTTTTTTTTTTTTAAAGATTTTGTTTAATTTGCTCATGGGTGTGTGTCTATCAACCACCTGTGTCCAGGTGCCTGCAGAAGTCGGAAGAGGATGTGGAATCCCTGGAGCTGGAGTTACAAACATTTGAGAGCTGCTCTGCACAGTTACTGAGGTACAAACTCTGGTCCTTGTAAGAGCAGAAAGCCGCGTATTGGTCACCAAGCCATCCCTCAGGCCCCTCATGTGTTCTTAACATTTTATCAGACCACGGTGTCCAGACAGCTGATCCATCTGGGATTTCAGCAAGCGGTAAACTGGCCATTGTTCAGTTGGGTTTTGCAGAGGTTCAGATTGGGTTTCTGAATGACTATATTTTACTAACAGGATCAGAAACTTTCTCCCCTTGTAAGGCTGTCCCTCCCTGCTCTCTGAATTTGAAATTTGCATAGTCTCCAAACAATGGGTAAGGAAAGCCTCAGGCTTTCTCCAGTCCTTTTGTTAGGAAAGATCTCCTGGTGTACTTTGGACAAACTGGACTCATTTTTATTTCCGGCAGAAGTGATAGCAGACAGTCTAGGATTCTCGGAAACAGCCCAGATGTCAGGAAACCAGATGCTTTCTTTCTTGAATGGGTTGGGATTTGGTTTGTGCAATTTTTTGTACGTCAGGCTGCTGGAAGTTTTCTTCAAGTCCAGGATATGAATATTGTATATGGGATACTCTGATGCCAGCCGCCATTTACATACCGAACTCTGTAGCCTGCCTCACCTCACAGCAGTGGGGATCACAGAGTTCCTGCACTGCAGAGGCAGGACCTTCAAGTTAGGAAAACACCTGAAACAATCAGGGAGCCAGTGGTCACATTGGTGGAGCAGCAGGTGGCAATTGAAATGCAAGGTGTCAATCTACCAGGAGGAAGCTCTCTGATGAGTGAATCTCCTTTAAGCAAAGCTACAAGACTGCAGACTCTGGAATGTCTTTTGTTTCTTCTGTGCCTTTACATGTTTGCTGCTACAAATCTTTCTCTGGTGTCTGGCAAGGTATGAGTGGATGTGTGGAGATCCCCACTGCCTGCAGTGTAGTGTGTTTATCACATGAACACACCCTGATCTACTGGACACTTTTATCTGTGGATTGTCAAGAATGTGATTCCTCCCTAAACTGTACTGTCTAATTGACATAGTAATGATCGCCTACACAGGGTTTGATGAATAAAAATAAATACAAGGATATGTTTTAGATATAAGGCGGATGAATTCCACCTAGACTGATTTAGATCAGAGCTCAGATTGATGATTAAGGAAAACCTTTGTATTCAGGAGTCAGTCTTACTCCGACTTTCTTAATGCTGAAAAGATGCAGCCATAGCAACAGCGATCACAGAGTTCCTGCAGAGCAGAGGCAGGGTCATGTGAAGACTCCTTAGAACCCGGCATTGACCTAACAAAGTTTACTGCAGTGTAAAATGGAATCTTCAGAGGGTGGAAGAATAGAGGAATGCATGAGCCCTAGGCGCTAGATAACTGAACAGCCCACAATTGTCAAGGAGAGCATTGGAAACTTAACAATGACAAATTTATTTTAATGTATTTTTTTATGTGAAATAAATGGATACAGATTATTAAGGCATGGTGTTGCAATTTTCTTACTCTTAATTATTTCCTGATACATTTTTTATTATTTTAATAAACTCTGGTATCAGTTACATACAATTTTTGAGAGTCTCACTATGAGTAGCTGCAAACTGGTAAGACCTGTTCCTTCGCATCTTAAGTACTGTGACCTGAAGTGTGTGACATCACACCAGCTCCTGCACATGCCTTAGAGAACTCAGGATGTCTTTTCAGAGCTCTGCTTTGACCCATGTGATTGGCATAATTCTCTGAGTCAAAATTAGGATCATTTTGTCAAGTTTCAGAAGAATTATACTTCTATTTAACATAGTGGGTAAATACACACATTGATTTATAAAGATTACTTTTACCTAAGTCCTCTCATTTTGAAGCCTGAATTCAGTTATTCCACTTATTTGAAATCATTTTAAATCTCACATTATTATTATTTGGTACTTTTCTTTGTTTCTATTCTAAAAGGTTTCTAAAAAGTTGCCTTTGCTGTGTATTTTGTTGCAGCAACCAGGAAAGTAGCAAATTCAGCAAATTTCAGTGCTGTGTGCCTCCTTTTAGAAATGAGTTGATTTATCTGTGTTGCCAATGTTATTTACAAGGAGTTGTTAGAATTCTTATTTTAAAATGTTTCTTGTTGATCACAAATGGTTGTTATAATTTTCATTGCATATACTTGTCATACATGTTGCTATATTATAGGAGGATATTTTATACAGGTGTATCTTGTGTGTTAACATACCCCCTTGCCCCTACTCTTCTCTTCATGCCTGCTTTTCCCATTAGTCCTCTTTGTTTCTCTAGACAGTTACATTTTAAACTATTTTGTCATATTATACAAACATAATTTCATATATCGATATGCAGTCTATGAGTTCTATATTAAAGAAAACAAACTTTGTTTTCTGAGATTGATTTAACTTGCTTAATATGATTATCTCTGGTCACATTCACTTCTAGCAAACATCACAAATATGTTCTTTTCACCTAATTACTTTCCACCTAATTTTTTGAAACAGGATCTCTCAGAGAACCCAGTCTATCTGTTGGCTAGACTGGCTGGCTAATAGGCCCCAGGGATTGTCCTGTCTACCTCTGCCCCAACCTCAGCGCTAGACTTACAAGCGCACACCACCATGTCACCACATCTGATTTGGTATGTGGGTGCTGGCATCTGAATGTAGGTCCCCATGCTTGCACTGCTCTCAATCCCATTAAAAGATGCTAACTATACCTTGCATTTTTGGCAGTTGGGACACAGTTTGTCTACACTCCATAGTACTAAGAACTGCTCAATAGATGAAAAATAATTTTTGTTCTGCTTGGGAAAAATCAACAGGATTTCAAGTGCTAATAATAGGAAATAGCAGTGTAAGTTTATGGTTACAGATAAACTGCTGAAAGATTAAGTGATTTTGAAATAATGTAGAGCTTTTCATTGTCTCCAGTAAGGAATGAGACTGGCCTATTCAGACCTATCACCTCCCTAGGCAACTTGGAGCAAAGGCTCAGTGTCCATTTGCCTCCTGGAGATTATCTGGCAAACAAACTTTCTTCTGGGCAGTGCTGTTAGTACCTCCCTTATGGTAGAGATCTCAATGGCATCCTTGGTGCAAAATCTTATATGAGGATGAACATGATTTCAATGATTACACTGAACATCTTTGCAGATTTTTATTTCTTTGATGCAGGACCCAATTATTATCAACGGGAGCAACTCCTGTTCCCAGTTCTGCAGCCTAGTCATCTCTGCTTTGAATGTTAGGAAATCCTTACTCTTTAGGCCTTTAGATTATGATGCACTTGATTGAAGTTGACTTTGTATGGTGAGACTTTTTCTCCATCTGAAAACTTTGGCACTGCTGCTGGAAGGTTTCCTTTTGGAGTCGATCCTGTTCCTAAAAAGTGACAAGTGGAGACAATGAGCCATCGCAGCGAGTTCATCCCCATGTTCTATGCAGGTTTCATAGTAATAAATTTTCATTATTTAACCCCTTAACATTTTCTTCACCCTGGATTTTTATTATGCTCCTTTAACTTGTTTTTAGTCATGAGTAAACTTTAATATTCAAAATTTTCTTGTTTTGATTTTCTATTCCCCTCCCCAAAGCTATTGTTTTCTTTGGGCAGCTACTGTCACTTCTTCTGGGCTTCCTTCAGCTGAGAACAGTTCCATGGATAAACCTAAATTACCAGTATTGGTTTTTGTTTCACACTGGTTGCCTATGGCTCCTGTAGGGAATCTTAATCTTGTGTTTGACTTCAAATTTTAACATTGTAGACTTTAGTACATCAACCTCTTCATATCTCATATAAATATGTAGCACAGGAATGAATTCTGAAAATCTGACTAATGCTCTGAATCATCGACTAAGGAATTTAGTCTAGAGGCTGGGGGATGACTGTCAGTAACATGCCTGCTGCACAAGAATAAGACCCGAGCTGGAATCCTGAGCACCCACGTTAAAGCTAGACACAACACTGTTTTGTAATAACAGGCAGGGAAGTCAGATATAGACAGAGCCTGGAAACTCATTTGCCAGTCAGGTGACCCCCATCAGTGAGCTTGAGTTACAGAGAGAGACCCCTGTCTCCAAAAATATGGAGGAGAGTGAGGGAGGAAGGATGAAAGGAGATCTCTGGCCTTCACATCAATGCACACACATGAAGAAACACACACACACACACACACACACACACACACACATTCACACAGACACAGAAAAAGAGAAAGGAGATACAATGAAAACAAAAGAGAAAGAGAGAGAGAGAGAGAGAGAGAGAGAGAGAGCGAGAGAGAGAGAGAGAGAATAAATTTAGTGTAAGCTTCCACAACTTGGTAACAGGGTGACAGATGATGGGTATAAAAATCAGAGTTCCAGACTGAAGATAATGAAATTCCTCATCTAACTCCCAACTGAACATACTTTAGGAGCAGAGTAGGAAAACGGATGAACAGACAGGCTGACACGTAGGCATAAACTCTCTTAGATATAAACACATACCAGATAAGATGGAAAAAACCTGTCATATTTATCTTATAAATAGTGTTTGTTTGTTTGTTTGTTTATTTGTCTATCTATTTATTTATATCTGAGACAGGGTCTATTGCCCTGGTTGGTTCTGAATATCCTATATAGCTGCGGATGACTTTGATCTTTTGACTCTCCTGCCTCTGCTACCCAAAGTACTAAGATTGTATATTTTTTTAATCTTATGTGAATCTGTGTTTCTTCCATGTAATAGGGACATAGTTTTTGGTTCATAGAGTATTAAGAAAGAAATAAAGATAAAACATAAAGAGAATAGCTGTCATAAATAAACAGATATATTACTAAAGGAATTAGTGTGACTCCATTACACATTACTAACTTAATCACCAGACAAGGACAATTGACTCTCAAGTAGGTGTTTAGGAATAAAGATCATAAGGGAACAGGCTTTGTTAGACTTTAGGCTTCATTATATTTCACGATGAATAGAAATGGAGAGAACAGGAGGCTGGATAGATGGCTTAGCAATAAAAAGGCCTATAAACCGAAACTCAGTTGTAAGTCTCCAAATTAGGCAGTTCTGACCACCTATAACTGCAGCTCCTGGGGAGCAGACCCCCTTTCAGCCTCTATAGATACTACATGCACACATGCAAATAAACATACATACAACACACACACAGAGAAACACACAGAGAGATACACAAACACACATACACACTTAAGTTTTTTTTTTTTTAATGAAGAGAACATAGAGGTGGTGCAATTAAAATACCTGAAGTTTGTGCTCAATGGCCCGCCGGTGCTCCTCCCTCATCTGGGCCTGTTCCTTCTCCATCTTCTCAGTCAGCTGGTGTATGTGTTCCTGGTAGATCTTCTCTTTCTCTCTCATCAACTGGTCGTTCTTCTGTTGCATTTCCTCCCGGATTTTTGAGGCGGTCTCTGCAGCTTCAGCTTTCATACGCTCCACTGCAAGGAAAAGCAGGAAGGACGGTGAAAATGCACCACTTGTGGCTCTCTTCTCCTCACCTGCTTCCTTGTTACTGCTGACGTCAGAGCACTACCATGCCTGGTGCAAGTCCCTAAGATACAGCTTTGTCCTTTTAGCTCAGCTTTAAGGTCCCAGGTTTACAAGTTATTTAAACATTCCACAGCTTTGCAGGGCATGTAGCCCCTTAATTTGTGCCTCACCTTCAATCTCCTTTTCCTTTTCTGTCAGAGCCTGGTCTGTCTGTAGAATTGCCTCAATCACATCTTCCTTGGACTGCAAAAACTTCTGCAGAGCATCTTCAGCCTCCAGATTCAGAGAACATGAAGTTACCATCAGGAATCACTGCAAAGTTGTGCCTTCCTCCATACCCACTTTCCACTAGTGATGCCTCTTGGTTCTAAGATTCCCAGTTATAGAAACAGGTAAACAATCCAGGCTGGACTCCACTAAAGAATATCATTTATTGTAGGATTGTTTTAAAAAACAAAGATTGTCTTTTCAGATTGAGGGCTCGAACTTTAGAGTTAATGGTACCATGGTCATAGATGGGGAAAGTGTGCTGTCGCCCTTGTGGAGAACAAAAAGATCTGAGGGAATGAGACAAGAACAGAAGCAGAGGAGTGATGGACAGACAGACAAAGGACATTATTATCTGACACAGTTGTTGTTTAAAGCCAGTGTGAAGTCCAAACTGATGAATTACAAGTTTTGTTTAAGGGGCCATCACTGGACCCTTTGCAACACAAAGAGTCCAGCTGAAACACAGGGCGACAGTCACACTGGTGGTTAATGTGATTGTCTGGTGTGAACTCAAGTGTTGAGTGAGTGCACTGTCTCTGATGAGTAAGCAGAACACATCCAGTGTGAGAACCTTCACATATGTGATGTTGAAGGAGCAAATGTCTGAAATACAAATAGTAAGATCCTCTCACAGTGATGCTTGGGTGTCACACTGCAGTCTGAACCATGTCAACAACTTCCCAGAACACACACATAACCTCGGTTACCTGCACCCCCTTTCCGGGTGTGTTATAGTACTTTTTCTTCAACTCCTGTAACTTCTGGTTAAAAAGAAAAAAGCCCCTTGGTTTGCAATAAACGCCCTGCTTCACATCCTCTTCTAGTGGACTGAAAATATCCTGAAGCAGAGCTGAGCACCGGTCTGAGGACGCCTGTACATTCTTCGCAAGAAATTCCTCTTGTTTTCTTTCTATCTTGGTCTTTAATGTAAAAATGATAAAAAAAAAGAAAAAAAGAAAGAAAGAAAAACCTGGAGTTTAGGATTTCTGGGTTCATATCTCAAAAGAAAAACAAATTCAGGAAAAAAAAACAATTAGAAGAAAACTTCTAAACACTGATGATAAGAACCCCCTTCCTCTGATCCAGCTTTTTACTGACACCATCTTTGCTCTTTGGCCGTGGATTTCAATGCAGAGATTCACACCTTTAGAGGCAAACTACTTTTTCCAGACTGGGTGACAGATGGAACATAGAATAAACATTGTTCAACGTTAATTTGCTTCAGCTAACATTTTCTTTGCTATTGTCCTGAATCAGTCTGCTGACACTGGGCAGACACTCTAATTACTTTTCTGAACTTAATTCAGTGAGGGGTATTGTTACAAACTTATTCATGAAAGGAGAAATATTTTAAAATTTTGAGTCTGTGGTAACCCATTTATATTATTTATTCTATTTATTAATAGGTAGCAGTTAGTACTTCACAATCTAGTAACATTTGCTCTCTTCAGAAACCCATTTCATTTCTTCATAGAATTTTGATTTCCAATTCTATATCCAGGCAAACCTGAGAGAATTATTACCTCTAATTCTGTTAGGAACACTTGGTTAACATCTTTGAAGGAATTTTCCATGAAGATCTTGATGGCTTCTTTCTCACTGGCCCTGTGAAGGTCCAGCAGCTCCTGGAGGTTTTTCGTGGGCAGCTGCAACTTCTGGCTCATTTGCTGGTCATAGTGGGCAATGGCCTTTTGCACTGCAGCTGCATTCTCTGTCTGGGACAAAGTCAGGACAGCATTCTCCATGCAGGGCAGACCCCCACCGCTGATAGCATTCACATAGGTCATCACCAAACTCTTTAGTCCTACAACCAGAAAACAGGTGACACTATTTGCTATAGAATGATGAAGGGGAACACTATTCTGTGGAATTTTGGATATGTCAGTTATTGGTGCCTGAAAGCATCAGTGTCCTTAGCATTATTTGGAAGAATGACAGACAAAAGCATCTCAGCCTCCACTTCACCTTGATGGGATTAGACATTA
Organism: Myodes glareolus; assembly: GCF_982192425.1. Classification (NCBI taxonomy): domain Eukaryota; kingdom Metazoa; phylum Chordata; class Mammalia; order Rodentia; family Cricetidae; genus Myodes; species Myodes glareolus. The sequence goes on from NC_142042.1 coordinate 15,835,692, forward strand.
CTCTGTGCAAAGATCCTTTCATGAGGTCTGAGACCCCAAAGGCTAAGAATGTTAGATGGAGATTCCAAGAGACTGTGTCTGTGCAATGCTTGTGCCTATTTTTAAACAAACACTGCCATGAGAACAGGCTCCACACCTCTTTTATATTTGTCTATGTCACCGGTTCTGTCCATAGTAAACATTTCATTCCAATTCAGGAGCAAAATGTACTCTTCCAGTCAAAAATTCTCCCTCAGGTTGATTAGAAACAAATAGAATTGCCTAAGGGAATTTTGTGTATGTGCTGATGTGCCATTGACTAGCTCCATGCAGATGTTATTGAACTTATGTATTAAGAGCCACATCTGTTTAATTCATATCACATAGGTGGACACAGAACCAGGTTTCTGGGTAATTTAAAAAGGCTTTTTTTTTTGTTTTGTTTTACCCTCGTTTCTTTTTATTCAACAAGAAAATGTGATACTGAAATTCTGTTATACATGCTGGTACCATCTACAGCTTCACACTACAGTGGTGATAAGGCTACATTTCTTTAAGACTGAAGTAGGTCATAGCTATTTTATGGTACTGTGGCCTAGACAGTGAGCAGAAGGACTGGGAAGAGACTCACGTGGCCCATTGACTTTGAGTCCTCCTGAAAGCATTTTAACCTTGGAAGAGCTGAACACATAGGAGCAGAACTCTGCCACTTGTTCCACGAAGTCGGGGTCCAGGTCTTCATCCTCCAATGCTTCCAGCTGGCCAAGCTTTTTCCCTTGTACTGGCCGCTCAAAGACAAAGCATTTCTTCTTTGGGAAGAATTTACGGATACAGAGCCGTGGCAGATTTAACTCTTTTTCTTTTTCTTTTTGGCTGGTACCTAGATAGAGCAGAAAACAGGATTTTCAAACAGGACCTGGAAGGTGAGTATATGTTTTAAAATTCAGTCATGTGAGCTTTTGACATTCTGGACCACTGGAAGCCAAGGCAGGAGAATTACAAGTTGAGGCCAGCATAGGTTACATAGTGAGACCCTGAAAATGCAAAACAAAAGGAACAAATGAGGGTTGTCTATTTTAAGCATTTTCAGTCATCTAAAATGCTTTATAAAAATCTGGACTGTGTGCATACACAACATGTAATCCCTCGAGCACAGTGTCATTTCATTTCCAAAGGTGCCTGGCAGCTGAACAGTTGTGTGTGGGATACAATTTCCCAAAGTTTGGGCTTGATTACTGGTAACATTTTAATCTACATTTCTCAAATATATAGTCATTGTGTACCATATTTTGTGTTTCATCTTAAAACAAGTCCAGAGCAGGGAGGTCAAATCAATCACTATAAAGGGAAAGAGAAAGACAAACTTATTTCTAGGACAAATGAGAAAATTATAGATAGAAAAATCTGAATTTTCAGGGTTTTGAAATCCTCATTTACCAGTTGTTAGTCTCTTACCCTGTATAAGCTTTAGGGAATTCTCCAGGTATTCATCTGGGGAGATGGATTCCCCATTTACTTTCAGCTCGAGAGAGAAGTCTCTCAGAGTCCACACAAAGTCTGGAAAGAAGCTCACAAATTCATCTGAGTCCTCCAATTCATCCTGGTCAGACGAGGATCTTGTTCTGATTCTGTCTGTCAGCTCTGTCACATAGCTGAACAGATAATTAAGGAAAGCCCGGAAACAACCAGAGCACCAACCGCAGCTCCAGGGTGACCATCCTGCATTAGTTACACATCTTCCTGGAACCTAGGCAAAACCCTCATTTGCTTTGTTCCTAACATTGGTGTGAACACGGTAGCTACATACATATGAGTTATTTTTATCTTTTATGTTGCATTAAGCAAGATCTAGAGTCACAGAGTTGGTGTATGAAGGTAGGGCTGCACCACAAAAAGGATACTGCAGCTGGTCCAGGGCCTGCTGGTTGATGGTTCCCATGCTGTTGTACACAAAGATGCTGCTTAGAAGTACAGCGAGGGCAAAGATCCAGCAGTCATTCTGGTTGTCACCCTGGAAGTAAGAATACATGTGGTTCAGGAGTATGTTTTGCTCTTATGTGACTTTCAGATCAGCAGTGATTAAATATACAGACTTCATGAGTGGACACACTTATCTGAAAAAGTAAGGGAAGCCTTTGTGACCTTTACAAGGTACAAAACAAAACAAAAACAGCAATGAACCTACAGATGCCGTCCACTGCACTCACAGGTGAATGTTCTTTGGTTTGGGGTTTGATTTGCGATGATTCTCAGTAGTACTGCTTAGTCTGTTGCTAGTGTCTCAACACTGCAGGCTGCCACACTGCTGTTCTGTGAGCCAGTCTTGTGACAAGTTCCCTCTTCTTTGTTGACTAAACATGACGACATGTCACGTAAGTAAAAATGAAAAGGATGCAGTGGTGAAGTTTAAACTCTGAGTGAAAAACTAGATTTCCAGTGAGAAGACTTTGTGGGAAAAAATGCTTTCAGTGAAGTTACAGCTGAGTTCAATGCTCAGAACCTGCATGGTGGAAAAGAGAACTGACCCCACCTGTTGTGCAGCAGTGCACACACTCACACACTCACACACACACACACACACGCACACACACACACACACACATACACACACCACACTGAGTGTAAAAGCTTTAAAATGGCATAGAGAACAGGGTAACATGTCGTAATATTCAGAGATGAGGGAATGAATTGCACACTGTGCCCTCAGTCCTTACCTTCTCAACATCTCCCAGGCCCTCTGTGTCAAGCAGAACTAGGGTGCATCCTGGTTTCTGGGGGTGTGGGACACACCACATCCAGATCCCCTTGGTGTGAGATTGCACTGTGGAGCCCAGAGAAAAACCTAAAAAGCAGAGAGGAAAGAGGGATTAGACATGTGGAAACAAGTAATTCGAGAAAGTGATAATAAAATTAGCATAACTAAAAAGATGGCTCAGTGGTAAAGTGTGCCTGCTGCTCTTGTAATGGACCAGAGTCCAGTTCTCAGCTCACAACTGCCTATATACTCCAGAGTCATGGAACCCTATGTCCCATTTTAATATCTGTGAATGCCAGACATGCATGTGGTACACAGGCAAAATACTCATACATGCAAAATTAAAATAAACAAATCTCTTTTGAAAAATCAGCACAATCAAGTCAGGAGAATTAACTGAAACCAAAGTTTGTGCTGATCTCACAAACAGAGATATAACAAAAATTAGGTTTTTAGATATGTGGAATGCTACATACAGTTACATGACCTCCATGCTTGCACCGTGGTGCCATAGCAGGGTCAGTCTCTCATGTGGAGTTCCCGAGCTTGCTGTGTGTGAGGCCGTGGGGGTAAAGCTGAAGTAACAATGGAGATCCCAGGAAGTTAGAGATGCCAGGGTTGTGGGATATCCACTGAGGAAACCTGGATTCGGTGAGTGGACCTGGCCCTAGAGAGAGCCCTTGTGTCCCACAAGCAGGAAGAACCTTGAATCAGGGTTGGCAAGCTGCTGCTGTCTAGGGTTGGCCACCACATGCCCTATATACTGCACGTGAAACTATAGGGTTAGGTGTTTTTCCTACGGGCGTTTAGTTTTTCTATGGCATTTCCTTTCCTTCCTGTCCTCCTGAACACCGGAAATAGGAATGTTCATTCCATGCCATTGCATATTACAGGTAAGTAGCTTAAAATTTATTTTGCAAAGGCTCACAGATGCATGGTTATAAACTGTTAAAACTTTAAGATTATAGGGAAGTTCGAAGTTATATCAAATGCATTTTGGAGTGAGGAGCAGAATGCTATGATTTATATGTCCGTCACAGGCTCATGTACTTGAAAACTTGGTCTCCAGTTATTGATACTGTATTGAGAGATACGGAAGCTTTAGGAATTGGACATGGCTGATATGAACCAGGCCTTTGAAGTTTGTAATACAGCCCTTGCTGTCGCACTCTGTTCCCTGCTTCCTGCTCAGCTATAATATAAACAAGCCACAAGCTCCTACCACTACACATGGAGACACAAAGTGCTGTCTTCCCTACCATAGTGAACTGTGAGGCAAAGTAAACCCTCTATCTTTATACTGCTGCTGTCAGTCATTTGATCAGTGATAAATCTAATACGGCTTAGAAAACCTGAAAGCCTGGACTCTGACAGGTGTCTCTACAGCCATATTCTTGTCAGCATCATTCAGAGCACTCAGCTGTCCTGTTGAGTGGATAAGGCAGTGTTAGATATGCACTATCATTGAACCTCAAAAAGGAAAACAAATCGACACATGTCCTCACAGTGACAAACCTTGAAGCATCTTACTTAGTGAAAGGACCAGTCACACACACACACACACACACACACACACACACACACACACACATACACAGAGAGAGAGAGAGAGAGAGAGAGAGAGAGAGAGAGAGGAAGAGAGAGAGAGAGAAATATGGAGAGAGAGAGAGAGACAACATATTATCCCAGAGTTCACTTATGTAACATTCCTAGGACAGCTTAGTCATAAATACAGCATGTGTAATAATAATGGTATAAGTTGAACAATGAGCTACTTCTAGAGATGGATGGAGGAGATAGATAGTTGCATAAATTTGTTTAATGCCACAGAACTAGATACTTAAAAGAAAATCATAAAGACAAACCTGCTGTGGGATTTCCCTCTGTAGGCTATGAATATTTGATTAGCATTTCTTAATAAAGAAGATCCTTTGACATATAGCAGAACAGAATATGGTAAAGTGGAAAAATTCAAGCAGAGATATAGGAGGAAAAATGGCAGAAACAGACAAATGCCATGTAGCTACCAAAGGAGAAAGATGAGAAAGATGCCAAAATCTTACTGGTAATCCACAGCTCTGTGGCAATACACAGATTAACAAGAATGGGTTAATTTAAGGTATAATGGCTTAGGAATACTCCTCAACCGTTGACCAAATAGTGTTGTAATTAATTTATCTTCTATCATAAGTTCAGGGTCATCCAGGACTACATAGTGAGCTAAAGGCCTGCTTGGACTATATAGCATGACCTTGTCTTAAAAATCAAAAACAAACTGACTAAGCAACAAGAACAAAAAGGATTCCAACATCCAATCTGTGACAAGAAGATTAAATTCTTCACACTTTCATGCACAAAGCAGACAATGGGAGTGGACTCAGGGGACCCAGCTCAGCTGTGTTGGAGGCACTCACCTGTGTTCTTCCCAGTCAGCCTGTTCATCAAGTAGGATTTGCCTGTGCGGTAGAGGCCCACAATGGCCACCACCACCACTGGCTTCTTGATAGCAGACAGGATCCTCAGAGCCCCCTGGTTGGCTATCAGTTGTCCTTTCACATTATCAATGAGGCACAAAGGGCCTGGCATGTGGTCCTCTGAGGCCATTATTCAGGCCTATACCCTGCCAAGAGAGGAGAGATGATATTAACTAGAATCTTATTCTTTCACTCAGTAGGTGGAGTTATGAAACTGTCAAAAAACACAACAGGGTTGACATCAGAGACATAGGTGAAGGAGAGTATGTACAGTTTTAGAATCTTTTATTTATAACATGACAGCAATGACATTCTGTCATTGTTCTGTTTAATTAACAGATAATAAACATATGTTCTGTTTAATTTTGCATTGAAAATTTCCTTATTCAAGATTTTGTACTAGACATCACATGGAAAATAAAATCAGGGTTAGAGAAATTATTTTATATTGCAGTTTATATAATAAGTCAAATATTCATTTATTCATTAGTTTACCATTGTAATGAATAAAGACCCGTGGAGTTTCTGCTTTGTTGTTTGATGCATACCCTTACAATAATTTCTAGATACTATAAAATATATTCATTCCATGTATCTGAGTAGTTATATCATGCAGACTTTCTAGAGTTTATAAAATGTATTCACTATATCTATCCTAGTAGATATTCTTATCCTTTGGCCATAGGTCTCTAGCCACAGAATTAATCACATTGCCATTCCAATAAGAGAACCATCACAAAATATATTGAAATATTTCGCATAATGTGGCAGTGACTCTTCCAAAGAAATGGTTGTGCAAAAGCAGGTCCTTGAAATTTAAGCTTCATTAGCTATCAGTGAGCAATGAATGAAAACTGGGTGTGGTCTCACAGCAAATGAGATGAAATTCAACAATGCAAATACTGGATGTTGCAGAAAGCAACAGTGATGTAAATAGCAGGAAATCAGGAAGCTGGAGGTTCAAAGAAATTGTTTCCTATCATTCTTTGTGTTTTCTGTTTCACTTTCATTTGACAGAGAAAGCAGAAATGCAAAGAGGAGGAAGAGAAGTCTTGGGAATAAGAGACTAGAAACTAACCAAGCAGAACAAAGCTGTCAGGAAGAACGTGATGAGTGAGAATGGTGCCTGAGCTGGGGTTCTGGTCTCCAGAAGGCAGGGACAATTGCCTGAGGGCCTGGAGTTGGGGACAAGGTGAGCAGACATTGTTCTCAGTCCTGTGTGCCCAGGGATCTTCTAAGAAAGTCCTTCACTACAATCTAGGGGTGGATTCTGCAGGGGAGGGTAACAAAGGAAGTGTCCATGAGGATGAAGAAAGAGCCAATCTTCCTCTTACCAAAGGAGGAAAATCACTTGACAGCCAAGGTCAGATGTGTGATGGCCACCACCCCTCTTCATCTCTCACTCTGGCTTTCAGCTGTGACCTGAGATTCCCAGAAAACAGCCACAGCTGTGTCAATGAACCTACAAGACTGACTGATTAGAATTGTTGTGATTGTGGAGAGCTGATGGTTTTAAGGCTGGAGCCAGATTTTCCTGGGTGATCTTTAGCTTCCACCGTGGCCATTTACTGACCATCACTTAACCTCCCTGGAACTTTCAATTAAAATCCTTTTTGGAATGCACACAGAGACCTCTAGGCTCACCACCCCAAAGGCTAAGAATATAATCAGATAACATCAGAAGGCCTGTAACAAGCTCCCCTATTTTGCCATAATCTGTCTTCCCACATTGTCACCAATGTACTTTCAAAGGATCTTGATCTGTGGCTTTATTCTGTTGCTCCAGAAACTTCAAAAGCCTTTCCAAGTTGGAACATGGTGTGGAAAGCTGAACTTGTACTCCTGGGCCATTGACCATAGTCATCTCTAGAACAGACCCCATCTCTTACTCCCTTTGTGTTCTTACATCAACAAAGGTGGTGACTATTCACCCTGAGTCTCATTCTGTTTGCCCTCATGAAAATCAGCCACAGGCAGCCCTTTCAGGAACAGCTCTGCCCCATCACTAACTGTAGGTACCAAGGCCTTTTTTCCTTCTGGTGATTCGCAGGGCCGTGTGACCTCCGGCTCCCTGGAGATTCTGCACTAGCACTGGCTTGAGGGGATAGCTTAGCAAGAACCTGGCTCTCTTTGTTATGGTGATTCCACCTGTATTCAAGGTTCTAGCAGTGGGCCCACACGCCTGGCCTCCCCCAGCTGATTCTGCCTGAGGCGCTGGGACCTTTATTCTCCTTCCTGCTTCTGTTGCCCTTTTTGATCCTGCTTGCCCACTTCTATAAATACCCGACTTGAGTTTAATAAAGTTGCCATTTACTCTTGGTAAATGAGCAAGGTCCTTTTTTTGTGTGTGTCTGCTTTAAACCCTCAGGACAATCGTCCATTCTCGTGGGCCCGAGTTCGGGAAGGCGCGCACCTGGATCGGGTGTGGGTATCCACAGAAAAGTGCGGGGTCTTACAGATGGCGACTCTGGGTGGGCTTTGAAGAAGAATTGAAGGACCACATCCTGCCGTCAGTGGATCCACCACGAGAACCCCAAAAAGAGGTGAGGGCCCCCCCACGATCCGGAATCTGGCCAGTTTTGTAATGTGCAATTGTGCACGTGTCATAAGGGGGTGAATAGCTTGATTTTTAGGAAAATGGGTGCTGAAATGTCCACTCCAGAGTTAGAAGGGCAGTTAGCAGATCAGCTACTGCAGCTCGTGGAAAAGCTAGGCACCAGGATCAAAGGTTACACAGCACAAGGGACCATCAAGGTAATTTCAGAGCTCAGTCCTTTGTTCTCTCTGACTGGGAACCTTAATATCGAGGACTGGGAACAAGTTAGGGCTGATCTACGTGTTGCACAGAGAGAATGGGGAACTAAAGCCGTCCCCCTAGTGATCTATTCGCTATGGCGTCTTATCAGAGATGCCCTCCTTAGTGAAGATGTTTTAGTGAAGGAACAGTTAGAGGTTTTGAACAAAACCCTTGAGGAAATTCAGAAAGTAGAATCTGTTAGCTCTATCAGGAGTTTTGATGATCAAGAAGTCAAAAGCATTGATAATTTAGATGAAGAAGAGGAAATATTAGAAGGCGAAATCGCACTTCTAACCAAACAGCTAGAGAAGGAGGAAGGCGGGGCCACTAGCAGAGATGCCCCCATTAGGCCTCCTCCGCAAAGAGCATTTTCTGCTACCCCAAACCATTGTGCTACAGCTTTCGCCCCTGTTAATCTGGAGGCGGGAACTCGGGGGTTTTCAAACAGGCCTGATAATCTCGGTAGAGATAGGGCAATTCGTTCCGCTGAAGGAACTCTTGGACAGCAAGTACTTAACTTTAGACAGCCTGACCCTCTGACTTTTAAGATTGTCAAGCAATTGAAGGATGCAGTCGTTGCTTATGGTGTTCACGCTTCCTTCACTGTGACATTGCTGGAGTCCTTTGTTAAGCTCAACCTTACGCCCAGCGACTGGATACAACTTTGCAAGGCCTGTCTCTCTGGGGGTGAATTTTTACTGTGGAGAGGTGTCTTGCGAAGGATTTGCAAGGAAACCGCTTGGCTTAATGCCACCGCCAGTTTCTCCCAGCATGACCTTGATGTGTTACTTGGAGGGGGTCAATATTCTGATCTCAAAGTGCAAACCACTTATGATCCCGCAGTTTGCGCTCTAGTAGCTGCCGCGGCGGTAAAGGCATGAAAATCTCTACCAGTAGAAGGAACAGGAGAACTACTCTCAAAAATTGTACAGGGACCTACAGAGTCTTATTCTGCATTTATAAACCGCCTCTTAGAGTTGGGCAGCCGTACTCTTGGGGATATTAATTCTTACTTGCCAGCAGTAAAGCTATTAGCCTATGAAAATGCTAACAGGTCTTGCCAGGAAGTTTTGCGCCTGCATAGAAACAAGGACCTGGATGATTTTATTCATCTGTGCAGAGGCGTAGTTCCTTCTACTATGGTGGGACAGGTGGTCACTTCTGCCCCTAGGGAGGTTGCAGCCAAAACTGGATCAAAAAATTGCTTTCAGTGTGGGAAGCCCGGGCATATTAGAAAAGACTGCCCAGCTATTAAAGCAGTGGTTGATCCTTCCAGGAGTAGCCCTGGTGTCTGCCCCAGATGCCAGAAAGGAACACACTGGACAAGCAACTGCTGGTCTAAAACTGACAGTCAGGGCATTCCCCTACCTGTGTCAAAAAACGGGAGAAGGGGCCGGCCTCGGGCCCCGAAAACGCAAGCGTACGGGGCAATGAGCGAGCCAAATGCTCAGATCAGATTCGTCCCTCAAAGAAGTGCCTCACTGTCTGCGAACTTGCCCGAAGCACCCCAGGAGGTGCAGGATTAGCTCTCTGCGCCTCTGCCTGGGCAGTGTTAACACCGCAGATGGGGGCACAAGCATTAGGGACTGAGGTGTTTGGACCCATTCCAGAGAACTCTGTAGGGTTAGTGCTGGGCCGAAGCAGTTCTGTGCTTAAAGGAATTAAAGTTTTGCCAGGTATTATAGACAGTAGTCATTCGGGAGAGATTAAAGTTATGGTGGAAGCCACCATGATGGTCCTTGTCATCCCCCGCAGGGAGAGGATATACCAACTGGTTCTCCTGCGCAGTTTTCACTCTGCTAATCCTTTAAATAAACAAGTACGAGGAGGAGGCAAAAGGCTTGACTCCGGTAAATCCCCTGGGACGTTCTGGGTTGCTAGCCTAAAGGACCGCCCTGCTCTCACTTTAACCATCTGTGGGAAGAAATTCACGGGTCTCCCTGACACCGGGGCTGACTCGTCCGTGGTTGCTAAGAAACATTGGCCCGCTACCTGGCCCCTTCAGCTGGCCTGCACTGCGTTACAGGGGGTCGGTGTAGCCAGCTCCCCGGAGCGCAGCACGCAATACCTTGATTGGGAGGACGAAGAGGGCCACGCTGGCGTTTTTAAACCTTATGTTCTAGAACACCTTCCTCTTAACCTGTGGGGAAGAGATGTGTTAAAGGCTATGGGAGCGGTGCTGACCACGGAACCCGTGCGGCGCATGCTAGCTAATCAGGGCTTTGTCCCCGGCCAAGGTCTGGGAAAAAATCTCCAGGGAGACGTTCAGGCCTTAGTCGACAAGAACTTGATCTAGCAATTGCCTGGACAACGTGCAGGGCTAGGAAATTTTTCTAGGGGCCATTGCAGAGCAGCCAGATTATAAACCTATTAAATGGAAAACTGAAAAACCTGTGTGGATTGAGCAATGGCCCCTTAGTAAGGAGAAGCTACTGGCTGCTCAGACATTGGTCCAGGAACAGCTGGAGGTGGGGCGTATAGTGCCCTCCACCTCCCCCTGGAATACACCTATTTTTGTGGTTAAAAAGAAATCAGGTAAATGGAGATTGTTGCAGGATCTCAGAGCCGTAATGATTGCATGGAAATAATGGGTAGCACCCAACCAGGTTTGCCACAACCGGTGGGTATCCCTGCAGGATACCATCTGTTAGTTATTGACCTGAAGGATTTTTTTTCACCATTCCCCTGCATCCTAAAGACTCTGATAAATTTGCTTTCAGTGTGCCTTCCACAAATCTCATAGAGCCTTTCAAACGCTACCAGTGGAAAACCTTGCCACAAGGAATGTCATGCAGTCCAGCCATCTGTCAGGTGTTTGTGGCAAGGGTTATTGCCCCAATCAGACAGAAATATCCTCAATTGTATATGATCTACTACATTGATGACATACTTCTCACTGGACAGGAACCAAAAGTAGTTCTTGGGGCCTTTGCTGACCTGCAGGAGTGTCTAGCACATGCTGGGTTGGTGATTGCTGCTGATAAGGTACAACAGCAGTTCCCATATCAATATTTGGGGCATCAGCTGTTGCAAACAGGAGTAAAACCTCAAAAGGTCACTCTCCGCCTAGACAAGTTACAAACTTTAAATGATTTTCAAAAGCTGCTTGGGGACCTCAATTGGATCCAGCCTCGTTTGAGTATCCCTACTGGAACCCTAAAGCCGCTTTTTGACATCCTGCAGGGAAACTCAGACCCAACTTCCCCTCGAGAGTTAACTCCCCAGGCAAGACAGTGTATTTCACTGATTGAAGAAAGGCTTGCCTCTGCTCATGTCCAGTACATAGATTATAATCAACCTCTGTTCTTAATAATTTTTCCTTCCCAGCATAGCCCTACTGGAGTTTTTTGGCAAACAGGGCCAATCCTATGGGTGCATGAACACGTGTCACCGGTAAAAATTGTTATATCTTATCCATCAGCTGTGCTGCGCATTATTCAGAAAGGATATAAACTGTGTTTGCAAACCTTTGGTATGTTTCCTGGTAAAGTTATTACACCGTATAATCAGTCAGAAATAACTTGACTGCAGAATTTTGCTGAGGATTGGACCTTATTTCTATGCACCAATCCCTGTAAGTTTGATAATCATTACCCTTCTAATAAGCTAGTCACCTTTTTCAAGAACCATCCGGTGTGTTTCCCTAAAGTTATTCCCTTAAAGCCTTTGGCTGGGGCTAGGAATGTATTTACTGACAGCTCCTCCACTGGAAGAGCTGTGGTGTTCTCCCCACCTGATGTTTGTACCCGAGCCGTTGATACTAACTCTGCTCAGATAACTGAATTAACCGCAGTACAACTGGCCCTGGGAAAATATGCTGACATTCCATTTAACCTCTATACTGACAGTCAGTATATTAGCAAAATTCTTGCACCTTTAGAAACTGCAGCTTATATTGCTTCTGTGTCTCGAGTCCAGATTCAGCTTCAGGCATTGCTTTGTGCCAGGTCTGTTCCCATATACATGGGACATTTGAGGGCACATAGCGATCTTCCTGGCCCCCTGAGTGAAGGCAATGCCTTGGCTGATGAACTCACTCGCCAGGTTTATACAGTTAGTCAAGAATCTTATGAAGCTGCTAAGAAAGCTCATAATCGCTTTCATCTCAATGCTGGGTCTTTGAGATTTCATTATAAAATATCTCGGGAGCAAGCCACTGATATTGTTAAGAAGTGCCCTTTATGTGTAGAACTTTTAACTGCTCCCCATTTGGGAATTAATCCACGTGGGCTGGCTCCCAACCATTTATGGCAGATGGATGTTACCCACGTTCCTTCTTTTGGATGTTTGCAGTATGTTCACGTAACTGTGGACACGTATTCACACCTTATCTTTGCCTCAGCTCATATAGGAGAAAAATTACGGGATGTTAAAAGCCACTGCCTGCAGGCTTTTGCCTACATGGGGGTCCCTAAATCTCTCAAAATGGACAACAGACCAGCCTATACCAGTGCTGGTTTTGCTAAGTTCTGCCAGGAGCTTCATATTTCTCACAAAACCGGTATACCCCATAACCCCCAGGGGCAGGCAGTTGTAGAGAGGACCCACCACACTCTTAAGGCTTATCTGCACAAAACTAAAAGGGGGGATTACAGTTCTACCCCCAGAGAGCATCTATCGTTCATTTTATACATTTTAAACTTTCTGACTGTGGATGCTGGCTCCCGTATGGCCGCCGAGAATCACTGGCAGCCTAGCTCCCCAGGGAAGCCCTTAGTGAAGTGGAAAAATCTGGCAAATGGCACTTGGTGTGGTCCAGACCGGGTCTTAATTTGGGGGCAGAGGAGCGGTTTGTGTATTTCCACAGGATGCAGAGCTCCCGATCTGGGTCCCTGAACGTCTGGGGCGGACCGTGGATTCCTCTGTTCAGAAACCTGAGGACGAGGCGAGATCAAGAGATCCCACGGACACAGCGGCGGAAGCGGCGGCGGAGTTGACAGATTCCTGAGAGATGATCCAGCGCCTGATTTTACCCCTTTCCCAGCTTTCTGTCTTGCTCTGCCTGATCTGTCAGTTTCAGCCAAGGCTGCTTGACCCCCTGAGGGGAAAACAGCTACTTCCCCTGCCTTGTTTGCAGTGTTGGATGCTCAAGGCTAAAACCTTGCCAGATAGACAGAATTACCATAACAAGTAATTTAAATTCACAATTGGACGCTGTAGTTAATCTTTACAACTGGGTGTGGATTTTGACCTCTGCTGGTCGCAGGTTAAGATTTTGCTGCTTTTTCTCGGACCCCGGAATACAAAATTGCTAATTGGCTCTAATTTAGTTTGACTAGTCATACCAGGGGTCCCATTTGCCGGTGCTGTAGCCCTACTCAAGGGCTCTATTCTGAGCCAACGTTTCAGATATTGTGCAAGCACTGTCTCTTCCAGGAATGCTTATGTGTACGTACACTGGAGCATCTTCACCTGGCCAATGGCTTCAGGTCCGCCACGGCCTGGCTCTAGTAGGCATCCGCCTTGGAGTATCTTTCAGCATAAAACCGGCTGAACGTGTTGGAGGATGGCATTAACCAGAGACAGGTCTAGATCACTGGGCAGGCTTTTCCGATCTAAGACAGGGAGCGTCTGGACCTGAGGCGTCATCCTGACGACGGATCCGGATTTGTCCTGACTGTTTCCCGGTGGCGCCTAAGGCAGGTTTTGTCATCATATTTTATATATATTTAAAGGGAGACTTGTAGGTACCAAGGCCTTTTTCCCTTCTCCTGGCGATTCGCAGGGCCATTTGACCTCTGGCTCCCTGGAGATTCTGCACTAGCACTGGCTTGAGGGGATAGCTTAGCAAGAACCTGGCTCTCTTTGTTATGGTGATTCCACCTGTATTCAAGGTTCTAGCAGTGGGCCCACACGCCTGGCCTCCCCCAGCTGATTCTGCCTGAGGTGCCGGGGCCTTTATTCTCCTTCCTGCTTCTGTTGGGAGGAGGCCTTGCCCTTTTTGATCCCGCTCGCCCACTTCTATAAATACCCGACTTGAATTTAATTAAGTTGCCATTTACTCTTGGTAAATGAGCAAGGTCCTTTTTTTGTGTGTGTCTGCTTTAAACCCTCAGGACAGTAGTCGTCCATTCTCGTGGGCCTGAGTTTGGGAAGGCGCGCGCCTGGATCGGGTGTGGGTATCCACAGAAAAGTGCGGGGTCTTACAACTGACCATAGGTATTTAACTGTGTCCCTGTCAGCAGAGACAGGTGAACACCGAGAAAGATTGTCCCAGTGCATACCCTTCCCTGTTTCAGCCACATGTCTTCTGGTCCCTAATTCAAAATGAGTTTAGTGGTGGCCGTTAGAGACTGGCTGCATTGATAATATCACCCAAGATTCATCTGCTGCTGTGCCCCAGTCATAGCAATTTTAAAGAAAACGAATTATCCCTCAAAAATGATATCTCATTCCTGCCCAGGCTGGTGGCCCCATGTTCCAGGGCAGAACTCGCCAGACCTAGCAAGAGCACGAGCCGCTTCTTACCTGCTTTTGCTGCTCAGTGTGAGTGGTAGGGCTCTGCCTTTTGTTGTTGCTATCCTCCTGCAATCTTGTGAGGCTTTCTGGGTTTTTCCAAGTGAGCAAATGTTGGAAAGCACTGCAACTTTGCAGTGGGTGAAGTTCTGGGAAACAGAAACCATTTGACCATGGAAATGAATCAACCACGGTGTCAAAAGTTCAGAGAACTGTGTTTGGAGGACGAATGCAGGGTTTCCCAACCAGCACCTTCAATAATTGGTCCAAAGAGATCACACCCCTTTGTTATTTAAAACCACACCACAAGGTGGAGCCCAAGTCTAACACATTCAAATGTCCAAGAACCAGAGCAGAGATCCAGTATAAAACCAAACAGTACTGGGAATAATAATAATAATAATAATAATAATAATAATAATAATCATAATCATAATCATAATCATAATAATAATAATAAAAATAAAAGCAACCAACCAAGCAAACAAACACATAAACAAAACACCCAAAAGCATGCCCAAAAGCATTTCTTTGTGATGTGGGGTAATTTTCAGTTAGTGGACTTTTTGGAAAAGCATAAATGAAGAACAAGGATATATATATAATCTTTACAGTCTAATTTCTGAAACGTACAGACTAGCATTCTTTTAGAAGTGAAGGAGTGAGGGGACACCATGTCTTACAGCCTCCTAGCACTCAGTCTCCGGTTCTTAGACTCAGTGCAGTCAGGTGGCGGAGCCATTTTTCACACAGGTGTCCCTGTTCAATGCTGATGTC
This sequence comes from Myodes glareolus, assembly GCF_982192425.1. NCBI lineage: Eukaryota > Metazoa > Chordata > Mammalia > Rodentia > Cricetidae > Myodes > Myodes glareolus. Next base: position 15,850,930 of record NC_142042.1, read on the forward strand.
TTTTCCTGGATCACACATGTTGGTGTCTTAACTGATATTCCCATGAGTTCATAGAAATAAAAGTAGAGGAAGACTTTATCAGCCATCAGGTTATGACATCTAAGGAGTCTTGAGGAAAAGACTCTTGACTCCCAGGCCTTGTTATGAACTACCTCACTATGCCGTTTTGTGTTTACTGAGTGAATAGCTAGAAAAGCCTCATTGGCAGATTAATTTCTGTTTGCTTCTTATGTTTCCTGTTTGAATCAACCATTTCTGACTACAAACATGAAGAGGTAGGGTGCTGTCTTTGTAAGAGCGTTCAGCTGGGCTTCTTTTTAGGATCTTCAGTTTACTAATGATGCATCCTTTCAGGCTGACCCATGTCCCTAATTGTGCTATGTCAGTCATCAGTTAGAGCACAAATGAGCAAATGTACTTAGGTGCTTTTTGATCTCGGCTTCGTCACTCTGTCACTGAAAGGAATAAGCATTAGCTCTCAAGGGTCTTGATATGTCAGTATATATATATGATACTATATATAATCAAAAAGTTAATTTTAATATGTTGTTCAACGTTCTTTGATTTTGCTCTGTAGCATGCTAATAAAGCTTTATAACCGTTTCCCATGGACATGCTGTTACAAAAACAGGGGCCTTACCAAAACGTCAATCCATCACTCCCACCCAGCAGAAAGAAGGCAGAATTGAGACCCTATTCAATTCAATAAACATTGAAGGAGATAGTGGAGCGACACAAAGATCAATTCTGCTTCAGCTTCCCCTTTATCAGCTGTAATGGGTAGTGCAATCAGAGGTTTGTTGCCCAGCCTTCCTCCCTCTGGTCTTCTCTCTTTGCCTGTAATTTCTTTTACTAACTTTTGCACAGGAGACAAGAGTTGAAGCATGTTTCCAGAGAAGAAAATGGATGCTTCAGCCTGCTCTAGTCAAAGAAAAGGCTAGAACTGACAGACAGACAGAAACTCTGTCAAGCAGGAAATGAATGGGATCATCCACCCATCATTCAGTACAAAACTCTTGATACTCAATATTTTGTAAAAGATTAAAAGTAGACTCCAGCTGAACTCGGGCCACGAGCCCCTCCTTCTAACCCCCTCACTTCTGTACATCTGTCCAAAAATGTCTCTTTTTGTCATTGACTTCTGGAAGCTCTTTTACTTCCCTCCCAGTGTATGATCAGCTCACACAAACCACACAGAAAACAGAGATTCAGGTTGCGTGTGAAACATTTAAAACCAAACCACGAAATCAACAGTATCTTCAAAATCCTTGGAGTTCCAGAGAGAAGTTCTCAGAACTGAAATGGGTTACAACAGACCCATGGGGACACCAAAAACCAGAGGAGTGTGAGTTTGAGGCCAGCTTGAACACCTGGACAGGAAGGCATAAAGATTACAGGTACATGGGAGGGCAAGCAGCCCCTCACACGAGTGAACGCCTCTTACCAGCTAAAAAGTTGGAATTCCAGCCCAGGTGTCCTGTGCTGTAAAGGCTGACGGAATTGTGTGTGCAGACATTTCATGTGACCCAGGCTTAAGACCTGAGTGCATATGATCTTGATCAGGACTTCACTCCTTTCCTCAGACATAGCCTAAGTTTACAGTGAAGGTTTCCTACCTTCCTATAGCCCTGTGGACCAGATGTCCATTTTCTTGACTGTAATCTTATGAGGTGTCCCTCAGGAACCATCCTGTAAAGGCAGTAACTTCAAAACCCAGCAAAGTCTATTTGGGATTATTGTCTGTTATACGACAGGCACACTCCACCTTTATAGGAGCTGCTCGGTATATCTTCTATATGCATTTTTGTCTGCACTTTGGAGAACAATAAATATAGCTTGAAGGTGTTAGATTTTTTTTTAAGATTTTGTTTTATTTGCTCATGAGTGTGTGTCTATCAACCACCTGTGTCCAGGTGCCTGCAGAAGTCGGAAGAGGATGTGGAATCCCTGGAGCTGGAGTTACAAACATTTGAGAGCTGCTCTGCGCAGTTACTGAGGTACAAACTCTGGTCCTTGTAAGAGCAGAAAGCCGCGTATTGGTCACCAAGCCATCCCTCAGGCCCCTCCTGTGTTCTTAACATTTTATCAGACCACGGTGTCCAGACAGCTGATCCATCTGGGATTTCAGCAAACGGTAAAGTGGCCATTGTTCAGTTGGGTTTTGCAGAGGTTCAAATTGGGTTTCTGAATGACTATATTTTACTAACAGGATCAGAAACTTTCTCCCCTTGTAAGGCTGTCCCTCCCTGCTCTCTGAATTTGAAATTTGCATAGTCTCCAAACAATGGGTAAGGAAAGCCTCAGGCTTTCTTCAATTCTTTTGTTAGGAAAGATCTCCTGGTGTATTTTGGACAAACTGGACTCATTTTTATTTCCGACAGAAGTGATAGCAGACAGTCTAGGATCCTCGGGAACAGCCCAGATGTCAGGAAACCAGATGCTTTCTTTCTTGAATGGGTTGGGATTTGGTTTGTGCAATTTTTTGTACGTCAGGCTGCTGGAAGTTTTCTTCAAGTCCAGGATATGAATATTGTATATGGGATACTCTGATGCCAGCCGCCATTTACATACCGAACTCTGTAGCCTGCCTCACCTCACAGCAGTGGGGATCACAGAGTTCCTGCACTGCAGAGGCAGGACCTTCAAGTTAGGAAAACACCTGAAACAATCATGGGAGCCAGTGGCCACATTGGTGGAGCAGCAGGTGGCAATTGAAATGCAAGGTGTCAATCTACCAGGAGGAAGCTCTCTGATGAGTGAATCTCCTTTAAGCAAAGCTACAAGACTGCAGACTCTGGAATGTCTTTTGTTTCTTCTGTGCCTTTACATGTTTGCTGCTACAAATCTTTCTCTGGTGTCTGGCAAGGTATGAGTGGATGTGTGGAGATCCCCACTGCCTGGAGTGTAGTGTGTTTATCACATGAACACACCCTGATCTACTGGACACTTTTATCTGTGGATTGTCAAGAATGTGATTCCTCCCTAAACTGTACTGTCTAATTGACATAGTAATGATCGCCTACACAGGGTTTGATGAATAAAAATAAATACAAGGATATGTTTTAGATTTAAGGCGGATGAATTCCACCTAGACTGATTTAGATCAGAGCTCAGATTGATGATCAAGGAAAACCTTTGTGTTCAGGAGTCAGTCTTACTCCGACTTTTTTAATGCTGAAAAGATGCAGCCATAGCAACAGCGATCACAGAGTTCCTGCAGAGCAGAGGCAGGGTCATGTGAAGACTCCTTAGAACCCGGCACTGACCTAACAAGGTTTACTGCAGTGTAAAATGGAATCTTCAGAGGGTGGAAGAATAGAGGAAAGCAAGAGCCCTAGGCGCTAGATAACTGAACAGCCCACGATTGTCAAGGAGAGCATTGGAAACTTAACAATGACAAATTTATTTTAATGTATTTTTATGTGAAAAAAATGGATTCAGATTATTAAGGCATGGTGTTGCAGTTTTCTTACTCTTAATTATTTCCTGATACATGGTTTTTTTTATTACTTTAATAAACTCTGGTATCAGTTACATACAATTTTTGAGAGTCTCACTATGAGTAGCTGCAAACTGGTAAGACCTGTTCCTTCGCATCTTAAGTACTGTGACCTGAAGTGTGTGACATCACACCAGCTCCTGCACATGCCTTAGAGAACTCAGGATGTCTTTTCAGAGCTCTGCTTTGACCCATGTGATTGGCATAATTCTCTGAGTCAAAATTAGGATCATTTTGTCAAGTTTCAGAAGAACTGTACTTCTATTTAACATAGTGGGTAAATACACACATTGATTTATAAAGATTACTTTTACCTAAGTCCTCTCATTTTGAAGCCTGAATTCAGTTATTCCACTTATTTGAAATCATTTTAAATCTCACATTATTATTATTTGGTACTTTTCTTTGTTTCTATTCTAAAAGGTTTCTAAAAAGTTGCCTTTGCTGTGTATTTTGTTGCAGCAACCAGGAAAGTAGCAAATTCAGCAAATTTCAGTGCTGTGTGCCTCCTTTTAGAAATGAGTTGATTTATCTGTGTTGCCAATGTTATTTACAAGGAGTTGTTAGAATTCTTATTTTAAAATGTTTCTTGTTGATCACAAATGGTTGTTATAATTTTCATTGCATATACTTGTCATACATGTTGCTATATTATAGGAGAATATTTTCATACAGGTGTATCTTGTGTGTTAACATACCCCCTTGCCCCTACTCTTCTCTTCATGCCTGCTTTTCCCATTAGTCCTCTTTGTTTCCCTAGACAGTTACATTTTAAACTATTTTGTCATATTATACAAACATAATTTTATATATCGATATGCAGTCTATGAGTTATATATTAAAGAAAACAATCTTTGTTTTCTGAGATTGATTTAACTTGCTTAATATGATTATCTCTGGTCACATTCACTTCTAGCAAACATCACAAATATGTTCTTTTCACCTAATTACTTTCCACCTAATTTTTTGAAACAGGATCTCTCAGAGAACCCAGTCTATCTGTTGGCTAGACTGGCTGGCTAATAGGCCCCAGGGGTTGTCCTGTCTACCTCTGCCCCAACCTCAGCGCTAGACTTACAAGCGCACACCACCATGTCACCACGTCTGATTTGGTATGTGGGTGCTGGCATCTGAATGTAGGTCCCCATGCTTGCACTGCTCTCAATCCCATTAAAAGATGCTAACTATACCTTGCATTTTTGGCAGTTGGGACACAGTTTGTCTACACTCCATAGTACTAAGAACTGCTCAATAGATGAAAAATAATTTTTGTTCTGCTTGGGAAAAATCAACAGGATTTCAAGTGCTAATAATAGGAAAGAGTAGTGTAAGTTTATGGTTACAGATAAATCGTTAAAGTATCTTTGGTAGCCTCAGATTACACATCATCATTTAACGTTCATCTTTAAAGTTACTGCTCTACATTATGCTTAAGTATCATGTTACTATGTAATTTAAAGTCAACTCTTAAAGTTTGGAAATTTCTGTTATAGTTTCAATCTATGTGCATTGAAACACTTTCTTCTTCACCCATGGATTTGTGGATTCTTCTCCTTGTCATGCCAATGACTTCTTCCATCTTCAAGTGGGATATATATAAATATATATATATATATATATATATGCAGACACACACACAGACACACACACACACACACACACACACACACACACACAGACACACAGACACACACGTATTCCATGCAGGTGTCTTCATTCATATTAGAGTGTGTTGATAGGATTATCTCCCACCAATGTCCACAAATCATGCCACTGCTGAAAGATTAAGCGATTTTGAAATAATGTAGAGCTTTTCATTGTCTCCAGTAAGGAATGAGACTGGCCTATTCAGACCTATCACCTCCCTAGGCAACTTGGAGCAAAGGCTCAGTGTCCATTTGCCTCCTGGAGATTATCGGGCAAACAAACTTTCTTCTGGGCAGTGCTGTTAGTACCTCCCAATGGCATCCTTGGTGCAAAATCTTATATGAGGATGAACATGATTTCAATGATTACACCAAACATCGTTGCAGATTTTTAGTTCTTTATTGCAGGACCCAATTATTATCAACGGGAGCAACTCCTGTTCCCAGTTCTGCAGCCTAGTCATCTGTGTTTTGAATGTTAGGAAATCCCTACTCTTTAGGCCTTTAGCTTATGATGCACTTGCGTGAAGCTGCCTCTTCATGGAGAGCGTTTATCTCTTTCTGAAGACTTTGGCGCTCCTGCTGGAAGGTCTCCTTTAGGAGTCGATCCTGTTCCTAAAAAGTGACAAGTGGAGACAATGAGCCATCGCAGCGAGTTCATCCCCATGTTCTATGCAGGTTCCATAGTAATAAATTTTCATTATTTAATCCCTTAACATTTTCTTCACCCTGGATTTTTAATGCTCCTTTAACTTGTTTTTAGTCATGAGTAAACTTTAATATTCAAAATTTTCTTGTGTTGATTTTCTATTCCCCTCCCCAGAGCTATTGTTTTCTTTGGGCAGCTACTGTCACTTCTCCTGGGCTTCCTTCAGCTGAAAGCAGTTCCATCGATGAACCTAAATTATCAGAACAGTTTTTGTTTCACACTGGCTGCCTATGGCTCCTGTAGGTAATCTTAATCATGTTTGACTTCAAATTTTAACATTGTAGACTTTAATACATCAACCCATTTATACCTTATATAAATATGCAACACAGGAATGAATTCTGAAAATCTGACTAATGCTCTGAATCATCGACTAAGGAACTTAGTCTAGAGGCTGGGGGATGACTGTCAGTAACATGCCTGCTGCACAAGCATCAGACCTGAGCTGGAATCCTAAGCACCCAAGTTAAAGCTAGACACAACACTGTTTTGTAATAACAGGCAGGGAAGTCAGATATAGACAGAGCCTTGAAACTCATTTGCCAGTCAGGTGACCCCCATCAGTGAGCTTGAATTACAGAGAGAGACCCCTGTCTCTAAAAATAGAAATGGAGAGAACAGGAGGCTGGATAGATGGCTCAGCAATAAAAAGGCCTATAAACCGAAATTCAGCTGTAAGCCACCAATCAGGCAGTTCCCACCACCAATAACTGCAGCTCCTGGGGATCGGACCCCCTTTCAGCCTCTATAGATACTATATGCACACATGCAAATATACATACATGCGCGCGCGCGCACGCACGCACACACAGAAATACACACACACAAACACACATACACACTTAAGATTTTTTTTTTTTAATGAAGGGAACATAGAGGTGGTGCAATTACAATACCTGAAGTTTGTGCTCAATGGCCCGCCGGTGCTCCTCCCTCATCTGGGCCTGTTCCTTCTCCATCTTCTCAGTCAGCTGGTGCATGCGTTCCTGGTAGCTCTTCTCTTTCTCTCTCATCAACTGGTCGTTCTTCTGTTGCATTTCCTCCAGGATTTTTGAGGCGGTCTCTGCAGCTTCAGCTTTCACACGCTCCACTGCAAGGAAAAGCAGGAAGGACGGTGAAAATGCAGCACGTGTGGCTCTCTTCTCCTCACCTGCTTTCTCGTTACTGCTGACGTCAGAGCACTACCATGCCTGGTGCAAGTCCCTAAGATACAGCTTTGTTCTTTTAGCTCAGCTTTAAGGTCCCAGGTTTACAAGTAATTTAAACATTCCACAGCTTTGCAGGGCATGTAGCCCCTTAATTTGTGCCTCACCTTCAATCTCCTTTTCCTTTTCTGTCAGAGCCTGGTCTGTCTGTAGAATTGCCTCAATCACATCTTCCTTGGACTGCAAAAACTTCTGCAGAGCATCTTCAGCCTCCAGATTCAGAGAACATGAAGTTACCATCAGGAATCATTGCAAAGTTGTGCCTTCCTCCATACCCACTTTCCACTAGTGATGCCTCTTGGTTCTAAGATTCCCAGTTATAGAAACAGGCAAACAATCCAGGCTGGACTCCACTAAAGAATACCATTTATTGTAGGGTTGTTTTAAAAAACAAAGATTGTCTTTTCAGATTGAGGGCTCGAACTTTAGAGTTTATGGTACCATGGTCATAGATGGGGAAAGTGTGCTGTTGCCCTTGTGGAGAACAAAAAGATCTGAGAAAATGAGACAAGAACAGAAGCAGAAGAGTGATGACAGACAGACAAAGGACATTATTATCTGACACAGTTGTTGTTTAAAGCCAGTGTGAAGTCCAAACTGATGAATTACAAGTTTTGTTTAAGGGGCCAACATTGGACCCTTTGCAACACAGAGTCCTGCTGAAACACAGGGCGACAGTCACACTGGTGGTTAATGTGATTGTCTGGTGTGAATTCAAGTGTTGAGTGAGTGCACTGTCTCTGATGAGTAAGCAGAACACATCCAGTGTGACAGCCTTCACATATGTGATGTTGAAGGAGCAAATGCCTGAAATACAGACAGTAAGATCCTCTCACAGCGATGCTTGGGTGTCACACTGCAGTCTGAACCATGTCAACAACTTCCCAGAACACACACATAACCTCGGTTACCTGCACCCCCTTTCCGGGCGTGTTATAGTACTTTTTCTTCAACTCCTGTAACTTCTGGTTAAAAAGACAAAAGCCCCTTGGTTTGTAATAAATGCCCTGCTTCACATCCTCTTCTAGTGGACTGAAAATATCCTGAAGCAGAGCTGAGCACCGGTCTGAGGACGCCTGTACATTCTTCGCTAGAAATTCCTCTTGTTTTCTTTCTATCTTGGTCTTTAATGTAAAAATGATAAAAAAAAAGAAAAAAACCTGAGTTTAGAATTTCTGGCATCATTTCTCAAAAGAAAAACAAATGCAAGAAAAAAAAACAATTAGAGGAAAACTTCTAAACACTGATGATAAGGACCCCCTTCCTCTGATCCAGCTTTTTACTGACACCTTCTTTGCTCCTTGGCCGTGGATTTCAATGCAGAGATTCACGCCTTTAGAGGCAAACTACTTTTTCCAGACTGGGTGACAGATGGAACATAGAATAAATAGGGTTCAAAGTTAATTTGCTTCAGATAACTAGGGCTAACATTTTCTTTGCTATTGGCCTGAATCAGTCTGCTGACACTGGCCATGCAATTTGATCAGACACTCTAATTACTTTTCTGAACTTAATTCAGTGAGGGGTATTGTTACAAACTTATTCATGAAAGTAGAAATGTTTTAAAATTTTGAGTCTGTGGTAACCTATTTATATTATTTATTCTATTTATTAATAGGTAACAGTTAGTACTTCAAAATCTAGTAACATTTGCTCTCTTCAGACACCCATTTCATTTCTTCATAGAATTTTGACTTCCAATTCTATATCCAGGTAAACATGAGAGAACTATTACCACTAATTCTGTTAGGAACACTTGGTTAACATCTTTGAAGGAATTTTCCATGAAGATCTTGATGGCTTCTTTCTCACTGGCCCTGTGAAGGTCCAGCAGCTCCTGGAGATTTTCCGTGGGCAGCTGCAACTTCTGACTCATTTGCTGGTCATAGTGGGCAATGGCCTTTTGCACTGCAGCTGCATTCTCTGTCTGGGACAAAGTCAGGACAGCATTCTCCATGCAGGGCAGACCCCCACCGCAGATAGTATTCACATAGGTCATCACCAAACTCTTTAGTCCTACAATCAGGAAACAGGTGACAATATTTGCTACAGAAGGATGAAAGGGAACACTATTCTGTGGAATTTTGAATATGTCAGTTATTGGTGCCTGAAAGCATCAGTGTCCTTAGCATCATTTGGAAGAATGACAGACAAAAGCATCTCAGCCTCTACTTCACCTTGATGGGATTAGACATTACTCTGTGCAAAGATCCTTTCATGAGGTCTGAGACATCAAAGGCTAAGAATGTTAGATGGAGATTCCAAGAGCCTGTGTCTGTGCAATGTTTGTGCCCATGTTTAAACAAGCACCACCATGAGAACAGGCTCCACACCTCTTTCATATTTGTCTGTGTCACCGGTCCTGTCCAAACTAAACATTTCATTCTAATTCAGGAGCAAAATGTACTCTTCCAGTCAAAAATTCTCCATCAGGTTGATTAGAAACAAATAGCATTGCCCAAGGGAATTTTGTGTATGTGTTGATGATACTCACTAGGTCTATGCAGATGTTATTGTACTTATGTATTAAGGGCCACATCTGTTTAGTTCATATCACATAGGTGGACACAGAACCAGGTTTCTGGGTAATTTAAAAAGAATTTTTTCTTTTGCCCCCCTTTCTTTTTATTCAACAAGATAATGTGAAAAAGAAAATCTGTTATAATTGCTGGTACCATCTACAGCTTTACACTACAGTGGTGATAAGGCTACATTTCTGATGGAGGAGGGTTATCTGTCTATTGTGTTATTTTCATTGGTCAATAAAGAGACTGCCTTGGCCCCTTGATAGGACAGAAAATTAGGTAGGCCGAGTAAACAAAACAGAATGCTGGGAAGAGGGCTATGAGGCAGATGCCATGGAGCCAGCCACCAAGTCAGACATGCTGAATCTTTTCTGGTAAGCCACCACCTTGTGGTGCTACACAGATTTTTAGAAATGGGTTAATCAGGATGTGAGAGTTAGCCAGTAACTAACTTTCTAGAGATAATGGGTCAGGCAGTATTTAAATGAATACAATTTGTGTGCTATTATTTCCGGGGCTAAGCTAGCCATGCAGGAGCCAGGTGGGATGAAAAGCAGGCCTGCCCGCAGCCCCTCACTACACATTTCTACAAGGCTAAGGTATGTCATAGCTATCTTATGGTACTGTGGCCTAGACTGGGAAGAGACTCACGTGGCCCATTGACCTTGAGTCCTCCTGAAAGCGTTTTAACCTTGGAAGAGCTGAACACGTAGGAGCAGAACTTGGCCACTTGTTCCACGAAGTCGGAGTCTAGGTCTTCATCCTCCAATGCTTCCAGCTGGCCAAGCTTTTTCCCTTGTACTGGCCGCTCAAAGACAAAGCATTTCTTCTTTGGGAAGAATTTACGGATACAGAGTCGTGGTAGATTTAACTCTTTTTCTTTTTCTTTTGGACTGGTACCTAGATAGAGGAGAAAAGAGGTTTTGAAACAGGGCCTGGAAGGTGAGTATATGTTTTAAAATTCAGTCATGTGAGCTTTTGAAATTCTGGACCACTGGAAGCCAAGGCAGGAGAATTACAAGTTGAGGCCAGCATAGGTTACATAGTGAGACCCTGAAAATGAAAAACAAAAGGAACAAATGAGGGTTGTCTATTTTAAGCATTTTCAGTCATCTAAAATGCTTTATAAAAATCTGGACTGTGTGCATACACAACATGTAATCCCTCGAGTACAGTGTCTGTACTCTTACAGTGTCTGTATTTCATTTCCAAGGTGCCTGGCAGCTGAACAGTTGTGTGTGGGATACAATTTCCCAAAGTTTGGGCTTGATTACTGGTAACATTTTAATCTACATTTCTCAAATATATAATCATTGTGTACCATATTTTGTGTTTCATCTTAAAACAAGTCCAGAGCAGGGAGGTCAAATCAATCACTATAAAGAGAAAGTGAAAGACAATCTTATTTCTAGGACAAATGAGAAAATTATAGATAGAAAAATCTGAATTTTCAGGGTTTTGAAATCCTCATTTACCAGTTGTTAGTCTCTTACCCTGTATAAGCTTTAGGGAATTCTCCAGGTATTCATCTGGGGAGATGGATTCCCCATTTGCTTTCAGCTCGAGAGAGAAGTCTCTCAGAGTCCACACGAAGTCTGGAAAGAAGCTCACAAATTCATCTGAGTCCTCCAATTCATCCTGGTCAGACGAGGATCTTGTTCTGATTCTGTCTGTCAGCTCTGTCACATAGCTGAACAGATAATTAAGGAAAGCCCAGAAACAGCCAGAGCACCAACCGCAGCTCCAGGGTGTATTATTAGTTCCACATCTTCCGGGACCCTAGCCCCAAACCCTCATTTGCTTTGTTCCTAACGTTGGTGTGAACACGGTAGCTACATACATATGAGCTATTTTTTTCTTTCATGTTGCATTCAGCAAGATCTAGAGTCACAGAGTTGGTGTATGAAGGCAGGGTTGCACCACATAAAGGATACTGCAGCTGGTCCAGGGCCTGCTGGTTGATGGTTCCCATGCTGTTGTACACAAAGATGCTGCTTAGAAGTACAGCCAGGGCAAAGATCCAGCAGTCATTCTGGTTGTCACCCTGGAAGTAAGAATACATGTGATTCAGGAGTATGTTTTGCTCTTATGTGACTTTCAGATCAGCAGTGATTAAATATACAGACTTCATGAGAGGATACATTTGCCTAAAAAAGTGAGGGAAGCCTTTTTGACTTTTGCAAGGTACAAAACAAAACAAAACAAAAACAGCAATGAACCTACAGATGCCGTCCACGGCACTCACAGGTGAATGTTTTTTGGTTTGGGGTTTTATTTGCGATGATTCTCACTAGTCCTGCTTAGTCTGTTGCTAGTGTCTCAACACTGCAGGCTGCACACTGCTGTTCTGTGAGCCAGTCTTGTGACAAGTTCCCTCTTCTTTGTTGACTAAACATGACGACATGTCACGTAAGTAAAAATGAAAAGGATTTAGTGTTGAAGTTTAAACTCTGAGTGAAAAACTAGATTTCCAGTGAGAAGACTTTGTGGAAAAAAATGCTTTCAGTGAAGTTACAGCTGAGTTCAATGCTCAGAACCTGCGTGGTGGAAAAGAGAACTGACCCCACCTGTTGTGCAGCAGTGCACACACTCACACACACACACACACACACACACACACACACACACCCAATGAGTGTAAATGGTTTAAAATGGCATAGAGAACAGTTCATAATATTCAGAGATGAGGGAATGAATTGCACACTGTGCCCTCAGTCCTTACTTTCTCAACGTCTCCCAGGCCCTCTGTATCAAGCAGAACTAGGGTGCGTCCTGGTTTCTGGGGATGAGGGACACACCACATCCAGATCCCCTTGGTGTGAGACTGCACTGTGGAGCCTAGAGAAAAACCTAAAAAGCAGAGAGGAAAGAGGGATTAGACATGTGAAAACAAGTACTTCAAGAAAGTGATAATAAAACTAGCATAACTAAAAAGATGGCTCAGTGGTAAAGTGTGCCTGCTGCTCTTGTAGTGGACCAGAGTCCAGTTCTCAGCTCACAACTGCCTATAACTCCAGAGTCAGGGAACCTTATGTCCCATTTTAATATCTGTGAATGCCAGACTTGCATGTGGTACACAGGCAAAATACTCATACATGCAAAATTAAAATAAACAAATCTCTTTTGAAAAATCAGCACAATCAAGTCAGGAGAATTAACTGAAACCAAAGTTTGTGCTGATCTCACAAACAGAGATATAACAAAAATTCAGTTTTTAGATATGTGGAATGCTACATACAGTTACATGACCTCCATGCTTGCACCGTGGTGCCATAGCAGGGTCAGTCTCTCATGTGGAGTTCCCGAGCTTGCTGTGTGTGAGGCCGTGGGGGTAAAGCTGAAGTAACAATGGAGATCCCAGGAGGTTAGAGATGCCAGGGTTGTGGGATATCCACTGAGGAAACCTGGATTCGGTGAGTGGACCTGGCCCTAGAGAGAGCCCTTGTGTCCCACAAGGAGCAAGGACCTTGAATCAGGGTTGGCAAGCTGCTGCTGTCTAGGTTTGGCCACCACATGCCCTATATACTGCACGTGGAACTATAGGGTTAGGTGTTTTTCCTACGGGCGTTTAGTTTTTCTATGGCATTTCCTTTCCTTCCTTTCCTCCTGAACACTGGAAATAGGAATGTTCATTCCATGCCATTGCATATTACAGGTAAGTAAGTTAAAATTTATTTTGCAAAGGCTCACAGATGCATGGTTATAAACTGTTAAAACTTTAAGATTATAGGGAAGTTCGAAGTTATATCAAATGCATTTTTGAGTGAGGAACAGAATGCTATGATTTATAAGTTTGTAATACAGGCCTTGCTGTCGCACTCAGTTCCCTGCTTCCTGCTCAGCCATAATATAAACAAGCCACAAGCTCCTACCACTACACATGAAGGCACAAAGTGCTGTCTTCCCTACCATAGTGAACTGTGAGGCAAAGTAAACCCTCTATCTTTACACTGCTGCTGTCAGTCATTTGATCAGTGATAGATCTAATACAGCATAGAAAACCTGAAAGCCTGGACTCTGACAGGTGTCTCTACAGCCATATTCTTGTCAGCACCATTCAGAGCACTCAGCTGTCCTGTCTACAGGCGAATGGATAAGGCAGTGTTAGATACGCACTGTCATTGAACCTCAAAAAGGAAAACAAATCGACACATGTCCTCACAGTGACAAACCTTGAGGCGTCTTACTAAGTGAAAGGACCAATCACACACACACACACACACACACACACACACACACACACACACACAGAGAGAGAGAGAGAGAGAGAGAGAGAGAGAGAGAGAGAGAGAGAGAGAGAACATATTATGCCTGAGTTCACTCATGTAACATTCCTAGGACAGCCTTAGTCATAAATATAGTATTTGTAATAATAATGGTATAAGTTGAACAATGAACTACTAGAGATGGATGAAGGAGATAGATAGTTGCATAAATTTGTTTAATGCCACAGAACTAGATATTTAAAAGAAAATTGTAAAGACAAACCTGATGTGGGATTTCCCTCTGTAGGCTATGAATATTTGATTAGCATTTCTTAATAAAGAAGCTCCTTTGACATATAGCAGGACAGAATATGGTAAAGTGGAAAAATTCAAGCAGAGATAGAGGAGGAAAGAAGGCAGAAACAGACAAATGCCATGTAGCTACCAAAGGAGAAAGATGAGAAAGATGCCAAAATCTTACTGGTAATCCACAGCTCTGTGGCAATACACAGATTAACAAGAATGGGTTAACTTAAGGTATAGGAGCTATCTAGGAATACTCCTCAGCCATTGACCAAACAGTGTTGTAATTAATATAGCTTCTATCATAAATTCAGGGTCATCCAGGACTACACATTGAGCTAAAGGCCTGCTTGGGCTATATAGCATGACCTTGTCTCAAAAATCAAAAACAAACTGACTAAGCAACAAGAACAAAAAGGATTTCAACATCCAATTGTGACTAGAAGATTAAATTTTTCACATTCTCATGCACAAAGCAGACAATGGGAGTGGACTCAGGGGACTCAGCTCAGCTGTGTTGG